>NC_139004.1:12923959-13308835 GCF_964374135.1 Grampus griseus
GAAGTAGAAAATCCCCAAGGTGCCCTCAATCTCTGCTCTTCTGTACCTCTGTACCTCTTTCTACCTTACCTTACTGGGAAACGGCATTGATAAATAAAACACTTTGGGTGCCTGGTTAAGAAAATCATTATGCAAATTCAACGTATTGCTCAAATTAATTCTAATGAGGTTCAGGGGGAAAAACAAGTAACAACCAAAACTCTTTAATAAAGTGTTCTAAAAAGAAAAAAAGAATTATCGCCCACTTCTGCACTTCCTGCTTTTGGCAGGGACTCGAAGTGGAAATCTGAAAACACTGTGAGACAGTCTGTTCTCATGGTATTTCTAGCTGAGAACAGGAAGGAGGGGAAATCTCATATGAGTGAGAGAGCCTGTTTTTCAGTGATTAGCAGGCCAAAGAAGTTTCCCTGGGCAATCAAGCTTGACAGCACCTCTAGAAGTTCTACCTTTATCTGGTCAGCAAAACAGATTTTCCCAGGAGCCCCACCACAATCACCAAGACCCAACTCTAATCCGCAATTGTTGCTGAGCGGGTATTCTCCCCGAGGCTAGTGTTAGGTGCTGGAGACCTGGATATGAGCCGTGTGGCCCCTACCCTTCTGGAGCACAGAGCAAAGTTGGAAGGATAAGGCATCTATAAATGACAAATAACTACAATGCTAAGCAGCATATGCTGAGTGCTAACTGTGCCGTGCCCACAATGCTAGGAAGGAGCCTTCCACACGCTGCACAAAATTCCTTATTGGTTTGTTTCTGCTCTCTACCTCACCACCGGGCTCTCATCACTCATTGCTGGCGTATTCTGCACCTTTAGGCATAAAATGTTTCTTAGTTCCTTGAACTCTTTTGCCCATCTTGAGTCACAACAGACTGCCTTGTGTGTGATGCCGATGAGTCACTGAGGCCGAATCCTGTTCACATACGTATGTAATGATTAACGCACGCTGATTGGCTAGGCGTGCTAGAACCAGAAAAATCCCAGAGTCTAGACTCGTTGCATTGTCCCTAATTACCTGCCAGACGGTCACGTGCACTGGTGTGTAAGGCGACAGCAGACACTCCAGGGAAATGCCCTTGGTCACCATGACTCCAACTGAGTCTCATAAGTCACCTAAGGTGTATGTCAATGGCATCGTTACGACCAGGGCCACTTGAGGGCTCCGGGGGGGAAGGTGAGTTTTCCCACCCTCATCCCATCCCCGAGACGAATACGGGAATCCCCGATCTGAGAACAATTCTCTCACTTACTGAGTGGCAAACTTTCCTGGAAAAAGATATAAATGATCTGATTTTCTCTTTGAAATAACGTAATGGTGAGGATTATGTGCTGAAAAAGGAACTACTAACACTCAGTGTTTTGTTGAAATGACCACCGTTACCATCTTTAATCAACTATTTATTTACACCTGGGTGATATGCCTATAAAAATGCTTATAAAAGGGTATGTAAATTAAAAGATATAGTTGGAGGCCATCACCTTGAATTTACTGT
Organism: Grampus griseus; assembly: GCF_964374135.1. Lineage (NCBI taxonomy): Eukaryota > Metazoa > Chordata > Mammalia > Artiodactyla > Delphinidae > Grampus > Grampus griseus. The sequence goes on from NC_139004.1 coordinate 12,925,451, forward strand.
AATGTTTTAACCTATGTGACTGCTTTGTGCCCACAACAGGTGAGAGGTTGAGGGAGGTGGTGGTGGTGGCATGGAATTCAGGATTTCTCTGGGTTAATTTTGTACGGATTTTTGAGAAAACCTGGGATCGCTTCAGGGGTTTTTATTTATTTCCTGTTGGGAATACGAAAATGTATTAGACACAGACTCAGCCATCGAAAGAGCATGTGATCCACTGAGTAAGGCAGAGACCCAAATAATACAAAGTAGGTAAGAGGACGTTGGGTAGGGAACTCTGTAAAATGGGTGTAGAATGTGGTCATCTTCAACGTCACAAATTAAAACGCCTGTATAAGGTTATCCTTTTATAAACATTTTTTTAATGCAGGTTCATTGCAGGAAATGTATAAAATAGAGAAAGGCACAAAGACAAAAGTAAAAATCACTCCTAATGTCACCTGGTGAAAAACACTGTAAAATGTCTCTGAATGTCATTCTAGTTACTTTTCTATGCATGTCTACTGGAATTATATCGTATCCTGTTTTACAAACTGTTCTTTTCCTTTAACAATATGCTGTGAAATATACTGTGCTTATTTTCCCCACATGATTTTATGTCCTTCTACACTGTGATGTGTACTGGTTGCATAATATTTTGTCCCACAGATGCAATGCACTTTCCTATCCCATCTGCTAGAGTAGGCCATTAAGCTTGTTTTCAGTGTCCCACTAATATAAACAATGCTGTGATGAGCATCTTTGTATATAAATATCTGTGCACCTTGCTGATTATTTCCTCAGGATAAATTCCTTAGATGTGGGATTGCCAGATTATAGGTATGGAAATCCAAGCCCAGCAGCATGGCTGATACCGCGATTAGAAAACAGACAAGACGAGAAATTAACCCACTTATTTCAGAGATGCTTGTTTTTCATTATGATTCCTTTATACTGTGTAAACACTGATCCTAGAGATAGAAATGGTCATCCTAGGTCTGCCAGCAGAAAGCTTTCCTAGATTTTGGCCTGCCATTTTATCAACACTAGTAACTTTACTCTGAATTTGGCTGACACAACTTTTTTTTTACCTGCCTTTAAAATGCATGAACAGACCCTTCCTTACCTTCAACTCGCTGTCTTTTGACTCCTTAGTGCATTGGTACTTCACAGGGTCAAAAATCACAATTCTAGCTGATATGTCATCAAACTCAAAACCAAACAATGAATTTCATAATACACCCACAGTGTCCAAGAAAAAAAAAGTTTTATCTCAGCTATACACATGGAGGTATTAATTTTAAAAAGCAGTTACAACTTCCACTAGAGCTCTCCATGTTGGTCATTATATTTAGGGCAAAAACATCATCTGACTACGGGCTAAGGATACTGATATTTTCACAAACATACTGGAAGATATGCATCTGAAATGAGGTGGCCAAAGGCACCTAACGCATCACTTTTTAGAGGTCTGCTTCTAGTATCGTCAGTTTAGGAAATCCAAAAGTAATTCCGTATTTTCCACTTTAGGATCTCAACACTCTCATTTGTTTGTTCAGTCCCTTGAACAGCTATTGTCTGAGGGCCTGTTCTGTACCTGGAACATGACTCAGCTGATGCTCTCAAAAGCTCCTAATCTCATGCAGGAGCGGGTAAGTGAAAAAGGTGTCACAGTTATTAGGACAGGAATAAAATGTACTGATGGATCCCTTTCCCTCTTTTTCACTTTCTCCCCTTTGCTCTACCTCCTCTGAGTGTTCCACTCGCTGCCTCTCCCCTCCCTCACATCAGTTAATTCCAGGAAGGACCCGGACCAGGGGTTAACGGAGTGCAAGATGGCAGCAGGGGATTCTGCGGGGCTGGCTGGAGCCAGGGGACCAGGAAGCACAGGCTGCAGCAGGCTCCCTGGTGCAGCCCCGCCCTGAACATTTGTGGAGCCTGGGGCCAGAGCACAAATGGAGGCCACTTACCATCTGCGGAAACACATAAAAGTTGTAAATCAAATTAATAAGCTGTTAACTAAAATATAGCTTCAGATGGACAATATCGAAAAAATATGTGGAAAGCTATGGTTTTGTATGATAAAAGTTGGAAGACTATCAAGCAACTGGATTTAATTATTGCTGTTCATATATGCATGTTCTGTTGATGGGCTGGCAATGTTTGGATAAGAATGAAAGGATACGTACACTCCGGGGGAAACAGTGATTGTCGCTGGGACTGGGACTGGGGGCATGAAGAGGGGTCTTTTACTTATTGGCTTAGGTAACTTTTTAAAGACATGATAAGAGTATGGGTAATTTTATTTTCTTTTTCTCTGCTTTTCTCTATTTTTCAAACATATGTTGCTTATGTAATTTGACAAAAATTTAAAAAGGAAGAAAAGTCAAGACTAGAAAACTGTTCTAGGATAGGAAACTGTCTCATTAAGCTGAATTCCTAGAAAAAGACTGTATTTCAGTTTTTAGGCTTATATGACTTAAGGAGTTGACTAAAATTAACCCCAGATACACCGAACTTTTTTCTTCAAGAGGTCATGGGGGAATTGGAGAGGTGCTCCACTATCAAAAAATGACCGATAGAGAATATATTTTAAAAAGTACATGCACAGCCATAGAACTTATTGCCTGACTTTTTAAGGCATATTATTTTTACAAATAATCAAATGTTTCTTCTTCAATGAGCTCAGACATTTCAGGATTATTTCTATAATAAGATGTCACATTTACTCAGCGATTCCAGCTTTTCAAAGTGCTTCATGTTAGTCCTTTCACTTTTATCCTCACAATAACCCCACCACGTAGGGAAGGTGTCATCCCATTTTCCAGGTAAAGAGAACAAGGCTCAATATATTGCGATTTGGGCCCACATGTTACAACTAGTTCCCAGTGGAACCAAGACCGGAGCATAGGTCTTTTGGATCTGAGTACAGTTCTCTGGCTACTGCTATTAATAAACTTACACAATGAATTTTCTGGAAAGTACACTTATTTCTCAGAAATTTTCGTAAATGTCCCCACTCTTGTTTTTCCTTGTTTAAGGGCACTTATCTTTAAAAGGCTGCCAAAATTTCTCTATGAGCTACTGAAGAATACTCAGCACACTTTGAAGAGATGCCTGACTCCCCGTAAGTAATTCCACAAATGAGGATCTTCATCGACAGTGCTAATTAGTGCTAAGTACCTTTAGAGGTGCCTTCCAGGCTAATGTCCAAGGATGCAACACATGGGGGAGGAAATTATAATAACCTCTCCCTCAGGGACTCAGCTGATGTTTTGTGATGGTGAGAGATCATAAGATTATTTTACTCAGTGCTTAAAATATGCGTAAGTACTATGTTAGTATTATTTTAAGATAGACAGTATCTCATTGACTTCATCTATTTTTTCAACTGGGATTATTTTGTAATAGCAAACATTTTACTCATACTCTAGAAAAAGTACACTTTTAAAAGATAATTCGGATGAAAGGGTCAAAAGGTACAAAGTTCCAGTTTAAAATAAAGTCATCTACAGCATGGTGATTACAGTTAACAATACCGTATTGCATATTTGAAAGTTGCTAAGAGAGTAGATCTTAAAAGTCCTCATCACAAAGAACAAAAATATTTTTGTAACTATGTACGGTGACAGACGTTAACTAGGCTTATTGCAGTGATCGTTTTGCAATATATACAAATATTGAACCATTATGTTGTATAAGTTAAAATTTAAACTTAGAAAAAGAAGAGGAAAGCAGAACGAATAGTAAAAATGTCAGGAAGAGAATTAAAGGAATATAAAACACCTGTTTGTGGACGTAAGGAAGAAGGTCCAAGGCAGGTAGTGCGTGCCACTGGGCCATTCCTGAATTTTAGTTCAGAGAGCTGGAGTCACCAAGGTGATAGGTGTGCTCCTCCGGCATGCAGACCTTTGCTTGCCTTTGTTTATAATGCCTGGCAAGTGAAAGGGCATCCTGTGTTACCACCTAGAAATAGCCAACTTTACAGTCTAGGGACACTCTTCAAGTCCTGTGTGATGGTCCCAGGATGAGGCACTGATTGGGCAGAAGGAAGAGTAAGATAATAACGAAGTTCTGGAGAAGCTGTCCTTGTAACTCTGCTAATGACCTCAACACGATCTCCTTGACCTTTTTTGCCAGCATGGGTGCTCCCTGATGGAAGTATTCTGGGATGTACCTGGCTTCTGTGCTTGTCTGTCTGAAGGTGAACAGCATTTTAACTGTAAGAATATGATTTCTGCCTCTGAAAGACTGAAGATAAAAAATTAGAAAACATAGACACCAGACCTCTCTCTCCCTAGGACAGAATTTGCCAGTACTTAGGCAAATACGTTTTATTCCTATACATTCATTTTATTCATATCCTCATCATAATTATGTTGATACATTACTATAACTAATCAGTCCTATTGGAGAAATTAACAGGCTCCTCAGAGCCTTAGAGAAGGAGTGCCTGCTTCTTCCATTCACTGATTTCATGCCACCTTCGACCACGGTAGCAAAATAATTACAGCAAAAAGCCGCCAGCAGATCCTAGCATTTGCAGGGTAGGGTCATAATTGAACAAAACTGTTAAGAAGTATGAGAAGGTCAGCTTTCCACTGCCCTTAGCATTTATGTAACACCAGGGAAATCTTAGCGCATCTGTTATTTTAAGTGGGCACCAGTGATTCGGAAAGCTAAAAGCAGCTGTATCTAAGCCTTTTAAAGTTTTCTTAGCCATTGACTCATGTTTTACCATAACCCTTGGTTGCTGGTAACCTGACTTTTAGCCAAGCAAACAATAAACTGAGAGCATAAACAAAATTGCTCCCTCACTTTTTTATAGTTGAGGAATCTACTTAACAAAATCTATAAATTTCCACGGACATAAATCCCTGAGCACTACCTTGCAGCTGCTTAAAAATCTAACAACACCAGGAGTTACTCTTCCGAGCAGGCTGTAAACCTAAGCAGGGTGACTTTGTATAATAGATACAGTCTGCAGGGAGATTTAAACATGATTAGAAACAAGAGGGAGGGGATATGGGGACATAGGTATATGTATAGCTGATTCACTTTGTTACACAGCAGCAACTAACACACCATTGTAAAGCAATTATACTCCAATAAAGATGTTTTTAAAATAAATAAATAAATAAAAAACATGATTATAGTTCATAACTGTAACAATTAACACAAAGCCGTATTCCCTTAATCAGAAAATCTGAGTTTCAGGTGTTGAAGTTCAGTGGGGCGGGGCAGAGGTACTGCCGCTCCATCCGCCAGGGTTGCCTGACAACCTACCTTCTGCGGATGAACAGCCTTGCAAAATAGGTACGGAGGTCTAGCTCTCTTTGTCCCTGTGTTCTACAATTTCCAGGAAGCTGGCTTTCCACACTTCTTTGAGAAGGGCAGGTGGAAATCTAGGAGGCCAGCGTGGAACCTTAAAGCTGACACCGCCAAACCTCAAAGCCAGCCCAAGATTTCACAGGGGCAGAAACACAGCCTGGTAGGGGTGCCAGGACAGCTTCGTGGGAGGGCTCTTTTCCCAGACCACCCCAAACGAATAAAGAGGCGAGCTTGCTGTGCAAATGTAGCGTTAGGATAAGTCTCCTACCCCCTCTCACCAGATTGTCTCTCTTTAGTTCTACCCACAAAGACATTGCGTGGTTAATAGTAAAAAACAACAAAAACAAAAAAAAAACCTGACTTGTATAAAGTTATTGGCAGATGTCCCAAACCTTGACCTCCACCTAGAATTTCCTAATGACATTCAGTAATAGAATAAGCCAGTCTGAGGAGTATGGTATGCATGTGTATTAGGCTAAATCTAATTTTCAGCGACTAATCCATCTGAGCTACGCGGCTCACATTACGGGGGATGGAAGTCTGAGCACTGCGTATTTAGAGACTCAATAAAATGGGTTACGCAATGAATCATGGGGACCTAATGCCCTATGCAACAGTGGTGAATTCAACACTGGCAATCCTTCACAGAGCTCCCAAGCCGGGGAGGGAGAAGAAAAGAGAAAGAACTCTTTGATAGAAAAAAAAAAATTCCTCCACGATGCGGTAGGATCAGACCAGAGGGGCACCCAACTCAGGCATGCAGAAACTGGGAAGACTTCTGGGAGGAGTCCTATGGAAGTGGGACCCTGAAGCATGTGTAGGCGGCAGCGATGGGAGTGGGGGAATGGGAGGAAGAATACTGCAGACGGAGGTGAGGCCAGGTTTAGATGTCGGTGGTGAGACCCCACGAAAAAGCAGTCAAGACATCATCAGTCACCTAGGGCTTTGCAAAGTCTTGTGAGATTTGGGCTTGATCCTAACAGCAATGGGGGCCGTTGATGGGTTTAAGCAGATCCGTGATATGATCGGATCTGAATTTACAAAACATCATTCTCCATTTGGAGCTGATTTCATATTGAGACTCTCTACTTAATATTTTGCAAATGATGACTGCAGCCGGATGCGTTACTGTCTGTGTGTAACACGGGAGTATACTATTGGCATTATTATGTAACTCACGCTGTCATGTTTTAAATGACCCTAGTGCATCTAAAACAGTAATAATTGTTATTATTTGATAAATCATAAGGTCATACAGGAAGCAAACAGCAGGGTCAGAATTGCAGTGCTGGCTGTTAAAGGAACTTCAAATTCGGACAAATTAATTAGGAATGAGGAGAACAGAAAACTTAGTGACATGGGCATATCTTCATTTTATTGAAGAGTCTTGTGGAAAAAAGTCATCTAAAACTATTAAGAAGGTTCAAAATTAGCTTTGTATCGAGGATGGAAAAATAATTCCCCAGTACCATTGAACTGGGGATAGCATCTGGACAATTCAGCCCGTGGCAGAGCTGACCTACGTAATAATACCACAAGCCTACACAGGATTTTTTTGTTGTTGAATTTTTAAATTTAATTTAAAATAGATTTTTTATACAGCAGGTTCTTCTTAGTTATCTACTTTATACATATTAGCGTATATATGTCAATCCCAATGTCCTAATTCATCCCACCACTACCGCCCCCCGCCACTTTCCCCCCTTGGTGTCCATACATTTGTTCTCTACAACTGTGTCTCTATTTCTGCCTTGCAAACCGGTTCATCTGTACCATTTTTCTAGATTCCACATACATGCGTTAATATATATTTGTTTTTCTCTTTCTGACTTACTTCACTCCGTACGACAGTCTGTTTTATCCCAGTTAGACAACTGAAGTTGCTTCTCCAGTGTGTTATGAGCCTTAGTTAATTTTATTAGTGCATGCCCCTATTTGAGAAATCACCTATCATCTCCTAATCTCATGTGTGATGTTTGCTTCAGAGGAAGATAACATTGCGCTTTTGTTAATTGCCTGCTTATCTGGGCTGACATTTCTAAACCCACACAGAAAGCCCATAACTTTCTGTTCAAGAATATTTTAGTGCAGCTAAATGAGCATAGAACTGTTGACATACTGTATAACAAAAGGGTTGACACACATTACTCTGGAACCAGTGATGTAATCTCAGATGGTGTCACCTTACAGAGCTCAGGTGTCCTTAAAAAGAATCTGCCTCTTCCCGAACTCTCATGAATTTCTACAATCCTGTCCCTCAGAAATCTAGAGGCCTGCTAAGTGGTAACAACCGAAATGAGATGCTGTCACATGGGAATACTAAGCGAGATAGTCTAAAGAAAGCAAAGAACTTCCTCGAGAATAATTGGATTAAACGTCTTGTTCATAGAACAGACTCGATCTGGAGAGGCAGACAAAATTGATTTTTATGTAGCTTCCTAGCTGTGCCTGCAGAAACCAAGCTCTCCCCACACCCGCTCCTGCAGCAGTTGTGATCATGACATGACAGTCCTCTCTCTCCCCTCTTTAGCTCTGGTTGTAGCTCAGGCTGCAAATAAATTGCTAACATTTAAGTGCATCTGTTGCAAAGACAGAAGCTCAGAGGACACTGGGGAAATTTCAAACCAAATTTCAGGACTGAGCTCATAAAAGCATGCACCATCTGTGGAATTTTGCTCATATGCATTGCTATAATGGGGGGGGAGACAATAGACAGGGGGGAAAAAGAGAGCGATAAAGGATTGCGTAATAACTGGCTTTAAAACCGAAGTCTCTCTTTTCAGATCAGTTCGTAGGGGGTGTTTGGGCCAGGCAGGATTCCAAATACCTCTTCTCACCCCAAGAGCTCTGCCCCATGGGGACTTAGTTGCATGAATAGGTTACCTCCAATTGATTGTGCCCCTGTGTCTAAACACATCCCCCTCCCCATACTTGACTCATGCAAGGACTCAAGACTTTCCATCTTTCCTCCTTATGGTTTACTTGAGACTGAGGCTGAGTCTAGCTCTTCCTCTCCGATCATCCATGTGGCAAAACAAAACCAACCCAGATCATTTTCGGTGAAGTCTGTTATATTGCTATAGTGCAGGGAAAGGCATGTTCCTTCAGAATCCCTTTCGAGAGGACTGAACTCATGGTCTAACAAGCTTTTCATTGTTTGTGATTTTCATTTCCCTCCACAGTTTAGGGCACTTTGGAAAAAAAATTTCTATTCAGCACTTCTCCACTCATAATTCAGGAAAAAAAGAGTCATGAGGTATAATAAGGATAATTAGCTCTGACTGAAGATAATAAGCTTGCATTATAGAGCCGCTCTACTGAACACACTCTCCATTTATCGTTTTGTGTACTCTCTGTCAAGGCTAATTACGACTTCCGTAATTACTAACCTGTTGAAAGAACAAAGGAAAATGCAATGCGGTACTTAAATAAATAACAGTTTCTTCCAATACCATCTCAATAAAACTCTTTTAGAACAGAATCTATCCTTACAATCTTACAGTTAAAAACTGCTGTGGTTTGTCCTCAAAAGTGTGATCAGCTATTAGAAGGTTGGTTTTTGGTGTGTATGTATGGAAGTGAGGGTTGAGTTCCTTTCATTTAGATTCTTGTAAAATAAAGATCTCTGGGAGCGATGATCTCCTGCTTAATAAGGTTCAACATTGATGTAACATGTTTCCTTTCCATTAATTTGTTAACCCTGGTGCAGTGAGGGAACAAGCCCTGTGTAAATGGCCACATGCTTCCCCTGTTAATGTGTCTTAATCCAGACCAGCAGATATTTGTCTTCTCCCCCAGCAAAGAGATACCGTGGATTATGCCCAACCAAAGTGGAGAAATATGGAGACAAATATAGTTCTCTCTTTTTTCTAGGGGTGATGCACATTAGGAAGTTTCAAAACACAGGAGGATGCAGAGAAAAGGGAACCCTCCTACACTGTTGGTGGGAATGTAAATTGGTGCAGCCACTATGGAGGACAGTACAGAGGTTTCTCAAAAAACGAAAATTAGAACTAACATATGACCCAGCAATTCCACTCCTGAGTATACATCCGAAAAAAACAAAAACACTAATTTAGAAAGACACATGCACCCCAGTGTTTATAACAGCATTATTTACAATTGCCAAGGAATGAAAATGACTTAAGTGTCCATCAACAGATGCACAGATAAAGAAGATGTGTGTGTTTAGAACAGCATTATTTACAATTGCCAAGGAATGAAAATGACTTAAGTGTCCATCAACAGATGCATAGATAAAGAAGATGTGGTGCATATATACCATGGAATATTACTCAGCCATAAAAAAGAATGAAATTTTGCCATTTGCAGCAACTTGGATAGATTTGAAGGGCATTATGCTAAGTGAAATAAGTCAGACAGAGAAAGACAAACACTATATGATATTACTTATATGTGGAAGCTAAAAAATACAACAAACTAGTGAATAAAACAAAAAGCAGAAGCAGATTCACAGATAAGAAAAAACTAGTTGTTACCAGTGGGGAGAGGGGAAGGGGGAGGGACAATACATGGGTAGGGAATGAAAAAAAGGGTTACTATGGGATTACATGAAATCATGTGTGTGAAACTTTTGAAAATTGTAAAGCGCAATAGAATTTAAAGATCTCTCATTCAATTAAAAAAAAGAGAGAGAGAGAGAGAATTCTGGGACCTCAGAAATAGCAGGTTTATACAGAAAGGACTGTCCACACCAGACACACAGAGTTAGATGCCTTTGTTCTTCTACCGAAATGGTTTTCCTCCCTTCATCTCTTATGAAAAGATAAAATGAGAAATGTTGTTAAAGAGATTGCTGAATCATTGTCATTCACCGGTGAGGAAATATAGAGAAAAAGGAAGGTTCAAAAATTGAGATGTCATTCTGATTTCCAGAAAGAGAATGAAAGTGACTTCTGGCTAAGATGCTAGAATGCATTATTTATGAGAAGCAGCAGTGACCACGAGGAACTAGCACTGATTCAGTAAGAACAAATCCTGTCAAACAAAATTCATTTCTTTCACGTGTATCAGGCTTGCAGATAAGGAAATCACCTAGACCTGGACCTGCCTTCTTAGTCTTTATTTGGCCCTTCATTAAGAAAGTCACAAAACCACTCACAATAATCTTGTCAAGGGGTTGGCAAAACATTAGCAAATATTATAGTCATTATTACGAGTTATTACAAATAACACTGGAGGTGTTTAGAGAGAAGAAAACAGGGCAATGAAGGATTTGGCAATATATCTATAAGAAACAACAGAAAAAAACAGATAGATAAAATCAGATATTTTGGCCAAAAAGAAAATTAAATATATACATGTGAGTGTATATACATAAAATTATGATGCGGAAGGGTGATTAGACTTCTATGTGGCATTGATGAGTAGCACTTGGACCACACTGAGAAGAGTGACAGGGACCCAGATTCCAGTTCAACCGTCAAAGCTATCCAAAGATGTAATGGATTGCCTCAGAATGTTCAGTAAATACACTACTACTGCACAAGCCCTGAAGGAAATTTAAAGACCAGATGGATAATTCACTAAAACGACCTTTGCAGTGGCTACTTTACAATAGAATAGAATAGAATTATTATACAGTTTAGAGCACCTCCACGTATCTTCTTGTCTTAAATCCCTTCCAGGAAAGTTGAAGCCTGAGGCTCTGGCCCAGGTAGAGTTTTAGGAGAAGGTGTTGAGCCCATATTGAACTGGTCTTGTTTAGGGCTCCTGGGTATGGATCAAAAAGGGGCTGACTGGGCTTCCCTGGTGGTGCAGTGGTTAAGAATCCACCTGCCAATGCAGGGGACACGGGTTCGAGCCCTGGTCTGGGAAGATCCCCCATGCCGCGGAGCAACTAAGCCCGTGAGCCACAACTACTGAGCCTGCGCTCTAGAGCCCATGAGCCACAGCTACTGAGCCCGCTCGCCACAACTACAGAAAGCCCGGGCGCAGCAACGAAGACCCAATGCAGCCAAAATTAAATAATAATAAAATAAATTTATAAAAAAATGGGGGTGTGGGCTGAACACTGCATTTTGGATGAAGGCCATCTTGGGAAGTTCCAAAGTACTTTGGAAAAGATTGTGCTGAAAAGAGTGGCAAAGACGCGTAAGAAGAAAAGTCTGTAGCTGGGGTTGGGTGACACACAGCTAGTGGAATGGAGAGATGGACAAAAATCCACCACAACCTCTGTGGATAGAGGGAGCGAGGCCTCGGGGAAGTCTCCCCTGGACTTGACTTGTCAAAGGCAGGCAGAGAACTCTTAAGGACATCAAGCCAGTTCCAAGATTATCACATGTTATCTTCATGACTACCCTCTTGGGAGGACAGTGAACACACTCATGTCCCCATTTTTCAGAAGAGGACCTAGGACTCATAGATGTAAAATTTCCACACAGCAGGCCTGAGGCAGAGCCAGGCATACAACACTGGTCTTCTGATTCCAGTGGACTGTATCACGCAAAGGTGGATATAAGAACACAGATAGCAGATCAATGGTTAACAGAAATAAATGTTTCTTATTTCCCTGGCATCCTCTTGTCCGAATTTCTATAATTTCTGTAGCTGTAGGTAACTCTAAAACCTTATGGGTCTCCCCATGGATTCACTTGTAGGCCTACCTTTCTGATATGTTTTCAAGATAGAGTTCACATGCTACCAATTCTTTTTCCAGACTCTGTTTTAAAATTGTACTAGATGGACATTCATTTGCCCTTGTTTATAATTACAGATGAAAGGAAATTGTCTCAGCCTCTGAGGAGTTGGACATTTACAGCTACTCATTTGCAATTAGACAACTTACAGCTATCAGTCTAAAAGTAAGAAGATATGTTCCTTATTAGCCTACAGTCAGATTCCGAAAGTGAAGGCTGGGCCTAAGTGTTCCGGAGTAGTTTGGCTTACGAAATCACCTGGGCACCACTGCGTTTATTGTGGAAAGAAAACTCACTCCCACGTTTACATCTTTAAAAGCGAACCATCTGCTGAATCATTTATTGGGGTTAATCAAACATCATCATTAAGAAGCCACTGCTTATCCTTCTGAAAATGATTTTTTAAACTGGTAAAGACAGCTACATATAATAAATTAACAAAAAGCTATAAATATGCAAAGAGGGCAAACTGATCACTCCTAGGCATAAGTTATTTCAAAGGAGAAGCACAATTACTGTTTGTGATCATGAGAAGAGTTACAACCATTCTAAGTCGGGTGCCATGCTCTTTGGAACATGAGTCTCAGTTTCCCAGAGACTGTTGAGGCTCGCGTTGAGTTAGCGGAGGGAGGAAGGAATTTTCTAGCAGAGCTTTCTTCTCACTTTAGTTGAGCATGATTATGAGCTGACAGAGGGGTAAAGAGGCTCATAAGGAGGGGTTCTCAGTCTTAATTCCTGGGATCTTTGGTGTGGCTGTTTCATCGGGGCATTAGGAATTCTTGGAAGACTCTTGTTGTCTCATCTGCCTAGTGTAGTTAATTATGTAACGAGGAAGGTAATTCTGAAAACCTTGTGGGACAACGGAAATGGCAGTGTTTAGTTTAAACCAAGCTCTCAGAATGGCAAGTTGAACTTCCCTTGTTTATCTTCACCCTGCCTCCAAACACCTTCTTCTTCCCTTTCCATCAATCCCACTCAATAGTCATGTTCTGTTTCAATTTCCAGTTCACTCCAATAGATAACTCATTGCCCCATATCACATTGTCTAATTGATGGAATCTATGAGACTTATCTCCTTGTTACTTTATGTTCTGACATACTGTGGGAGATATAAAAATTTGTTAGACACAGTCCTCATCTGGTTAGGAAGACTATCCCTGTGTAAAAACAGAGCCAACGAGATAATCGGGGAATTCAACGCCAGACAATGGTAAATTTCTGGCACTTGGTACAGACAATCAGAGCTATAAATTCAGAAAAAGAGACTCTTTGGGCTCAGGCAATCAGAGAGAGCTTCTCGAAGATGAGATTTGAGTTGAGCCATCCATGGTGGCTGGAGTTCACATAGAAATCAAGTCCATGAAACTATTCCTGAGTGTTTGATACAAGTGTTACTCAAATGTAGCCATTTAATTGCAAAACGACTCAGCCCAACTTCTACATCCTTAGTTTGTGTGTACTCAACATTCTTTATTATTCCTCGATGTTCCAGCACACCTAAATGGACCTGTTAATATAATACTGTGCTGTGATTGTAGCTGGATTCAGGTTGGAAAGCAACCTGGTGAACCAAGGCAAGGTAGAAACAATAACGGAAAGGTTAACATAGAGGTCATTTCTCTGAAAACAGCTGAGCTGTCAGAAGCACAGCATAGAAATCAAAACAAAGGCAAGAGAATAAAACTCAGCAGATAAACAGGAACTAGGTGAATCAGGGTGTCAGCAATCATGTAAACATAAGATGCTGGACAAATGGACACCTCAAGACTGAATTTGCCTTCCACGGACAGTCCTATGGACTTTGTGGTGGAGTAAAACTACCATGGCAACAATTGGATAGGCTAGACTCAGAAACAGGGAGTGATTACTTAGGAGAGGAGGTAAGATTATGCTGAAGTGAAGTATATGGGGCAAAACATAAGGGCTAATCTTCATACTCAATGTGCTTTTGGGGTCTCTACTAGCTCATAGTTTTTACCTAGCTCAATTCCAGATAGTAGAGCAAGAAAATATGTGATAATATTATATTTAAAAATTGGTTGTGGGGAAAAGTGGTCTTATTGGTCCTGAAACATGCTAAGCTCTCAGAGTGCTGAGATTTGATCTAATCAACACCCCAGGAATATCAAATGCCTGCTGCAACTTCCAGGTCAATTTTTCACATACATCTAACTAGAGCATTCATCTTCTCAATGTAGACAAATTTTATTATATTCAATGAAAATGCTCATGTAAGACCTTTAAAAACCAAGACCTGCATGTTCTTCATGAAAATGTAAGAGTCCCTGACATTTAGGGTAACAGAAGGAGTTGCTCTGATATTCTCTGCTAAATTTACAAGATTTGGCTAAAACCCCAAGCGTCTGTCCTATCACAGTAGAGTATTAGTCACTCTTGAAAGGATTTAGCGTACTGTACTCTGCTGTGTGTGTTAAATGCCATGAACTATATGACTGGTGGGCAGATCCAATTCCCAGATCCAAGCTCAAGCAATTAAAAAAAAAATTTTTTTTTTTTTTTTTTTTTACTATTGACTATATATAGTCATTTAGTTAGATTAACTGAGCTGAGATCTAAGCATTCAAATCCTTTGTGAGAGGAAGAGTAGAACGGCAGAAAGGAGTCATAGAGTGCCCATTACAATTAGAACAGTCTTTTAAAGATTGTCTAGCGTAGCATCTCAAAATGATTTCCTGCTGGTTCTGAATGATAGCAGCATGTCACCAAGAGGAAGGTTCTGAGATCATATAATTTGAGGGACATTAAGTGAAGCAAAGCTAAACCAGTTTCTTTGCTGTAGAACTTCTTAGACACTTTCATGTACTAATATGCATTATGAATCCAGAGGGTCACAAGCTTATTTCACTGAGACTCTTTTTCATTTTATGGACATAGTGTTCTAAGAAATATTCACCTACTTCCTTTTCAGAAAAGAAAGCAAGATATAGAGTGGTCGAGGGCTTTCCCTAAAGTTACGAAACTACCTTCATACAAATAGCTCTAGGATGATTTACTTGAATGATGGACCACAATGGTGGTATAACACTGCATGAAAAGTGGAGAAAGACAGGGTGGTGGTCATTTCTGAAGCACTTATAGGCTATAGATTTGAGTTTTTGAGAGGTATTTGGAGAAGAGGCATAGGAACAGAGAAAGCAGCCCTGTGCCAACCAGACTGGGTGAGTGCGTGTGATCTATTGGGCCATGCAGAGCCCTGGCACAAGACCACAGCTCTCAGCTCCCAGAGAAACTCACCATCAGCTATCTTCATATTGACTATAATCTGCATGGATATTTTGGCCTCAAGAATAGAACTAGACGTATTGACAGATGAATGGATAAAGAAGATGTGGTACATATATACAATGGCATACTACTCAGCTGTAAAAAAGAATGAAGTAATGCCATTTGCAGCAACATCGATGGACCCAGAGATTATCATACTAAGTGAAGTAAGTCAGAAAGAGGACAAATACCATGTGATATCACTTATATGTGGAACCTAAAATATGACACAAATGAATTTATCTACAGACATAGAGAACAGACTTGTGGTTGCCATGGGGGAGGAGAGGTGGGGGAAGGATGGATGGGAGTTTGGGATTAACAGATGCAAACTGTTACATATAGGATGGATAAACAACAAAGTCCTACTGTATAGCACAGGGAACTACATTCAATATCCTGTGATAAAACATAATGGGAAAGACTATGAAAAACAACGTATATATATGTATAACTGAATCACTTTGCTGTATGGCAGAAATTAACACAACATTGAAAATCAACTATACTTCAATAAAATAAGTTTAAAAAAACGAATAGGACTAGATGGATTTCCCAGGGGCAGTGTGTGGACCTCCAATTAAAAGAGGGCACTACTCTCTAAAAATGAACATTTGTGGTAGCTTCTAAATCTGGGAAATAGTAACCCAGTGTATACTAGTAATACATTTTTTGTTTTAAAATTTTCACGGGACTATTTTTCCAAGTATATCTGGAAAAAACACTATTAGAGAAGGACTTCACTTTCCATTAACAATTTTAAGAGGAAAAGTTTATAGTAGGATATGTGACCTATAGATCCCAATGTGTTACATAAATAATACAGGAAACTGCAAAATGTTCTTATGTGAAGTCACTGCACAAGATGCATGTTTAATTAGCACCTACTAATAAAACAGATGCATGTGAAATTATTTAGGGTGACACGTACAATTCTGAACAATACAATATCTGCTCAGGATGCCAAGGGCATGCAACATAACCTGTTTTTAATTGAGCAGTTCAGCACCAAACAAAATAAGAGACAGCTTGTGTTTTATATATTTCTGTAGTACATCATTATCCAACAATAAATGCAAAAATAATTTACAAAAAACAAACTTTAAGCAGAAAAAAATTTAAAGGCACAGAATTTTTTTGAATTTAGCTGTTCCACAATTTTATGGGAAAACTAAGCAGTGGATCAATACCACACCGGTTATTTTACTTTTTTTTTTTTTTTTTTTTGTGGTACGCGGGCCTCTCACTGTTGTGGCCTCTCCCATTGTGGAGCACAGGCTCCAGACACGCAGGCTCAGCGGCCATGGTTCACGAGCCCAGCCGCTCCGCGGCATGTGGGATCTTCCCGGACCAGGGCACGAACCCATGTCCCCTGCATCGGCAGGCGGACTCTCAACCACTGCGCCACCAGGGAAGCCCCACACTGGTTATTTTAAAAGCAAAACTTTAGTACTTTTCTTTTAACTTGACCACATTATTTTCAATAAATTAGAAGAACTACCTTTGAGGAATAGCCCAGAGCATTCTTAAAGATATAACTCTCAAATTCAGAATTTATTTTGACATTGTAAAAACTCAAAAAGGAAGCTTTCTTTTAGTTGAAATGGGTTCTTTCCCTACACACACACACACACACACACACACACACACACAGCCAAAGAAATGACTGGCAAATCAGATGGTGGAAAATAGCAGAAAGAGAATATATAGCAAGACGCCCTTAGGAGGTTTTAGTATCCAGTGCTATCCTGGGAACTTCTGAGTATGAGTACGGGGTTGCTTAATCACTCTTTGGCAACAACTGTGACATTTATAACTGGAATGAATGTCAAAGGCAATCTTGAAGGGGAAAAAAAATCCACAGAGTATTGCTTCTTGCGATATAAATATGGAAAGGTCAAAGGGCAGCTCCTCCCGTTCGCCTTGAGACCATCCATGGTGGTGGCTATGGTTTATTGTGGGTATCTGACCCTCATATCTTTAAAAAAAATAATAAATTATTTATTTATTTTTGGCTGTGTTGGGTCTTCATTGCTGCACGTGGGCTTTCTCTAGTTGTGGCGAGCAGGGTCTACTCTTCATTGCGGTGCGCGGGCTTCTCATTGCGGTGGCTTCTCTCATTGTGGTGGCTTCTCTTGTTGTGGAGCACGGGCTCTAGATGCGCGGGCTTCAGTAGTTGTGGCACACAGGCTCAGTAGTTGTGGCACATAGTCAGTAGTTGTAGCTCACAGGCTTAGCTGCTCCGCGGCATGCGGGATCTTCCCGGATCAGGGCTCGAACCCATGTGCCCTGCACTAGTAGACGGATTCTTAACCACTGCGCCACCAGGGAAGGAAGCCGTGACCCTCATATCTTTTTGATTTCAGGACCTATTGTGCCTCTTCTTTCAGACCCAGCAACTGCCTCTTCCTCTTGGCCCATCTCCCTGCTCTGTCAACGTAACCCCGCTCTTATAAGTCACTGCTGAGATGCCCAGGTTCTCAGTCCTGCAGCATCATAGTGGGACCCTGAAATGAATTTACTGCTGGGTTAAAATGCATGAAGGAATCTGAATCTTATTTTGACCTGTAAGAACTATGGATTTAGAAATCAATAGGGAATACTTTCCCCTCTATTCTCCTTGCAAAATTCGGGAAATATTTTGGGTGCCCACTGTATTTGAGGTGCTGACCTGGGTGCCAACAGATGAAATAAGCCTGTTCTCAAGGAGGTTACAATCTGGCAAAAATCACAATAGGCATTTTTTAGAGGATGAAGAGGAAGGAGCTAGGATGAGAACTTATAGATGTATGATTCCCTCCCTAGCAAGGCAGCATAGGCCTTTGAAGTAGAATCCTGGCTTACTTGGAAAGACCTATGTCTTTGCTGTTGTCCAACTGGTTTCATGCCTCCTCATTCATACTTCTGATTAAATATTTCCAAGGTAGTTGTCAGTACTGTACCCTATAAAGGTTGTTGTGCACTCACATCCTATACGATAAGGTATAATTTATTTATGCCTGTCTTAGCAGAAAGGATTTAAAACGCCACATATAGATACATTGAAGTTTTGTCTGCAACAACATGAATGTATTTTAAATGCAAATGCCTCATTATTTAAAGGAATATAGTGCTGAATTGTTTTGCAAAATAAAAAATACTTCTGAGATGTAAAAATTAGCCTAAGTTCTCTGGCTTAGAAGTCTGGGTCTGTGTATGTTTGGTTCTCCAAAAGTAACACATACTTATGCATATTTCTTAGGTGGACTACTCTAGCATTGACTTAAGTCTCTGCATCTTAAATTTTATATAAACTTTATACACTGCCCTCATTTTCCTCTGGTTTCACTTTTCTCACTTATTTCTTCTGTTTTATTTGTCTTCCTCTTATACTATAAGTCTCTATGGAAGCTGCTTTAAATCCTTTCTGTAACCAGATGAGGTATTAATAAATAAAATATAACTATATATTTTCTTTCTTCCTATGACACAAGATGTCCTCATGTTGATATGCCAGACCTAGTTCAGAGGCAGGAGAAGCCTATTCAATTCCACGGTGCCTTTCAAAATATTCACTAACTAATGGACAAAGAAGATGTGGTATATATACAACAGAATATTACTTGGCCATACAAAAGGATGAAATGTTGCCGTCTGCAACAACATGGATGGACCTGCTGGGTATTAAGCTTAATGAAGTAAGTCAGACAGAGAAAGACAAATACTATATGTTTTCACTTATATGTGGAATCTAAAAAATAAAAAAAAAAGGGAGTGAATGTAATAAAACAGAAGTGGACTCATAGATCTGGAGAACAAAGTAGTTACTAATTTGTAAACACTAATGGGGAGAGGGATGGGGTGGGGCAACGTAGGGGAAGGGGATTAAGAGGTACAAACTACTGGGTATAAAATGAAGAAGACACAAGGATGTAATGTACAGCACAGGGAATAGAGCCAATATTTTGTAATAACCTTTAATTGAGTATAAGCTATAAAAATATTGAATCATTATGTCGTACACCTAAAACGAATATAACATTGTAAGTCAACTGTACTTCAATAAAAACAAACAAAAAACATTCACTAACTGGGCACTGGCAAAGCTCTGTTTGGTGTATAATTTAGTAACACACTAAAAAAGCAGGGCACGCGTTTTCACTCTTGAAGACACGATTAACTTGTTAGGTCAGAAGGGTGTTTTCGATATAACTTTTGCATATGAATAAGAAAAATCCCAGGCTGCCAGCTCTTTAGCCTCCCTGAACATCAGAGGCCGAGAAAACAACATTTTCAAACCTTTTATGTATCAACAGAATAAAATATTTTGAAGACACACTAGTCACATATGGCTCTCCCAGAATATCACAATCCATGAATATGAGTGTTATTGTTTTTTGTTCTGCAAGAAAGCTTCACACGCTCTTTCACAGATATGCCAAGTATAGCTTGATTCATAATAGATTCATAATAGACGCTGAGAGATGAATACATGAACTGACTGCAAAGTAGTTACCCGTGTTTTATTTGCTGTTGACAAAGCCAGCAGCATTTTCTTTGCTTTGGAGTGGGAACAGGGAAATTTAACTATGGGATTGAAAAGCAAATGAGAGGAGTGTAGGAAACTAGCTGTGTGATGAGGGGACTTCAGTGTTTTTTCACCTCAGTGAGTCCTTTACGAAGTGTGTTTTTTTATAACAATTTCCCTTCACACTGGAATGAGAATGGTAAAGGAGAAATTATCTGAAAAATCCTTTTGTATGCTTTGAGGGAAAATATGATAAAACACATAGAACTATTTGAAAGCCGATATTATATACTTTTGCTTTTGTAATTCAGAAAACCCAAGGAATTGAAAAACCTGAGTTCTGGTTGCCACCAGCTGTGTGACCTTGGACTTCACTCTGTTCGTCTGGCTCATTTAGTCCACTAGCATTTAGTAGGACCTTCAAGGCCTCCTTCTGCATAGAAGATGCATAGATGGAGCCCAATTCTCTTGGAACTGACAGTCACTGGGCTATATGAGAGAGAAGATATATATAAAACCAGACTACAAATTTGTAAAACTAAGTACTCTGGGAGTTTAGCAGTTTGAACTAAGGCATCTTGTAAAGTCTTTTTGAGCTCTGTGATGCTACAAAAACCTTGTCCTGACTAGGAAGACAATTTCTATGTCTTAAGAAATAATTGACTAATACATAGGTTGACCATCTTAGGAACGGGCATGACCCTTACAAACTTCGTGATGGAGCTGGCAGGAGTTAGTAGGAATGAGCACTGGGTCTCCAGGTAGGGGCAGGGTGTGGGGCTAGAAGTTGAGGCTCACCATCAGGGCAAGTAACTGGGAGTGGGAAGTCCAAAAAGAGATGGCAAAGCATCCCACTAGTTGGCCAACTCAGTGTGGAAAATTCAAAGCAGGAGACTCAGACAAGCAGGACAAGAAGCTGACATGGAAGAAGGTCGTCAAAAAGAATAGGTTTACAGCTTCTGAGAGGCGGTTCACAGCCATGGTGATAGCTGGGAAAGGAAGAAGCAAAGAGTCACAGTCCTGGGGCAAGTAGAGAGCTGGAGTGTTCACTAAATAGGAAGTCAGGAGCAAGGATCAGGAGAGAAGAGGCAAATCGAGGCAAAGGGGATGTGATGCTAAAGACTCAGCTGTTCGTCAGAAAATTTCAATCTCCACCCAAGCAATGATTGAGAAGTGAAGGTAGGGCAGAGTCTGAAGTGAGAGGTCCTGGTGGTGGGGCTACGGGATGAGGAGGAATTCAGGGGCAGGAGATGAGGCCAAGGGCTTCCCTGGTGGCGCAGTGGTTGGGAGTCCTCCTGCCAATGCAGGGGACACGGGTTTGAGCCCTGGTCCGGGAGGATCCCACATGCCGCGGAACAACTAAGCCCATGCACCACAACTACTGAGCCTGTGCTCTAGGGCCCATGAGCCACAACTACTGAAGCCTATGCACCTAGAGCCCGTGCTCCGCAACAAGAGAAGCCACTGCAATGAGGGGCCTGCACACCGCAACGAAGAGTAGCCCCCGATCGCCGCAACTGGAGAGAGCCCGTGTGCAGCAACAAAGACCCAACACAGCCAAAAATAAATTAAAAAAAAAAAAAAGAGACGAGGCCAAGGTCTACTTTCATAAACTAGGCTTCCTCAGATATAATGAATCCTCTCTTCACTGATGGATGTCCATTTGTCTTAAATGTAGTATAATAGAGCTCTCCAGAGAAAGAGAACCAATTAGCTGTTGTGTCTGTATGCCTGGAGAGGGGGGAGAGAGAGAGAGAGGAGTCAGTGTCTTATTAAAGACATTGGCTCACAGTTGGCCATCTGTATGCTGCAGAACCAGGAGAGCTGGTATAATTCATTCTCGGTCCAAAGGCCTGAGAGTCGGGAGAGCCCATGCCTGAGGGCAGGAGGAAGTGGATATCCCCACCCAGGCAGAGAGAGCAAATTCGCCCTCCCTCCACATTTTTGTTCTCCTTGGACCCCCAGTGGACTGGATGATGCCCCTAACAGAGGGCATAGGAAGAGATACTATCCACTTCTTCCAACCCTGTAGAGTGCTGACAGGAGTCCTGGTACTATTAAAGCCTCTTCACTGCTGGTTTGAGAACAGTGAGGAAGGCGGAGCCATGGGGTCACAAGGAGACAGATTAGGAGCTATAACAAGTCACATACAAAAGGAAGTCTAACTTACTTTTAGACTTCCAATTAAGTGAGCCAATGAAATTCTTTACTAAGTCAGTTGACTTAGATTTTTTGTCACTTGCAGCCAAAAAGCATCTTATCTGACACAGCAGCTTAAGTGGGGGCCATTTCAACATTAACAAGCTAGTCTACGAATCACATCTGATCCTAGATAATTCTAAAAGCAGAACCAAGTCATTAAGAGAGAGTCAATCAATTTAGTAACATTGGGCCTGCTTCAATTCTGAGGCTGTGTGGTATACAGCAATGGACCCGACTCTGCTTCTAGCTCTGCTTCTGCCTTACAACCTGCATATCTATGGACAATCCCCCGGCTTCTCTGGTTCTCTTCTGTAGTGCGAGGGGTTTGAGTTACATCCTCTGTAGATTGTCTCTGCTCTACAGTTTTGTTTTTTTTAAAACAATTCACTCAAACTCAACAATACTAGTGAAAGCACTTATACTCCAGGCATTGTCTTAGGCACCAGAAATAGAAGGAAAATCAAAGCAAAAAAAAAAATGAAAATTATAAAACACTTTCTACAATGTGCATTCCTACTGTGCCATAAGGTTTTTGTTTCCTTAATGCATTGACAAGACAGTAACAAATATTTGTTGAATAATACTTTTTGGCGATGGAAATGATAATTTGCTAGAGCAACAGGAAAGCAAAATCACATTTTAGCTGGAAAAAAGAGTATCCAAAGCTACAATTATCTCATGGTCTGTCACACCCAGAAATTTCAGGTGAGGTAAGAATAACTAGTCATGTCGCATTCTGGAGTCCTGGGGGCAAGAAGGAGAAAATAAATAAAGCGGTAGGATAGAGGAAATGAATGAGGCCCACAGGAGACTGAAGCCTAGTGAGCTAATAAAAGCTGCCGTGAACAACCTCTGCAACCTTTCAAATGCTCTGCCCTCACGTCTTACCTACCAATGGATCATAGGGAAATAACCATAACATCTCTGTACATTTCTGCGTAACCATCAATGGCCACAGAAGGTGGCATAATGATCAACTCTCTGCTCTCCTGTCTCCAGCATCTTTCCTAACAGCCTTCTAGATATGCTCAATTGAGACTGGGTTAAAACCCAGTTGGGAATCTGCTCTTCCACTGTCTCATTGAAACTTATGACAGGTAGCTTCAACCTCTACACGTGCTTGTCTGGAATTTGCAAGAACAGATGTCCCGGGAACAAGGCTCTAAAACAGAGGTATTCATTCTCTCAGAGGTAATGATGGTCTTGGGAGATACTAGTACCTGAAGGCACAGGTTAAACTTCATGGTGTTGGTCTTATCAACTTTACTCAAAGATTTGGTAGATGGACCATTTTAATTTTAGTACAAACATGGAGGAGTGTTTGTGTGTGCGATCCATTTTTCAGCAATTTTTAAGATAAAACAAGATACTTAAAAAATTTTCAGGCTTGCCTATGCCTCCTTCATGCTCTGACCCCAAACCCTAAGATGTACTCTTTGACTCTCCTTTGCCATTAGGGGATAATTCAGTAGAACTATTTAAAAGCCATGTCCCTAAAGAATGTAATTTTCTTTCCCCACCTTACCAACACTTGGTTGTACCTTCCAACACCCAACTCACCCCAATATTAGTAAGTGGAGAGTTGTTGCTGAGCTGTCGTGATTTTTGAGAGCAGTAAGACAAAAATGAATTTTCTAAGATATACTGGGGGGGTGGGGACAGGAAGAATGAGAAATAATGGAGGGAAGTGTGCCTCTGAGAGGTGAGAATAAAACTGACCTTCTCACATCATTAGAGAGAGGTGAGAATAAAACTGACCTTCTCACATCATTAGAGTGTATAAAATTCTATCTCCACTTCTCTGGGAAGAACTTTTGAGGTAGGGGTTGGGATTTTCCAATTCTAGAAAATTAAATTAGCTCCTCAAGTTTAAAACTTCATAGAAGTCACCGCAGTGAGTAGAAGATGGAAGGGGGTGATGGGGAGACTTTTATTCCCCTGATTTATCTGTTCTTTGTTTTGGTTCCTAACTAGGTCATCGTATTGGCAGGGGGCCTTCAGCTTCAAACTGTGTCTTTTCACTGTTTCCAGTCATTTTCATTGAAGGGGAAACCTTTTTCTTTAATGAAGGGTCCCAACAACCTGTTATTTGGAAGAAATCTTAGTGAGAAGTGGGTCATCCTTAGAAAGAATGTGAAGGAGGGGTGGGTGGGAGGAGGAAAGGACTTCTTGAAAGGAGATCAAATCTCACTGGTAAAACTCAAAGTGTTTTTGGAGATGAGTTGTCTCTTAGAATCCTTCTTTGCTCCCTAACACCACTATCATCATGCTGGTTCCAGCCATTGTCACAGGGAGACCTGCAACGTCACCTTTCTTTTCATCCATTTGTACCAGAAAAATTTATTGACCACCTATACGTGTTGGCATGAATGCTAGAGAGAAAAAGATGAATGGCTTCTTTTTTTCAGAAAGGTCATTGTCTAGAGGGTAACCAACACACAAAGAGATAGTCATAAGGTGGCAAAAGAGTAGTGAGAGATGCAAATTCTGGTCACTATGGAAGGTCCAAAAAAGGTCACTGAACTGAGCTGGTAGTGATCATGGTGAATATTTAAGATGGTGGCTTCCAGGAAGAGATGATGGCCGAGAATGATCTGGTTCCATCTACTTCTTCAATTCATCTAATTCCACTCTCCCCTATTCACTAGGCTCTAGCCACAATGGCTTCTGTTTTTTTGTTCTTCTAACATCCTACCCTCTTTCTTGGTTCCGAGCCTTTACTCTTACTGTTCCCTCTGTAGGAAGTACTCCTGCTCTTGGTTTGGCCGGTTCCTTCTCATTCTTTATTCACAGGGACTACGTCTTAGACTTCTGACATCATTCATTCATTTAATAAAATTAACTGTGTATCTGAAAGCCCGGGATCAAAGGTGTAATCTGTTCTGTCACCCACCCCTAGCTGTGCTTCTGACCGTGACAGATTCTGGAAATGCAAAATTGCATAAGACATCTTTTTTCTTGAGACACACACACAGCCTTATGGGGGAAATAGGTAATTGCAGCACCAGAAATAGAGAGGTATTTTCTTCAAATCAGGATTTAGGAAGAATGTGTCCCCATTGCGAAAGGGGTCCATTGGGCCACATATCTACTTGTCACTGCTGACAGTCTCTCCTACAATCCACTGGGTAGGAAGAGAAATGTTCTGAACTCTAGCTAATGACTCCATTCACATTGCTGGAGTGCTTTAAAGCTTTCAAAGGAAACTAAACTTTCAGTTCAACTCAAGGAAAAGTACATTACCGCTACCTGCTGCATCTGTTGGTTTGTGATCAGGAAGATAAACCCTTTGGTTCGCGTGGGTCTTACTGAAGCCACGGGAAACAAGCTGTTGGCTATTCACTAAGCAGTAGCCACTGGCTAGGCAGAGATGATGGCCTGAGGACCACTGTTGGGCCTCTGAAAGGAGCAGAACTGGCAGTGACTGCACTTTCCCTTTTTCTCTTTCCCCGCCTGGCTTTCCAATGCGGTTATCATTGCTGGTTTTTGTTTGTTTGTTTGTTTGTTTTGCGGTACGCGGGCCTCTCACTGCTGTGGCCTCTCCCGTTGCGGAGCACAGGCTCCAGATGCGCAGGCTCAGCGGCCATGGCTCACGGGCCCAGCCGCTCCGCGGCATGTGGGATCTTCCCAGACCGGGGCACGAACCCGTGTCCCCTGCATCGGCAGGCGGACTCTCAACCACTGCGCCACCAGGGAAGCCCTCATTGCTGGTTTTGACATACTGTGCTTTCTGAAGGGGAAGAAGGAAATGTGGTGGTGAGATGATCTGGGGGAGTCCTGTAGGAGGATGGGATGGTCTGGTTCCCTCAATAAAGTCATCTTGTGTCAGATATAAATGTCACTGTGGTCGCTGTGGTCATCCAATTCTTCTATACTATAAGCCTAAGTAGATACCCCTGAATTTACTTATTCAGTTATTTGCAAGAGTGAAAACCAGAAAGAGTATGGGTGAGTGAATTCCACCTGCATTTCATCAGGAGCTATTATCTCCTCTACTGGGCCTTTGACAAAGAGAAGATGTCTCTATCCTTTTGTACTTCTATCTCTTTATCTTACTCAGCTTACTCTCCAGTGAACTGGGGGGGATGGCCAGAGGGAGAAGGAGGAAATTAAATGGCTTGGATAATTCCTAAGATGGATATTTAGACCTAAAAGTGTCAGCCAGGCGTCTTGGATATTCTTGTTTCCTCTCTTCCTTTTATCACCCCCAATTCACCCATCTCGTGTGTGCCCTGCTCCCCCAACATAACTGCTTACTGCCAGTTCAGGGCTGAGGTCTCCCAGCCTTTAGCGTTGTTCTTCCTTACACACATGTAACAGGGACATTCAGTGCTCACTAAATATTCCATGTGTACCCCGGTGTTCCCAGCCTCCTTTGAGTTAGATTGGAACCATATGACTGGTTCTGACCAACGGATTGGGAACGGAAGTGAAACTTCTAGGTGAAACTTCTGGGGTAAGGCTGCTAACAGCTCAATGTCTCTTCTATCCCTCTCTTTTGTTGAGCACTGCATACGCCAGATGATGTATCTTCAAGAGGAAATTATATCACATTTCATATAAGCAAGCAACAAACCTTTACTGTATTCAGTCTCTGAGATATAGGGATTTGTCTGGTGCTGCAGTTAGCTTAATTATCCTAATAAACCCCACAACTGAAAGCAGTATTCTCAGCCCTTATGTGTTTCAAAACTTATTTTAAAATACTGTTTTTTGGAAGCACATTTAAAAGACTTTAAAAACATAAAGCAAGTCAGCAATCATTACTGCACAGACATAGCAGTGGCATAACTATGTCTTGTAACACCTAAAAATTCATCCACAGTTATTGCACTCCTTTCTCTATGCCCTTCACCATTGTTCTTGTTTGAAAAAGAGTGTTTTGTATCTGGCCAGGTTCTCCTATAGACTTATGGGGAAGGTTTTACATGTTTCAGTAAACATGCAATTTTTTATGTGTACCAGCCTATTATGTTATACCTCTTAACTCTTTTTTCCCCCTAAATTAACGCCTGTCTTTCTGACTTAGTGCTTCCAGGTTAGATGAGAAAGACATGAGGAGAAGCAGGCAGACGATTTCTGGAGGGGAATGGTGGAAGAGGATGGCTCATTCATGAATTTAAGGTGTTCATGGGATATAAGAGCTACACCTCTTAACGTTTAATGCAGCCAATTCGTGCTCTGTGCTGTATTTCGTGACCTGGTCAGTTCAATATTTCTCCTACAGGCATTTCTATGCTAGCATATATTTTTGGTTAAAACACACTTAAATGTTACATAAGGATCAAACATGCAACAGTGTCTGTGGTGTCCCAGTGTGCTCCATATGTATCACATCACATTCTTTTTCCAGTCTTTCCCAAACTCTCCATTCCCACTACTGTCATGCTCAAAACTCCAAACTTCCATTACTACTACTTTCCCCCAAATCCTTGCTCATGTTATCCTCTCTTGTGTTAATACCCTCCTTCTTTTCTCCTTTTACATTCCCTATTCTCTCTCTCTCTTCAACAGGCCAATTTCTACCAATATTTTAGAATCTAGCTCAAGTATCACCTCCTCCACAAAGCTTTTCCTAACTTTCTCATTAGCTCCCAGAGCATCCTGTGCTTATTTCTAGCATAGCAAGTATCCAAGTACAATTCACTGGGTTTTAGTATATTTGTGGATATGTGCAACCATCACCACCACCAATTTTAGACCATATTGTTCACCTCAAAAAGAAATCCCCTACGCTTTAGCTATCATTCCCCCTATCCTCCCATTCCATCCCCTCCCTTCAGCCCTAAGGAGCCACTAAGCTACGTTCTGTCCCTATAGGTTTGCTTACTCTGGACATTGCATATAAATGGAACAATATGAACAGCTTCTTTCACTTAGCATGTTTTCAAGGTACCTCCACTCTGTTGCATGTGTCCGTATTTCACTCTTTTTTACTGCTGAATAATATTCCGTTGTACAAATAGCATATTTCTGGATGAGATTAACACTTGAATCAGCAGACCGAGTAAAGCAGATGGCTCTACCTAACGTGGGTGGGCCTCATCCAGTCAGTTGAAGGCCTGAATAGAACAAAAATGCTTAGCCTCCTCGAGTAAGAAGGAATTCCTTCAGCCGGACTGCCTACGAGCTGCAACATTGTTTCCATTCTGCCTTCAGACTTGAACTGAAACTTTCGCTCTTCCTGGGTCTTAAGACTACCCATCTTCAGACTAGAACTACACCATCAGGTTTCCTGGTTCTCAGGGCCTCAGACTCAGACTGAAACTACAATATTGGCTCTTCTGTGTCTCCGGCCTGCTGACTGCAGATCTTGGGACTTGTCAGACTCCATGATTGCATAAGCCAATTCCTTATAATAAATCTCTTCTCTAACTATCTGTCAGCTGTCATCTATCTACCTGCCTCTTAATGGTTCTGCTTCTGTGGAGAACCCTAATACAGGAGGGAACATGCCAAGAACTAACATTTTTGACATATTTACATATGTCCAGATGAACATTCTTGGCATGTATGGAATTTCATGACACTGTCTCTTTTCGTTATCATAGTACTACAAGTAGCATCCTCACTATATGCGTTGTCTCCTTTGAATCATTAAGCTAGGCTATCTAAACATTTTCTGTACCTCTTTTAATAAAAGACCTCTTTTCAAATCAATTACTCCTTGATTATCCAGGTGAAGTCAGTGATAATCATATCCACTATTGTTTATTTCAAGTGCTACCTTCAAAACGTGTGCAGTTTAAAAACATAGTGTAGATGAGTATTTCTACGTTCAGGAAACACATATCAAGTTTTGTTGATCAGCCTGACTTCTTGAGAGTTAAACTGGTTTTGTTTTTAGAATAATCTTCCCCAAAACTTTGAGAAACCACAATAAAATGGCAGTTGAGAGAGTGGCATTTTTCTATTATGTGCCCCAGTAAATGAAAGTCTCAGCTGCATAATTTCTAACCTGCATTATCATGCACCGCCCCCCTTCTCTCCCTCTCTTTTATATTACATTCACATAGATCCTATTATCTGCTCCAACAGAGATCATGCTTACAGTACACAAAACTTCCCTGGAGGGTTTTCCATTTAAAGCAAAAGAACCACATCAACAGTACTTTAGTGCAATGCTCTAGAGAGATGCAAAGCCTACCTCTGGCTTCCATTGTGGGGGACTGTATGGCATTTATCTTCTCACCAGCCTCAGTTCAAACTCAGCAGTGAGGCTAAGCCTAGAACTGGGAACTGGCTTCTGAGAACATCAGGGAAACAACAGCCTTTGCTCTACCATCTATTTTTGCCCAGTTTTAACACTGAAGGGCTTAGGAAGAGAACTGACAACATTTTCAACATGAAGCTTATTCAATGTTTCTCTGTTGCTACAATTAAGCATTTGAGAAGCATATGTGCTGCCTTTCAGTTCAAACCTAATCGTCCATTCTGACAGGTCACAGACAAAAACCAGGATAATGACATTCTATCTTGATCACAGGATCCAGACACACCAGTCTGGTTATAGATCAGAAAAGAAAACAACCACCCAAATGCTGATTTAATTTCCTTTTCCTCAAATATTGAGTTCATATTGAAACTGAGCATACCAAGTGCGAATTTTGCTAAGAATAGCACTCTTAGTGTTATATGAAATCTGCAAAGGTTCCTCCAGGTAATCATAAAGTCCTACCGTGTTATGGCCCATGTTCATTTCCTTTTCTATACGTTCAGACCCTAGCTTGTACATTATCCTATCTCTCTAGAGAAAATGAAGGGGATAGTTGCGGAGATGATCTATTTTGGAAATTTAAGGAAAAATGACTTTCAAAGATCCAGAAAACTGAGGGGAGAGTGATGTAAATTATTTTGACTAAGCATCTAACCTCAATTAGCTTGATCATCTCCTCAATGCTCCCTTTTCTTTTTGTGTTGGTGCCATTCCAAGTTATCAATAATCTAGTTGGAACAGTCCATTCAAGCTAGAGTGAGACCAAGTGTCTTTCTGGAACCATGGCTTAAAAGGGAATCATGCTTTCTCAAGCACTGCAGTACAATACTTTCTTCCCATGGCCCAGATTTGGTTCCCATCCAGTAACTTCCATGAGGATAGAGGCTTGGAGGATGTGATAAGTAAATGCCCACTTTCAATTTCTGGCTAGCTCTTCTGCCCT
The DNA here is from genome assembly GCF_964374135.1 of Grampus griseus. Taxonomy (NCBI): domain Eukaryota; kingdom Metazoa; phylum Chordata; class Mammalia; order Artiodactyla; family Delphinidae; genus Grampus; species Grampus griseus. The sequence goes on from NC_139004.1 coordinate 12,955,570, forward strand.
GAACCCCTGTCTATTCTAGCAAATGGTCCTCTGCTAAGTAAAACCCTTCAAGCACCAGGTGGTAGTTTGAATAATGTCACCCCACCCCCCACCCCCCCCGCCAGGATGTCTACTTCCTAAATCCCAGAACCTGTGAACATGTTACCTTCCATGGCAAAAGGGATTTTGCAGATGTGATTCAGATAAGGATCTTGAGATGAGGAGATTATCATGGATTATCCAGGTGGGTCCACTGCGATCCCAAGGTCCTTATAAGAGGGAGTAGAGGGGATCAGAATCAGGGAAGGAGATACAATGACGAAAGCAGACTAGGATTGAGCAGGGTGTGAATCAAGGAGTTTGAGCAGCCTCTAACAGCTGGAATAGTCAAGGAAAAAGATTCTCCCTTAGAGCCTCCAGAAAGAACACAGCCTGGCTGAACAACTGTAGGCTTCTGACCTCCAGAACTGTAAGACAGTTAACTTGTGCTGTTTAAGGCACCAAGTTTGTGATGATTTGTTACAGCAGCAACAGAAAACTAACACACACTCCTTCCCTGTTCTAGCCCCATAGAAAAAACAGACCTAATAAAGCATCACTCCTTGCTGTCTTTCCCTGGATTCTTCAGAGCTGAGCTCTGAAACTGGGTTAGAAGTGGCGGTCAGCCTTCCGAAATTGTATTTGTGATTTTGTGTCACATGCATGTTTTTAGAAAAGGAACCCATAGATTTCATCAGATTAGGAAATTATGATCTCAAAGTTACAAATGTTACTCTTGATTGGGCACTCCCCACTTCACATCTTAACCCCCAGCAGGCTGTGGGTGGAGTAAAAGAAAAAGCGTGAGAAAGAGAACTTTGAAAATATCTTCGTTCCTTCACACGTGGTCCTTCCTCCACTCCTAGGGATGAGGCTGAGTGGGGCTTTGTTCTAAAATGAGGTTCCTGTGTGTCCTGTTGGTGCTATTCTTGTTTCTTACACATGCCGAACTCTTCCTCAGAAGGCCTTACTCATTTCACTGAGCTTGGGGCTGGGTGATTCTGCTGGAGCCCTCACTGCTCCACAATGCATGGTGGCGGTGGTAGTGGACAGGGGTGTCCATAGGGACATAGCATCACTCAGTTATTCTATGTGATCCTCAGTTGACGTGCTGCCTGTTACACGGCGTCTAAGGGCGTCTCTGTGATGTGCAGCCCTTTCCCATGCCTGTAAGGATGTGGAGGGGGTAGTAGAAGAAAGAGTTTCTCCTCTCCAACCCCCTAACGATGTATTACTAATATAATCTCAAACACAAAGTGGGAGAAACAAGTTATTCAGAAATAGAGACAAGGTGTTATCTGAAGAGGATGCTATTCACTGTCAGCGTAACGCAAAGCAGAGACGAAGCTTCTATACCCTTCATTGTGTAGCAGTTGTTACTTTGGCTAAGATGAGCGTAATTCCATTTTCTTGTGATTCTTTGGTGCCTGCCAGGACAGAAAGGCTCTGCTCACTTTACATCTGCTATACCTTTAAGTAGTGACATGTGAGGGAATTGCTGTGTTGTTTGTGTCAGACAGCCATTTTCCCCTAAAATACTTACTGTTACTCCATATTTAATGAATACCCACTGGGTACTGGGCAATGTCCAAGACACACTGACAGTCCCTGCCCACACACATGCGTGTGGCAAAGGCAAGTTGGCAACTGGTGCTAGGATGTGCTTCTCGGACCGTTGTGGATGGCATTCTTCTGAGACAAAGAGTGTCAACAGCAACTCAGATGTAGACTTCTTCCAAGAAAACTGTAAAAGAAACTGTTTGCATTTTGTTTGCTTAGCAGCAAATTATGAAAGAACCCATAACAATGACTTGACAGTGCATGCAGAAACATTGCCGTTGCCAAGGACTTTCACATCGGCTCTGTGTCATTGATTCTTGCCATTTTTTGAGGCACTCAGGGCAGTTGTTACTATCTTCCCAAGGATATGGTCTCCAAGAGGTTAAGTGACTTGTCCAAGGAGAATATGCCAGCAAATGTCAGAGCCAAGAGCAGAACCCAGCTATTCTCTCTTTTTTTTTTTTTTTGCGGTACGCGGGCCTCTCACCGTTGTGGCCTCTCCCGTTGCGGAGCACAGGCTCCAGACGCGCAGGCTCAGCAGCCATGGCTCACGGGCCCAGCCGCTCCGCGGCATGTGGGATCCTCCCGGACCGGGGCACGAACCCATGTCCCCTGCATCGGCAGGCGGACTCTCAACCACTGCGCCACCAGGGAAGCCCTATTCTGACTCTTGATTTCAGTGACTTCCCCCGCTACCTGGATATGACCGTGTCTCTTATCAACTAAGGAGCTTCCAAGCAGAAATTATGAAGTCTTGTATTTTAATCCTGCTTTCTTTCATACAATGGGAGAGCCTAGGAATTTAACATGTCTTTTCCATCAGTAAAAAGCTCACTCCATACAACCTTTATGCACACGTCAATAATTATTTACTGATGTTTTGGCATACATAAGGCAACTAGGTAACTGCTCAGTTAAATGGAATTAAAATTCTCTTTGGCTGTGACTATCTTTAAAAATGGGAACATTTTCTAAAATAGAGTTTTGTTGTTAGGCATTAGTTTGAGTTAAACATTTAGAATCACCTTTAGTTATACACTGTGTGCGTATATGTGTAAATCACTGAGTTCCCTAGAGCTCCACAGAACATGAATAAACATATGGACTGTTCTCTTACACCTACCCCACAAGTCTGAGTATTGAGGATTTATATAGTTAGAGACTATGTGGTGTAAATATGTATAAATTTATATTGTGTTAATTTATGGCATGCGCTACAGAAGGCTGTTTGCAAGTTGCAGTGTACTTCTTCTCACATTTATGCTGAAATATTCATTTCTGTGTTCCTTCCCCATGTTTCCCTTTGTCTCCCCACAGATGTTTAAGCGACTCGTTTTCAGGGGAGCCCATGCGTCTTGGGAGTGTGCTTACTGAATGCAGCTCAGGTGAAGAATACAGGGTCCCTATCTGGATCTGGCCGAAGGATACCCGCTCTTTCCCTTGGGATCTGCCTGCTTCTGTTACGAAGACTATTGCTCCAAAACAGCTGCTCTGGGTGGCTCCTGTCCGCTGGCCTGATGTCCTTGAGCTCCAAAGAGCAGTTCTAAGTAGATGAGCAGCATTTCATTATTTGTAAAAGGGAGGAGGGGGGACCCTTACACTTCGTGGCTCTTTGCCGAAGAAGCTGAATTTATATGAGAAGGGCTCCAATTCAGTCCATCTCTAGTTACTTGTGGTTATGTTGAAGGGGAAAGCGTGGTCAGAGATGAATGAAATTCACAGAGTGCTCGGGAACCACATTTTATTTGACCCCTGCTCTTTCACCAGTTTAAATTGTTAAAAAGGACTCTTACTGACTTCCTTGAGTTCATCAGTGTCTTCTTTCCTGGTCCTGCCTTGGGGAGGTGTGCTAATGGGTAGGGGATGATGAAGAAGGAGGCTGTGGGCAGGAAGAGGAAGAAAAACAAAGCCCCAAATGGAGTGAACAGTTCCTAGATGATCAAAAGCTGGCTGTAGGGCTTCCCTGGTGGCGCAGTTGTTGGGAGTCCGCCTGCCGATGCAGGGGACACGGGTTCGTGCCCCGGTCCGGGAGGATCCCGCATGCCGCGGAGCGACTGGGCCCGGGAGCCATGGCCGCTGAGCCTGCGCGTCCGGAGCCTGTGCTCCGCAACGGGAGAAGCCACAACAGTGGGAAGCCCGCATACCGAAAAAAAAAAAAAAAAAAAAAAAAAAAAAAGCTGGCTGTAGATGGAAAGAGGTTTGAAGTACCCAACAGTGCTCTGAGGCAAGGCAATTACCCGCACAGATAGTACCTGCTCTCCAAATTTAGGGAAAATTAGTGTTTTTAGATTGTTTAACTGCTTTTCCTCTGCCCTTAGAATGGCACTGCTTATGAAATTTTAGGACAGACCTATTGAGGGAATAATGGAATCACCTACCCTAGGGGATTACACAAGGATTTGTTGATCAAAAGAACTGCTCTGCAGGTGTCTGTCAAGCGCTGTGAATTCACCTGTCCTCACAATGACCCATTAATGGCAAACCAGCATTTGTATAATCCCTTAACATTTTCCTTTAACTTTCTTTCTTTATTTTTAACATACATTGCCTCATCAACTCCTCCCAACAATCTGGTAACATTCAAAGTTTTAACAGAGAAAGAAAGGAAATCTTAGGTAGTTAAAGTGAGCATCCTAAGGTCACACACTTGGAAAACAGTAACAGCCAGAAAGCAAGCCTTGATCATTTTTTCCAAGTTAAGGATGCTGAGCTGGTACACTCTACCATCAGGAGTCGAGTGAGAAAAAAAATCTGTGTCTAAAATGTTTATTTAAATCTGTTTCGCCAACTCATCTGGTGTTCCTGCCACGTTTCCTCAATGTCCTGAATTTCTCTGGATTTTATTTTTTCACACCAGCCACACCCACTGAGAATGTGGGTACATATGTCCAGCTGGAAAAGAAGGTTCATATCTGGGAGTAATAGAAAGTCAAAACAACAAAGGGGTGTGTGGGTGGATTTTGGTCTCGGAGTTGTTTAAACGCGGTAGAGTTTGAACTTCAGGTAATGAGAAGCCCATAGAAAGATTTTGAGAAATAATGAACACCTGCCAGGACTTTTGAGAAAGCCCTTCACGTACAGTCTTTCAGTGAATCCTCCTAACAACCCTTCAAGGAAGAAACAACATTATTATCCTACTGTTACTCTTCAGGAAGGTGAGGCTCAGAGAAGGGGCGACATTAACAGATTGGGCAGCCCGTCAATGGTAAAACGGGGTCTCTAAGCTGAGCATAAATTGTGCTTTCGGAAGTTTGATCTGGGAGTGGCCTGTAGAATGTATAAGAGAATGTACTAAAAGGAGGGAAACATTTAAAAGCTATTGCAGAAACACATGTAGCAGATTAAGTTATAAATCTGAATGCAAACAACTCTCAGAACCATGATGTAGATCACTGCTCTTCTCAGGAGGATAGAGGAAAAGGACGGGTCTGTGGATCTAAAAACAGGTTCTACTCAACTATGTGTCTTTCTCTTCAACTGACAGATACGTGAGTAACTGCCTTCATTTACCAAAAAGTCTGAGCACAACGTAAAATCATGCTACTCAACTGAACTGAAAAATGTTCCCTATTTTCCAGAAGTCTCTGAGCACCATGTGTGAGAGAACACGACAGAATAGAAACTGATTATGCAAAATGTGTGAGAGCGAACTGCAGCTCTTGGTGACATGTGGCAGCCTCACTGGGAAGGGAGAGCCGTGGAACTCTGGGTGCCGGCTCAGGCTGACGGCTGCGTGTCACAGGCTGAGAGGCAGGAGAGGGTTAAAATAGGAGTTTATGGGCTGTAGCTCATAGCCCTTGGAGCCATTCATGTGCTGCGTGCACATGCAGGAAGATATCCTGAGAGATGACACTCAGCTGCGATACTCACATAGAGGCAAAGAGGAAAATGCCATTAATTTTCTTTGTTTGTTTGTTTGATGCTACGTCCCAGGGTCCTTACTTCTAGGCTTTGTAGATCTCTCTAAAGATATGAATATTCCATGAGAGACCCTCCCTCTCAATGTAAAAATTGCAGAAGCTCCTAAGAGGATTGTATGTGAGTTCTCCAGAAAAATGGAACCAAAAGAATATCTATCTATCTATCCATATATAGATTTATTATAAGGAATTGCCTCATGCAATCATAGAGACAGAGAAGTCCCAAGCTGGAGACCCAGGAGAGCTGATGGTGTAAGTTCCACCCCCGAAGCTGGTAGGCTGAAGACCCAAGAAGAGATGACGTTTCAGTTCATGTCTGAAGGCAGATAAAAACTCTGATGTGCTATAGCTAAAGGCAGCTGGTTAAGAGGAGTTCCCTCTTATACAGGCTTTTTGTTCTATTCAGGCCCCCTATTGACTGTATGAGGCTCTTTCCCAACCAGGGAGGGCAATCTGCTTTACTCAGTCTACTGATTCAAAAGTAAATTTCATCCAGAAACATCCTCACAGAAACACCCAGAATAATGCTTGACCAGTTATCTGGGGGCTCCACAGCCCAGTCAAGTTGACACACAAAATCAACCATCACAAGAATGGAAATGGTCACAAGGTTGGATAAAGGAAGGATGGGAACACAAAGGGGATAAGAGCTTTTAAGTACCTGAGAATCCCAGACAGAGCAGGAGATCAAAATGTCATTCTGAGGAAAAGCCTCAATTTGTCCAGCAAAGCTGTCTTGCACAGGGAGCTATCCAGGGTACTAGGCTGCTTCCACCTCTGATTCTCCCTGGCCTAGAGGCCAGAGCCTTCTGTTTTGTACCTGACATCTAGTCTCTACCGTGGACTTGACTTCAGTTCTAATTCATTGCAGCTTCCTCCCTCATCTGTGTCCTGACGGACCTCACTGATCCCAGTAGCAATGACTTGCAAGCATCAAGCTTAGTCTGGTTTTGATAACCAACTGCACCCAATGCTACTTTCACTATGGTTTTAATAAGGGACAGCCTGTTTCTTGGATGGTTTCCAACAATAGTGGACATGCTCGCATGTGTGCACACACATATACACACGTCATTAGACTGTGCAGCCATAAGGCTTGTATTTTTAGATGGATTTTTGCATAAGCACGTTTGAACTTATGTTCAAAATGTCAGATCTTGCTTTATGGTGATCTAACCAAAAAAAAAAAAAAAGAATCATATGTACAGATTTCTCTAATTTAGATACACATGAGTATATACAGAAGCTTGTAGCAGTCAGTGTACAAAAGAATATGTCATCAGAAAAGACTTGAAGAAATACAGAATGAACTCAGTAGATTGCTGTCTAATGCCTATTCTGGCCATGGGGAAATATACAAAGAGAAAATGATGGTAGCTTCTAGAACAGGCTGGTGATTTGAGCTTAGGAATCTTATTCCCTGCATCTTAATTTTGTTGTAAATGAGCAACTGAATGTCAAAGAGAGGGTGTCTCAGACTGAAAAGGCTCCCACTGGACAGGTCTGGGAAAATCTGAACATGAAAAAAATTAAGTATAGTAATGAAATGTAAACCACTGAAAAAGACAGGAAATCATGCATCCGTACTGATAACAAATGGATAAATAATTCAGGGAGAAAAGAAAACTCTTGCTTACAGTTGAGTGCCAGAGACCAAGTAGTAAAAGTTGGAAAACTATTTTGCAAGCATCATGGTAAAGATGGAATCAGGAAAGTGTGTGTGTGTGTGTGTGTCTGTGTGTGTGTGTAACAGAGAGAGAGGACAGAGAGGTGGAGGAAGGAAGGGGAGTTTTCTGAAACACAGGGAACTCTTCCCCGAAATTTTGGCTGGCAGTGATGAGAAGGAGGCTGGTCATATTGGGCCTCAAAGAAAAATTGGGTTGGCACCAGACTACTTCTCCATTATTTAAAATATAGTAGATATTGGAAAAATCATGTAGAAGATTTGAAGGGATGGTGATTCATGAATTTTATACCAAGCCAAAGCATTGTTTTGAGAAGGAAACAGAATGATATTTTAAGCTATGCAATGACTTTTAAAATATACAACTCATATATTCTTTTTGACAATCACTCTAGGTAACTGAGTGATTAAGCAAAGTAAAGTATTCAAGAATGGAGCAGACCCAGTATAAAATCACTAAAAATGAGCCTTCAAACAGTTTAAACAAAAGTTATTCTAAATAATATTAATAAGTATGACTGAAGAAATCAAATGCAAATGTCACTAATATTTCCTGCAGACAAAGATCTCAGCCTAAAATAAATGATAATAATAACAATTGAAAACTCTGAAATTCCATCTAAAATTCCATATTAACTAACAAAAATTGTGGTTGGAAGGGGGAGAGGGTGAGAAAGTGTGAATTAATTTCAACACTATAAACAGACATTATATGAGTCAGGAAACTAACAGGAAATGGGTAACTCACTCAAATGGTGAAATCAAGGAGAGATTAATGAAGAAATGATTTATCATAAACCTTATACAGGGTTACGTGGAACCAGCAATAGATGATGAAACACCTTGGCAATGGTAACAGCAAGTAGCTGTTACCAACCCCTAAGCCTGAAGAGATAAGGGAAAGGAATGGTTTCTGGAACCTAGAGAGAGCTGGAGCTGGAGTAGTAACTGTAGAACTGGCTTTCCATCAGGAGCTGCTGCCTTCAAGAGAAGAGCACTGCCAACACACAGCCTGACAGGAAGGGAACCAGGAGAGTAATAACGGGCTCTTTCCTCACAGCCTCCCATCTCTTGCCAGAGCCTCCCACTGACTGACCCAGCTGAGAGCCTGAGGATGGGGGAACCCAGTAGAAGGCCATAGAGGACAGCCTCTGAGCCTTCAAGCAGATTGGAGAAGGATGGAAAATGGACCCGAGGAGAAACAGAATATCTCACACGGACGACGATGAGAGATACTTTTAATTTATTAATATTCACATAAATAGAGGTACAAATTTTTTAAATACTAGGAAATCACTAGCATAGCATTTCTGAATTAATTTTTATAGAATAATTGTTTCACTAAAGGTTCACTGAAAAAGGGATTCTGTGATCAAATAAATTTGGTATATCCTGTATTCTACTTTTGGAGCCTAAAATTCATTAATAAACTAAAAATTATATGAAGAACTACAATAAGAAGCATTTTAAAATTTATATCATCCTAAAAAAAAAATTTATATCATCCTGAATCCCCAAACTTACTTAATGAGAGAATTCTTTAGTTATAAATAAAAACCCTTACAACCCATGAAACCTTAGGGAACGCTGTACTATCAGGTTTAAGAGTATGAGGTCTACTTTACAAATCACAACCAACAAAAATATTCATAATAATACTAAAGTTTTTAAGGTAATTACAGCAAGGAGCCCTAAAAAATAGAAAACTTAATAACAGAAGACAAGGATATCAGTTATGCCCATATGTAAAGGACAAAACTCATAGGAAGACAAAAACTTCAAAAAAGAAAATCCAAAAGAATACTGTCCTCAAGAAATACATCTAAAACTAAAGAAGGTTAAAAGTAAAGTTTTGAAAATCATATGTAATTGTAAAATACAAAAGGAATTTTCTTTTGAATTTGCCTTTGGCTGGGCATGGAGAGGGTAAGGGAAGAGTTTAAATGTTAGAGCTAAAGTGTAAGAAGAGAGAGTTAATATTAAAATTGTGATATGTACATCTAGAAAGCTAGGCTATATTGGTAGGGAAAAGTATTATGATTTTTTAAAGTCTCCACCTTTTATGCTGTAAGAGTTATACCTGGTGGGTCAGTTTTAGTTTATACTTGAGGTCTGTAGTAGAAGCACATGATAAAGAAGAAGTCAAAAATCCCACCTTTCTCAGCTCCCCAGAATGGTGAGAAAATAAGGAGCCAGGAAGAGAAGAAACCAATGGTCAGACATGCGTCAAGATCGGCCCTTCCCAGGATCAAGTTTCAAGTTGGAAAGATATATTAGGTTAAGAAAAATGCTGATCACAGATGAGCTTGGCTGACCCACTTTCCTTTTGAGACTGTGGAAGGTGATTATTCACTGCCTGTCCTCACAACAAGCTGAGGGTGACCACATCAAGCTAAACTCTGATCGTGTGGTGAGGCAGAAAAAGCTCTGCAGGAACTTCCAGGTTAGGGATGAAATAAAGTATTTCCAGCGTGCCTCATGGAGAAATGCCATAGGCAGCTAGGAGTGCTATCTGGAGAGCTTGCCAGTGTGGGCTTTCACGCAGTGGCCCTATACTTGAGGCTGTGGGGCAGGTGGTTCAGGCTGGGGGAAGAATGGGAGTCCTAGCCCGTGAGTTCATGGGAACATGGGTTCCTTGGGCCAGTGAGACTGAAGTATATCCTAGTCATCAAGAGTAGATAACAGATGAATGGATAAAGAAGATGTTGTACATATATACAATGGAATATTACTCAGCCATGAAAAAGAACAAAATAATGCCATTTGCAGTGATGTTCATGGACCTAGAGATTGTCACACTGAGTGAAGTAAGTCAGACAGAGAAAGACAAATATCATATGATATCACTTATATGTGGGATCTAAAAAAAACGGTACAGATGAACTTATTTGCAAAACAGAAATAGAGTCACAGACATTGTAGAAAACAAACTTATGGTTACCAATGGAGAAAGGGGGAAAGAGATAAATTGGGAGATTGGGATTGACATATATACACTACAATATATAAAACAGATAACTAGGGGCTTCCCTGGTGGCGCAGTGGTTGAGAGTCCGCCTGCCGATGCGGGGGACACGGGGTCATGCCCCGGTCCGGGAAGATCCCACATGCCATGGAGCGGCTGGGCCCGTGAGCCATGGCTGCTGAGCCTGCGCGTCCGGAGCCTGTGCTCCACAACGGGAGAGGCCACAACAGTGAGAGGCCCACGTACAGCAAAACAAAACAAAACAAAACAAAAGACAAAAAAAAACCCAGATAACTAATAAGAACCTACTGTATAGCACATGGAACTCTACTCAGTACTCTGTAATGACCTATATGGGAGAAGTATCTAAAAAAGAGTGGATATATGTATATGTATATGCATATGTATAACTGATTCACTTTGCTTATAGCAGAAACTAATACAACATTGTAAATCAACTATACTCCAATAAAAATTATTTAAAATTAAAATAAAAATAGATAGACATTGCTCCCTAGACATGTTGCTACAGCTCCAATAGAATAACCAGGAATGGAACCAGTTGAATCTCTGTTCACTAGTTCTGGCTAGTGGCTAGTAAAAATCCACTGCTCACTTGACTCACACTCAATCTTTCCTCTGCAACCACAGGGATAGGAAAAACACATCACTGCCTCAACACTCAGATACCATCTAGGAGAGAAGTGGGAGGGATGGAGTGACCAATTGTTTTAATTTCCCTGGAACTGAGAGGTTTCCCAGGATGCAGGACTTTTAGTGCTAGAACTGAAACACTTTGGAGGCAAACTACTACATATTGGTTACCCTAAGGGGATGCAGAACTCTGAAAGATTGGATACTATGTTCTCATCCAAACAAAAATTGAGCTAATTCAAGAGACAGTTTAAACTGATGCAATGGCATGATTCATCCAAATTGGGCTAAAATTTAGTCTCTGATCCCCCCTCTCTTCCACTGGTCTTCAGCACTTGAGATCAGAGCAATTACAAACCAGTTTTGCTGTACATCTGAATGTGATGTGATATATCATACAAAAGAAAAACCATCACAATAATAGCAAAACTAAATAAACAGCACCACCAAAATAGAGTGGAAAAAAACCTGCTTATTCTTGTGAAGGATTAACTGGTACAGAATTTGCTCACCTGCTGTTACAACTGGAAAAGCAGATAAATTATATGAAACAACTGTTTTCAGACACTGAAAAATAGGGAGCGCAGGACGATGACCTCTAGAGGAGGAAAGCGAATGAGTGAGTCCTGTGATTGCTGCAGTTTTCACCTGGAGGCAGTTTCCAGGCCATAGCACAGGTTGGGGAAACCCAAACACAACACAGCAGTCTTGTTGAGTTAAGAAAGCCAGAGATGAAGTGCAGGGAGGATAAGGCAGCTACATTTGTGGACATACGCTGGAGGAGAGGGAGGGACAGAGAGAGAGGGAGAATATAAATGCTCCAGAGATGTGCAGAGAGGTCTCTTGATTTTTGGGGGGCTGAAAAAGTTTGGTAAAGAACCACCAAAAAGAAGCTGAAAATTTCCCAAGCTTACATAGGACTGGGAATAGGTCACATTCCCACCTGTCAGAGGGAAAAGACTGTGTAATAAATGGGCATTGGGTACAGAGTTCAGAAAAGGCTCTCCCTAGCAGTGAGGCTAAATTAGTCCTAGACTAAAGGTTTCTCAGGTTTATTAAAAGCAAGCCATGAAAGAATCAAACTGATGTGAAGTTACTTAACTGCATGCATAACGAAGTCCCACACTAAATGAATACAACACAATCTATAGCAACCAATAATGTAAAGTTCACAACGTTTAGTATCCAATAAAAATATTAACAGGCATGCAAAGTATCTAGGAAAATATGACACCCCTAATGAGAAGAAAATAATCAACAGAAACAAACCCAGAAACAGCAGAGCTACTGGAATTAGCAGACAAGGACCTTAAAACACCTTTATGAATCTTGTAAATATGGTCAAGAATATTATGAAAAAGATGAACATGATGAGAATAGAAAGGAAAGACTAAAAAAGAACTAAACAGAACTTCCAGAAATGAAAAACTCTATAATTGAAATGAAAATTACAGTGAATAGGATTAACAGCAGATTGGACATTGTGGTAAACTTGGAAACACAGCAATTGAAGCTCCTAAAATGAAATAAATATTTTTAAAAGCCTGAAAAAAGTGAACATACCATCAGGGATCTGTGGGAAAATATTGACAAACTTGACATATGTGTAATCAGAGTTCCAGAGGAAAGGTATGAAAGAAGGAATAGGAGAATATTTGAAAAAATGCTGACTAAATTTTTTCAAAACTTGATGAAAAGTATAAACTTACAGATTCAAGAAGGTCAATGAACTCAAGCAAAAGAAGATGAAGGAATTGACACTAGGGCATATTATAAGCAGATTACTTAAAACCAGTGACAAAGAGAAAACTCTAAAAGCAGCAAGGAGAAAAAAAAAGACAGAGTATATTCAGAATAACAAAATAAGTATGGCAGCAGACTTCCTGTCAGAAATAAAGCAACTTAGACAACAGTGGAGCAACACCTTCACAAACAAAACAAAATGCTATCAACCTAGAATTCTATTCTAAGAATATCTTTCAAACTGAAGACAAATAAAGACTTTTCAGACAAGTAGAAGCTAAGAGACTTTTTGCCAGTAGTACTGTGCTACAAGAAGTTTAAAGAAAGTTCTCTGAGTGGAAAGAAATTAATATTACATGGAAATTTGGATCTATATATAAAAATGAAGGAATAAAAAGTGTGAGAAATGAAAAATATGTGGGTAATTACAAAAGACAATGTTTTATTCTTTTAAAGTGCCTTTAAAAGATAAGTGCTTAAAGCAAAATTAATAAATAAAATATATTTGGGGGTTGATGATATATAGAAGTCAAATGTATGATAACAGTGGTGTAAAGGAAAGGAGAATAGAAATGAAAGTATACTATTGTGAGGCTCTTACATTATACAGGAAGTGATATAACAACAGTACTTGAATATAGACGGTGATAAGTTAAAGTTGACACCTTGGAGCCAACACTAAAAAATAAAACAAAGGACGATAGCAATAATGGAGATGGAATCCTGACTAATACTCAGTTAATGCACAAGAAGGCAGGAAAAGGAAAAAAGTAACCAAGAACCTATGGGACAAATGCCAAGGTGATATATTTAAATCCAATAAAATAAAATATTACATTAAATTTAAGTGGTCAATATATTCCAATTAAAAGGCAGAGATTGTCAGACTGGATCACAATGCAAGACCTAACTATATGCTACAAATAAGAAACTCATTTTAAATATGAAGATGCGTATAGGTTAAAAGTAAAAGCATGGAACAGACAGACTATACAAATAGTAATTAAAGAAAGTTGCATCAATGGGCTATATTAATATCCAACATAGCAGACTTCAGAGCAAGGAATATTATGAAAGATAAAAGGAAAGATTTCATAATAGCAAAGGGATAATTTCATAGAGGAAGACATAAGAATCCTAAATGTATATGCACTTCATAGAGCAAAACACAGATGAAGTGAAAACTGATAGAACTGTAAGAAGAAATAGGAAAATCCACAATTATAGTCAGGATTCCAATACCTCTCTCTCAATAATTGATATGGCAAATAGGCAGAAAATCTGTAAGAGTTTAGAAGACTTGAACAACACTATTAACCAGTTTGACCCAACTGACATTTATAGAATAAGCCATCCTACAACACCAGCAGAATCCACATTCTTTCAAATGTACATGGAGAATTCATCCAGATGCACCACATCCTGGGCCATCACACAAGTCTTAATGAACTTTAAAAGCATTAGGATTATGAAAAGTATGCTCTCCAATGACAAAATAGGTTCTCTGGAATTCACTGAAATAGAATTTAACCTTTACACACTGACATATTTTCTAATGTGATGAGAAGTGCTCATTTAGTTGTCAAAAGAATCAGAAACACAATTCAAACTAACTGAAGCAAAAAGGGAATGAATTGGCTTATGCAGCTGAAAAGAACATGGAGCTCACAAGGTTGAAGAGAAATCGATAGGATAGGGATGTAGAGATTAACACTTGGGACTCAATGCCATAGGTCACAGTGTTGTTCTGCTCTGTTTTTCTCATTTATACCAGTCTCTGTACAGTTATTCTCAGGACAGTCTCAACTAACATGGTGGGAAGATAACCCCAGATTGGGATTGTCACTTCCAGCAGTTCCAGTGTCTATATATCAGTCCCAGGGAGGGATGCTGATCAGTCAAGCTTGGTTCACCTTCCTACACCTGTGGTTGGGAGGCAGGCTCTGATAAGAGGATGAGAGAAGAAATCTTGTTGGGAAGTTCACAACCAATAGCCGTCATTGTCTACTATAGAGAGTAGTCTGAAAAAGAAGCGATGCTTGATCTGAGTGGTTTTTTTTTAAGGCATTTGTAGTGTGGATAAGATCATCTCAGTTTGCAAAGCTTGTATGCTCATAGGCTGACAAAATTGCAGGAGGTCCACCAAAAAGTTTTAATAGATGGTAATCCCCAGTCTTCTCCAAGCATGGGACCCTACTAACAACCAGGTGTCAGGAAGTGATTTTTCCATTAAAAAGAGCAGGAGATGAAGATGGGACTGGTAAGCCACATACGTTCTATAAAAAGTGGTTAAAGAGCTCAAGAGTAGAGCTTTGTTTATTCTAGATGGTTAATTCAGCTAGTCAAGACAGCACGTCTGCCTCTTAACCCTCTTGTCTCTAAAAAAGGAGCAAACTCTATGGAACCTTCTTCTCTTCCTCAACTCAATGTTTTTGGAATTGCAAGAGACCTACCCTCTATCCTCCTGCATAAACCCTGCCCCTGGTCCCCTAAACCTATTTTTGAAAGAACCATTTGGTAAAGTAGCTTCCTCTCCTTCCTCTATAAAAGGCCACGAAGAACAGGGTCCATTTTCTTCATACCCATGCTGAGCTCATTCTAAAATGATATTCAAGCAGCTATTAGAAAGCTGCTATTTACCATTTACTAGCTGTATTAGTTTCCTATTGTCAGTATAACAAATTAACACAAACTTAATTGCTTAAAATACAAACTTATTCTCTTACATTTCTCGAGGTCAGAAGTCTGAAATGGGTCTCAAGTCCCATAAAGTAGGGTTGCGATCTTTCCAATTAAACAAGTCTGAGACTTAGAGAATGAACTTTTAGTTACCAGTGGGAAGGGTAGGGGAGAGGGATAGATTGGGAGTTTGGGATTGACATGTATGCACTGCTATGTTTAAAATAAAATGCCTTTCCATGCAAAAAAAGTCTGAGAAGTCCAGCTGGTTGGTCATTTGCATTTAGCCCCCTATATGCCATAATAACAATGGAAATTGCCCTGCCCTGGAAGTGGCTCCTGGCCCAAACTGGGTGCCCTATCGGGTCTTAGATGGTGATACCAGACCAAGTCCCTGTGCCCCAGAAACTAACATAGGCTTTTCTAATTGATCCCGAGAAGGAGGGCAAGTCCTGAGTCCCAGCGTCAGGAATTGGGGCTGCATAGGAACAAGAGGTGGTGGAAGGGATGGATATCTTGGCATAATGGCCACAGAGGCTGGAACAGCTACCTCAGCTGGAGGAGTTAAGGTTTGAAACGACATATCCTCACCCTCGTTCTCTTCCTTTTCTTATTTTCTCTGATGTAATAGCACAAATGCTTGCACATAAAGGATTTCATCATTCTTCCCTGCTTCTTCACAAAATAGATGTAGAGTCATTCAAAAGCCACTGTAAAACCATTAAAATGATGCCTTTTTGCTTTGGCATCAACCAACTGGGAATACAATGCAGCTGAAAAGAAAATTGGTTACTGCTGTGACATACGATTTAATTACTAAAATTATGACTGATATCATTTACCAGATATACCAGAATTTTAGGAGTTCCATATAATTTCTAGAATGTGTATATTAATAACGTTTTACCCATATGATACAGTCTAAGAAGTGTTATCACCATTTATTTGACAATGCTTCTCACATGAGTTAACATACCAAATAAGCCTAGTTAGTTTAATATTACGCTCTCTCATATGGAGAGAGAGGAAATAATTTGAGGTGTTTCAGGGACCCTTTGGAAAACCCCAAAGTCAGCCAGAGGTCAAATGAACTTCATTTAGAATTTGATCTTTGGGAATTTTGTCAAAAATTTCAAAACGTTTTAACCAGTGATAATAAAAGATCACAAAGGCAAATACAGATCACTTAAACTCACAGTTATCAAAAGCAGTTCAATATTTAAAGAACTTTGTCCTCTTAGAGAATCAAATTCAGGCTTTGTACCACTTTACCTTTAAAATTCATTTTCTTAATTAAGTTCAATCTTATCTTAGCCAATCCTGACCATGACAAAACTGTGTGCCTCTTCCCAAACCTTCCATAACTTTCTGTATCCATATTTATCTGTCTCTCACTTTCTCTTCCCCTCAGAAACAACCAGCTCTAGGACAATACCACCTTTTTCCCTTTAACAAAATGCATTTTCATTCCTCATACCTTCTTCACTGAAAACACACATTCTACATCTTTGCATACTGAAATGTTTCTCTTATAATTCTTAACCTTAAAACCTTAATCTCTAGTGAAAACCAAGGAGCAAGTAATTGTCAACTGTTTGTCATACCAGCACTTCCTGATTGACAAAGTTATGCCTAAGTCTTCCTCTCCTAGGAAGGCAAAGGTAGGAAAACTTGGACCTGCCCAGCAATTAATGTTCTAATGTTTTATTCTATTTAAAATGACCCAGACGGTCAATGAATTCTCTTCATTCAACTTAGTTTAGTTTTAAGTTACAAAAATCTGGAGAGACTATTTTAGATAGACATTCAAGACATTCCCAAGACATAATTATTCCTATGGAGTAAAACTCTTACACCTCATTTACCTCTATTTTATTTACTTAAAAGCTTTGTCATATTAGTTTTCTTGCTGACAAACTCTGTAACAGGAATAATAAGGTCTTATTTGATTTCTAGTAAACATAGGTACAATAAAAGCATTCTATTTAATGCTGATGACTGTAAAGACACGTCCATATTAATCACACCAACAAACTTAAGCTAACTTTAATACCAGATATTAATTCAATACTGAATATTTCCTAGATCACATGAACACAAAATTCATTCTGGCCTGTTTCTTTTATATTTGAATGTTTATATAAGGGCTTAGTTTCCTTTAAGCTAATTAAATAGACCTCTTTTACAAATTAACTTTGGTGATGCCACACATCTATAACACATGTACAAACAAACACAGGGACCTCACAGTTTCCATTCCAAAATTCCAGCCATGAGTCAGCTACAACAATGTAAAACTCATCAGTTACAAAAGAAGTTGGATTCAAATTGGGTTTCTTTCTGGCAGATGGGACAAGTCAAGGTCACTTGCCTAGATCACTAAAGCGTTTTTACTAATATTTATGGAAAAGATTTTTATGTCTATTTGCAGCTTTTGGTGATTTTAGGAACCAAGTGGAACCTTCCTCTTCTTCCTGGGAATGTCCCCTCTAGGCTAAGAACAGAAAGTGTTTCGTTTTGTTTTCCTGTTCCTTTCCTCCATTTGACATCAGTAAAAGTTTTAAATATCACAAAGCTGATTTGGCTATAAATGGAGAAACAGTACCAAACAAAATGAAATGAAAAACCCAAAAGGACAAACAGAAAATCCTAAATAAACCTTCAAGTTTGGTCTTGGGGTTTTACATATACCAACGACACAGGAGACCACAATGTAATTAACACATCAAGGGTAGTAGTACATGGTGCACAGGGTCCCAGGATAACCCTTTCTAAACCCCTTGTGGAGATCCTAACAGGTAGTGTGGCCACACGTTGTTTCAATAAGATACCATCCTCCTCTCAGCTGTAATCAGATCACTTATCCAAAACGCACCTCAGAGGACTTTGTTTAGGGATAGTTGAAACATTTCCCATTTTTAAAGACAGAAATTCAAGACAAACAAAATACAAGTGGCACACACAAATGCTAGCATCCAAAGAAACAAACAAACCAGTTCAAAAATCAGGTAGAAGTCCAACAACTCTTTCCTCTTTCCAACAGGGTACCCAACTCAAATACAAAACAAATTGGCTTATTCCAGAGAAAAAGCCCCAAACGAAGAGAAAATGCAACTATTTCCCCTCTCCAACAGGGTACCCCAAACAAACTGGCTTACTCTGCAGAAAAAGCCCCAAACAGAGAGGAAAAAGTTTCCGGCTGTACACACCAGAGCGACTTACCCTTCTGTATGGAGTCTGTCAGCTCCCAAATGTCGATTCCTTCCTCCAACTGCCAAGCGCTGGTGAAGCGGGGGCTGCTTTGGGGAATTTTGTTTTTGTTTTTGTTTTGTTTTGCGGTACGCGAGCCTCTCTCTGTTGCGGCCTCTCCCGTTGCGGAGCACAGGCTCCGGACGCGCAGGCTCAGCGGCCATGGCTCACGGGCCCCGCCGCTCCACGGCATGTGGGATCCTCCCGGACCGGAGCACGAACCCGCGTCCCCTGCATCGGCAGGCGGACTCTCGACCACTGCGCCACCAGAGAAGCCCTGCTTTGGGGAATTTTGAAGGAAAGAGCCCAGGACAAGTGGCCTGCGGCAGCTGCTAGAACCTTAGCCGAAAACTCCCCAACTGGGGCCAGCAGGCCACGAACAGCAAGGCTGCTGGCTAGCTGCTTGAAAATTCATTACCGAATCTAAGCTCACCTGTACTGTTCGCTGCACGACAGGCCAATAAATCGAGCGATGAATTGTTGAGGCCAGGAATAGCGACCTTATTCAGAGAGCCGGCTGACCGAGCAAATGGTGGACTCACGTTCCAAGGAACCACCTTGCCTGAGTTAGAACGCAGGCTTCCTTTATACTAAAAGGGGAGGGAGTAAAGTAAAACATTTCCTAGTTCCAGGTGACCTCCAGAGGGGATGTGTTAATTTCTTCCTGCCTGCAGTCCTTCACGGGGGTGGGGTGAGGGTGGGGGGCTTTGGGGGGGGGGTTGGGGGGTGGGGTGTCTGGTCAGGATGTTTCCTGTGAGCTAAACAAAGGTTTTTCAGCTTTATATTCATTATCTGGGAGGCAGGGTTCCCAGAGATGGGCCATTATGTATAATTTTAGCTTATAGGAAACATCCCTTCGGTGAATAACTTGTAATAGACAATAAAGGTTCTTTCCTATTACTGAAGGGACAAGTGCTGAAGATAGCTCACATTCGGAGTTTCAGATTCAACTCCCGCCTCTTCCCTCACTCTAAATCCACAGAAAAATTCTATTTGGGATGATATCCCCTGTGCCCATGCTTCCTGTGGCAGAGTCAGCTCCTTGCTCACAATCTGTGTCCTTATTTCCCATTGTATAATTGTCACTGAGCAGTAGCATCTTTGGGTTTCGGAGCAGCCAAATGGCTGAGCTCTTTGTAGTGAAGTGTGAACTAGAACCTCCAAGGGAACACTCTTCTTGCTCTTTTGCAGTTGGCTGTTGGTTTCCAAGGACTCAGGCCCTCCTGGATGGAAGAGCCATGATATGGAAGGAGCCTGGGACCCCTGAATCACCACTGGGTGAAACCTGTCTACCCACCAGGAAATCTTCACTGGACTGTTAAACATGTAGAAATTAACTCCTATTGTGTTAAGCCACTGACATTTTATAATTTACGGACGGCTACTAACACTTGAAAGTAATTCTAAGTCAACAAGGGGTAGCGCTGGAGAATTGTTAGAATTCTCTGCATCTCTACCTAAGACTGAGCAAACATCCACTGCTGCTGAACTCTATGAGCCAAAGGTGTAGCAAATGATTGCGCATAGGTTGTTCAGCCTGCTGAGGGTTAATTACTCTGATACTTTTGCATGGGGAAAACACAAAAATGAGGAAAGAGGTTACTGCCATTTTCTCCCTTTAATTAATTAATATACTTAGATATATAATATATTTAAATAATATGTACATATTATATATAATAAATATATATTATATATAGCTAAATATAAATAAATTACATATATAGGATATGTATATGGGTGTGTGTATGTGTGTATATATATATAAAACAAGAGTAGCCCTGCATTGCAAGGGATAAGGAAAGTTTACAAGTTTGCTCAGGGGCTTAAAATTCTTAGGTCCATCACTGAGTTATAAATTTGCTGCTATATAATAAATAATCAGAATGAGGGAAATAAAGATTTCTCTGTGGTACATGAGTCTGAAGTTTGGAGAATAGAGGGGATATATTGTGAATCATATTCTCATAGGTGAGGATTTGAAAACGGCAAATTTGACTTATACTGGTAAAAGGCAGTTTGCCAGCCACAGAATTTTTGGGTAATTTCATAGGCTGCTAATCAATTTCAGAGGAGTGCAACACACAATAGGTAGGAAATAACGTGGAAAGAGGTGAGGGGCAGGACCCTTCATAGCAAGGAGAGAAAAATCCATGGCGTTACTCTGTGTCACTCCAGCTTCATAGTTCTCAATTTGCAAATTAGTTACATTTCAAGGTTCATTGTCATTTATTCATTCTTTCATTCATTCATTTAATAAATGTTTATGTAGTAGCATGGCTATAGCTTTGGAGATAAAATGATAAATAAGATAAGGTCTTGCTATGAGAACAAGTATACTACTCTGGATATACAAACGAATAATTGTGATACAAGAAAATTTTCATGACGAAAGTATGAAAGTCAGCTGTTTGGAAAAAAGGACATGTTGTCTTCAATAAATAACTGTATTGAAAATGGCTGGAATATAAAACCAAAGGACCAAAGCCTGTTTGACCCATAATGTACCTAAGACACAGTTAAAAAAAAAAAAAAAAGGATTATTTCAGCTACCTCTTATGGTCTTTCATTTTACCATCTTATTTTCATGAAAGATTAAGACAGAGTAAGCAACCCTGAACATGAGTAACCTGTTATCATTCTATATTTAAATAGAATAAAATCTTAACACATCAGTTGCTTCTCTAGCTCTTCCATATTACAGAACTCCATTGTATTAGACGAAGTATCCAAATTCTTCATTTTCTAGATAACACAAAGTCTTCAGTTGAGGGAGGGAGATGGTCATTGCTGAATAAACCTAGATCAGTGGGTGGGAGTGTCTGGAGACCAGCAGCTTTGGAGCGGCCTTAAGGTACCTCGGGGGATCTGAACTCCTGTGTCCTCCCAGCTGGTAGAGTAAATGAGAAGACAGTTCTGAGCAACTGTGTCATTCAGGCTTCTGTCAGGAAACAGATGCACGCTCAACCAAGATTCTGAGAAACCTTATTGAAGGGACAATTTACAGAGGTATGGACAGGGCTAAAGCTACCAACAAGCAATGCTGAAGCACCCAGAGGCTGACAACACTAGGAAGTTGTTTCCATCTCTAGATGTGAAGGAGTGTCTTAGTCAGGAGAAAAAATTAGACAGAGAAACAGAACCAAAAGGATATATATGTATGTATTGTACGGAATTGGCTCACGCAATTATGGCGTTTAAGAAGCTACAGGATCTGCAATCGGCAATCTGGAAATCCAGGAGAGCTGGTGGGTCTGAGTTCCAGTCCGAGTCCTAGACCGAGTCTGAAGGCCTGAGAAGCAGGAGAGCCAATGGTGTAAGTTCCAGCCTGAGTGTGAGTCCAAAGACAGTCAGATAGAGAGAAATAATTTTCTCTTACCTCAGACTTTTATCCTGGCCATCAAAAGATTGGATGAGGCCACACTCTGGAGGACAATCTGTTTTACTTAATCTACTGATTCAAATGGTAATCTCATCCAGAAACATTCTCACAGACACACTCAGAAATAATGCTTAACCAGATATTTGGGCACCCCACGGCCTCATCAAATTGACATGTGAAATTAACCACGACAGAGGCACAGGATGAATAGGGTTCTCAGAGCCTTGCATGAGCTGGAGTAGCGAGTCTTGAGAAAGGATCTGTGGTCGAGAGAGGCACAGCTGCTATCAGAACAGCTCCCAGGCAGGGAGGAAGAGGAGTGAATAAACACCCCATTCTTTCTCTCTGCACACCCATCTTCTGCCAGTGCATTCCATTGGCCCAACCCAACCGAAAGCCAGTGGACCTTGGAGTCTGAGTGATACAGTCAGTGGTGTAGGGCAGCCTCCTGGGGCTCAGGGCAGGCAGACGAAGAGGAGAATAGGAGGAGGGGCAAATGGAGACTACCCAGCACAGAAACTCCAGAGCTTTTTTGGAAGTACTTAGTAAGGGAAAAGACGGTCACTTATAGCCAGGGAGGGCTTAGAGTCATTTTAGATCTTAGCATTAAACAAAATGAAGCATCAAACCAAAGAGGGACTTATTTCATACCACGTATATAAGTTTCGAGCATCCAATTGCATATGAATGCATTTATTAGTTAGAGATCTATAATTCTGAGAATGTATTTGTGTGTACATATCTCCTCTTTAAGGCTGTAAGCTATTGTAGGGAAAAGACTACCTTAGAGTTTTATTTTTCCAACAGTGCCTTGAACATGGTAGGTTTCCATAAATATTTGCTGAAGAACTATTTCCACTTCTTTTCTTTGAATCTCATAGTAGCTGATGAAATGCAATATAAGAAAACAAGACAGGTCTCCTAAGTGTCATATGGAATCAGCCAGGGAGACTTTTAGCACAGCAGGTAGTGAGGATGGAACTAAGTTGCTTTGTCTAAGACTTCTTAGAGCTCATTCATTCCACAAATATTTACGGAGCAGCCATGCTGTGCCAGACAGTGTGTTAGGCTCTTAAGATACAAAGATAACGTTTTCAGGAAGAAATCTATTAAGTACCTGAACTGCTCATTTTGTTGACATGCAACCAGCCAATTTCCACACAGCTGTTTGGGCCAGCCTTACAGACATCTGAGTCAGTTAAGCCAATGAGATGAGCTGCTCTGACCCACGTATTCTAGCCCCGTAGAAAAAGCCTTCATTTTGCTGTCCACAGCCTTACAGCAGATTTATTCCTTGACTGAACTTGGGTAACACAGACACAGTGCTATGGGTCATGACCACACAAGTTTAATTAAGCTATGGCTATACCACTTACTCAAAGCTCCTCCCAAGACTTGGGCCCAGTGATGAGGGGCCCTTGAAACTGAGGAGTTCAAGTAAGAAGAGTAGTCACAGAATAGTTAGGCTTTCTTTACTAATGTCAAATGCCAGCACCTCCCTTGGGGGAGCATCTTTTGTATCTGCAGAAAAAACAATGTCCCCCATCCATTCATTTCAACTGGCTTCCCCTTCTGGACCCTGAGGCATGAAAAGCTGCTGTTTAGAAGCCAGGAAAATTCAGTGGGGAAAGGAAATCTCTTCAAGAAATCGTGTTGGGAGAACTGGGAAACCACATACGGAAGAATGAAATTAGACCTCTATCTTAGACCACTCACA
This sequence comes from Grampus griseus, assembly GCF_964374135.1. Classification (NCBI taxonomy): domain Eukaryota; kingdom Metazoa; phylum Chordata; class Mammalia; order Artiodactyla; family Delphinidae; genus Grampus; species Grampus griseus. The sequence continues at coordinate 12,979,141 of NC_139004.1, forward strand.
AAAATTAACTTGAAATGGATTAAAGACTGTGATATTTTGATTTATAATAAGAAATATATATATATTTGGTCTTTGCCCTGTTCCTGGCACAGTTTCTAAAACGCTTGGAATTTCTTAAATGATGAGAGACATAAAGGTGTCTTTTGTTATGTTAATTAGGTGACTTTTGGAAAGCCCAAGGTAACCTAGGATGGGACTGGTTTCCTGGGGAACCAACCAAATGGTTAGAAGGTTGGAAATGGTTAGAACTGAAACTTCAGTCCCACCCTCAGACCTCCTGGAGGGGACAGGGGCTGGAGATTGAGTTCAGTCACCAATGGCCAATGATTTAATCAATCATACCTATGTAATGAAGCCTCCTTAAAAATCCCAAAGGGTAAAAAATAAAAATAAAAAATAAAAAAATCCCAAAGGGTGGGGTTTGAGAGCTTCCAACATGGTAAACATATGGAGATGCTGGAAGTGTGACACACTCTGAGATGGCATGGAAGCTCTGAGCCCCTTCCCACATACCTTGCCCTATGCATCTCTTCCATCTGGCTCTTCGTGAGTTATATCCTTCTATAATAAGCTGGTACAGTAATCTAGTAAGTAAAATGTTTCTCTGAGTTCTGAGAGTGACTCTAGAAAATTAATCAAACCCGAGGAGGGGGGTTGTTGGAACCTCTGATATATAGCCAATTGGTCAGAAGCACAGGTGACATGCTGGGCTTGCAACTGCATGTGAACTGGGAGAGGGGGAGTCTTGTAGGACTGACCCTGTGAGATCTGATATTATCTCCAGGTAGATAGCATCAGAATTGAATTGAATTGAATTGTAGGACACCCAGCTGGTGTCAGAGTATTGCTTGGGTGTGTGGAAAAAACCCACACACATTGGAAAGACTTAAAAATGAGAACTGAAACTGTAAAAAAAAAAACCTCCTTGACACTGGTCTTGGCAATGATACTTTGGATACCACAGCAAAAGCACAAGCAGCAAAAGCAAAAATTAATAAATGGGACTACATCAAACTACAAAGCTTCTGCACAGCAAAAAAAAAAAATCAACAAAATGAAATGACAACCTATAGAACGGGAAAAAATATTTGCAAATGATTTATCTGATAAGGGGTTAATATCCAAATTATATAAAGAACCCATACAACTCAATAGCAAACAACCCAAACAATAAGATTTAAATTGGGCAGAGGAACTGCATAGACCTTTTTCCAAAGAAGACATACATATGGTTAACAGATATATATGAAGACATCCTCCACATCACTAACCATCAAGGAAATGCAAATCAAAACCACAATGAGATGATCACCTCACACCTATTAGAATGGCTATTATCTAAAATACAAGAGATAAGTGTTGGTGAGGATGTGGAGAAACGTGCACTGTTGGTGGGAATGTAAATTGGTACAGCAACTGTAGAAAACAGTATTAAGTTTCCTCAGAAAGTTAAAAATAGAACTACTGTATGCAATCTGATTTCTGGGTATATATACAAAGGAAATAAACATAAGATATTGGGCTTGCCTGGTGGTGCAGTGGTTGAGAGTCCGCCTGCCAATGCAGGGGACATGGGTTCGTGCCCCAGTCTGGGAAGATCCCACATGCCGCGGAGCAGCTGGGCCTGTGAGCCATGGCCGCTGAGCCTGCGTGTCCGGAGCCTGTGCTCCGCAACGGGACAGGCCACAACAGTGAGAGGCCCGCGTACCGTAAAAAAAAACAAACAAAAAAAAAACAAAAAAACATAAGATATTGAAGAGATATCTGCACTCCCATGTTCATTGCAGCATTACATATAAAATGGAATGTTAGTCAGTCATAAGAAGGAAGGAAATTCTGCTGTTTGCGACAGGGATGTATCTTGAGGTTATTAAGCTAGTGAAATAAATCAGAGAAAGACAAATACTGTATAAAATCATTTACATATGGAATTGAAGAGACAAACAAACAGAACCAGAGGGTAGAATGGTGGTTATAGGCCCTGAGGTGGGGTGGGGGAAATGGGGAGATGTCAAAGAGTACAAACTTGCAGTTATAAGGTGAATAAGTTCTTGGGATCTAACTGTACAGCAAGATGATTATAGTTAATAATACTGTATTACATAGTTGAAAGTTGCTAAGAGAGTAGATCTTAAATGTTCTCAGCACAAAAAAGAAATGATAGTTTGTGACATTGAAGTGTTAGCTATGGTGGTAATCATTTTGCAATATACAAGTATATAAAACAATGTGTTGGACACCTCAAACTTACACAATATTATATGTCAATTATATCTCAACAATGCTGGGGACAGGGGAAAGAAAAGCCACTGTTTACTTGAGCGGGTTCTCTCAGAGCAATACAGCACTGTTTTCCAAGTTCCTTTTCTAGAACCTTGTCTTGCTTCCATAATGCTGGGAAAGTGGATTGGAGTCCCCTGCTGTTTGTGTCAAAAAGCAATTCTTTTATGTTGCTCCATGATAAATACTGCTCAGACATTTTGAGTCAAAACTGTGAAATATCCCTTATTGCCTTGCCATTATCCATTCTATTACTAGATTTAAGACTTGTGAATAATACCATATGTGACCTTGGTTAGAGGTTTCTTTTTTTAACCAGGACAAAAACCAGTTGAGTGATCTCTTCAAGTAGGGTGTGTCAGTATTTGAACATTCTACATACTTGTTAAGAATCTCTATTATTTGATCTCAAAAATTTCTGTAACAGGATGGAATATATTTTCTCCAGAATTTAACTTTATGCCCATTATATCTATCATGGGCTCTGAGACACATATTAGAATGACTGAACTAATGTCAATCAAAGGTTTACCCTGAGTAGTGTCGATCAAAATTGAGAATTTGCCAGCTTGCTTAATATGATCATTAGTAATATCTTTTAATTAACTTTCTGATAGTCTCATTAGTTGAACTTCTGGTTTAGAAATGAGAAAAATATGGATGACATGTCTTCCCTCTCTATTTTCAAATTTTTTTTTTTTTTTTTTGGCAGTACACGGGCCTCTCACTTGTTGTGGCCTCTCCCATTGCGGAGCACAGGCTCCGGACTTGCAGGCTCAGCGGCCATGGCTCACGGATCCAGCTGCTCCATGTCATGTTGGGTCTTCCCGGACCGGGGCATGAACCCGTGTGCCCTGCATCGGCAGGCGGACTCTCAGCCACTGCGCCACCAGGGAAGCCCCTATTTTCAGATTTTTGACTCAAATTAATGTAGCTTTTATTTTATAGATACCTGTATATATATTTATATATTATAAGCTTTTTGTATTGGGAGATATTTTTATATTTGTTTCTGCCCCCAATAAAGCATTCCCAAATACAGTAACTTTACATATAATAAATACTCCACAAATGTTTGTGGAATTGAATCTATACAAGTTTTTTGAAAATGATAACATGCAATAACAGGAATAAAATATTCAGCAGAAGACTTGAAGGTAAATTTGAGAATTTCACTCAGAAAGTATGAAAATTAGACATGGAAAATAGAAGAGAAAACAAAATTAGAGACCCAAATAAAGTTCTAGTGAGAGAGAAAAATACAAAAATGAAAGGGGATATTATCAAATAAAAAATTTTAAGAAGTGAAAAACATGTATTTACAAATTTAAAGGGCCCATTGAGGGCTAAAGTGAATGAAGAAAAAACTCACAACAATTCACATAATTGTGAAGTTTCAGAACCTGGAATAAGGAGTAAGCTTAAAGCCTGTTAGGGGAAAAAGAAGGTCAAAGACCAATGATTAGTAATCATACGGAGCTGCTTTTTGAACAGCAAAATAGGTGGCTATAAAACCACAAAATGGTATTTTGAAAATTCTGAGGAAACATTAGTCCAACCTAGAATTCTGTACAACAAAACTATTATTAATCAGTATCAGAAGAAAATAAAAACATTTTGGGGCATTCAAGTTCTCAAAAATCTGCTTTCCATATATCCTTTCTCCTGAAGCAAAAGGAAGATGTGTTCCACTCAAGCAAAGGAGTAAACCAATAAAGAGGAAGACAGGCAACAAGAGATCAACACAGGATCACAGAGACTTTTTAGTATTGTGGCAAAGAGAAGGTCCAGGATGAAAGCCACATGTTAAGCCCAGGGGCCCAGAGTTCAGATTACATCAGGAGGTGAAAGGGTTTCAGGAGACATACCGATGAGGGAAAAATTAAATGGATACAATTCTTTATCATTTGCTCATGCTAAGATGATTTATTTTACATCTGTATAGGAGTGCTTAGAGAAGACAATCATGGTTTACATTGATGAAAACACCAAGGCAACTATCAGCTCCAGAAAAAACCCCAAAAATTTGTATAAGAAACTAAATATATTTATATCATGTTTTGTATCTCAGTTTGAACAATTTTAACATAATCATAATAACTATTGCTGGGAACATGAAGGAAAAGAAATTATGTGTATGTAAATGTATGGAAAAGAGAGTGTAAGAGAGCTAAATTTTCATCTCCATTAAAGAAAGATAAAAATTGTTAAGTTTAAAAATCATAAAATAGTAGTATAAGCCTATTATTTAAAAATATTGTGGTACATATAAAAAGAAACAAAAGAGGTGAAAGTGATTATCTCCTTAGGTGAGCAGAACTCACAGGTGGAGAATAGTGGAGCTGAGCATAAAATAAAAATTAAATTAAAAATCACATCATGATTTCCCCAAATTCATGCAACTATATTAATATAATATAACATAACATAATGTAATATAATTAGTTTGAATGGGCTACTCAGTTACAATCCTTAATAACAGAAATATTTGAAACTAGTATCTTAATTTTGTCAACTGATCTAAATTAGAATTTATTATTTGTTATTTATTATTTTTTCCTATTTATATGCAAAAGTTACTGAGAAAGCTTAAACATTTGAAAAAAGCCATTTTGAAATAGAAAGTAGCTAAGTAAGGCACAGAAGCTAAGTTAGCGCTCTGAGCATTAAACTGTGCCATTAGCTACCCACCGACAAAAAATAAAATTATTTAATTTTTAACTTGAAGAAAAAGAAACACAAATTAGGATGGGAAGACAAATTTTTCCTAGCATTAAGGTCTTAAAAGTATGTAAGGTGTAGATCATTATAGAATGAAAGGAATACTTATCTTCATGTGAACTTGGGAACCTAAACCAGTCCATCATTAATCTTTCTTAAATATTTCCTTGTCATTCCATTCCATATGATCATCTTTAACTTACACTAATTTGAGGGCCTCCTAATTGGATTCCATTTACTGATTGAGAAAATATTTAAAGATACTGAAATCTAATAAGAGGTTGAGAAAGCTTCAGACCAAATTCAGAAGAAGGAAAGAACCCAGAGATATAACGATGTAAGCCTAAAAGTCAAAGATACTTTAGCTTTGAAGGCAGTTATGATCTAGAAAAAATGGGCATGAATTTTGTTTTATAAAAGCTTCACACACACATATATATAAATATATAATTAATATTTACAACAAATGTACCTTGTATATTGGGAGGGGGATAAATAAAGCTAAAGATTCTTGTACTCCTTAGAGAGAAGTGAACTGTACTAACTAATATTTGAATTTAATATATTATAGGTCTTTACTATAATTCCTAGGGAAACCATTAACATAATAGAAACTAATAGTAGAGAGGAACATGGAATAATAAAATAGAGTCAATCAGTCCAGAAGTAAGCAAGGAGAGAGAAAATAAAACATAAAATAGGTGAGAAAGAAGATGATAGATTTAAACTTAAACCCAATCTATATGAGTAATTATATTGAATGTAAATGGACTAAATGCTTCAATTAAAACACTAAAAATTGTCAGACAGGATAAAAAACCAAATCCAAGTATATAATACTTAAAAGAGAAAAATATAAAGCACAAAGCAGTCCTGAGGAAAAAAAAAACAAAGCAGGAGGCATAACCCTTCCAGACTTCAGAAAATACTACAAAGCTACAGTAATCAAAACAGTGTATAGGGCTTCCCTGGTGGCGCAGTGGTTGAGAATCTGCCTGCCAATGCAGGGGACACGGGTTCGAGCCCTGGTCTGGGAAGATCCCACATACCGTGGAGCAACTAGCCCCGTGAGCCATAATTACTGAGCCTGCACGTCTGGAGCCTGTGCTCTGCAACAAGAGAGGCCACGATAGTGAGAGGCCCGCGCACCGCGATGAGGAGTGGCCCCCACTTGCCGCAACTGGAGAAAGCCTCGCACAGAAATGAAGAGCCAACACAGCCATAAATAAATAAATTAATTAAAAAAAAAAATACAGTGTGTAGTGACACAAAAATGCACATATGGATCAATGGAACAGAATAGAGAACCCAGAAATAAACCCACACACCTATGGTCAATTAATCTTCGACAAGGGAGGCAAGAATATACAACAGGAAAAAGACAGTCTCTTCAGCAAGTGGTGTTGGGAAAGTTGGACAGCTGCATGTAAATCAATGAAGTTAGAACACACCCTCACACCATGAAAAAAATAAACTCAAAATGGCTTAAAGACTTAAATACAAGACACCATAAAACGTCTAAAAGAGATATAGGCAAAACATTCTCTGACATAAATCATACAAATGTTTTCTTAGGTCAGTCTCCCAAAGCAATAGAAATAAAAGCAAACATAAACAAATGGGACCTAATCAAACTTACAAGCTTTTGCACAGCAAAGGGAACCATAAACAAAATGAAAAGACAACCTACAGACTAGGAGAAAATATTTGCAAATGATGCGACTGACAAGTGCTTAATTTCCAAAATACACAAACAGCTCATACAATTCAATAACAAAACAACAAACAACCCAATCAAAAAATGGGCAGAAGACGTAAATAAACATCTCTCCAAAGAAGTCATACAGATGGCCAACAGGCGCATGAAAAGATGCTCAACATGGCAAATTATTAGAGAAACTCAAATCAAAACTACAATGAGGTAGCACCTCAAACCAGTCAGAATGGCCACCTTTAAAAAGTCTGCAAATAACAAATGCTGGAGAGGGCGTGGAGAAACGGGAACGCTTCCCACCTACACTATTGGTGGGAATGTAAACTGGTGCAGTATGGAAAACAGTATGGAGGTTCCTCAAAAAACTGAAAAGAGAATTACCATATGATCCAGCAATCCCACTCCTGGGCATATATCCAGACAAAACTATAATTCAAAAATATACATGCTCTCCTATGTTCATAGCAGCACTATTCACAATAGCCAAGACACGGAAACAACCTAAATGTCCATTGACACATGAATGGATAAAAAAGATGTGCTACATATATACAATGGATTATTACTCAGCCATAAAAAGATTAAATAATGCCATTTGCAGCAACATGGATGGACATAGAGATTATCATACTAAGCGAAGTCAGAGAAAGACAAATACCATAGGATATCACTTATACGTGGAATCTAAAATATGACACAAATGAACTTATCTACAAAAAAGAAACAGACTCAAAGACATAGAGAACAGACTTGTGGTTGCCAAGGGGGAGGCAGTATGGGGGAGGAATGGAGTGGGAGTTTGGTGTTAGCAGATGCAAACTAGTATATATAGGATGGATAAACAACAAGGTCTTACTGTATAGCACAGGGAACTACATTCAATACCCTGTGATAAAACATAATGGAAAAGAATATGGAAAACAATGTATGTATATGTATAACTGAATCACTTTGTTGTACAGCAGAAACTAACCCAACATTGTAAATCGACCATACATCAATTTTAAAAAAGTAGAATGGCCAAACTACAGTGTATTTATACAATAAAATACTATACACAGGTGAAAAGGAATAAACTGAGGCTACACACTGTAATATGTACAAATCTTAAACACATAATGTTGAATGAAAGAAGCAAAACACAAAGGAATCATATAGTATGATTCTGTTTATAAAAGTTCAACAACAAGTAAATGTAAATTATATCATTTAGAGATACATATATAGATGGTAAAATTATAAAGAAAAGCAAGAAAATGACTGCCTTAAAATTAGGATAATTGCTACTTCTGGGATGAGAGACAAAGTATGACCAGGAAGAGGCTTATGGTGGGTTTCTGGGGTATAACAATGTTCTATTTCTTGACCTGGGTGATAGTTGGATAAGAATTCATTTCTAATTATTCAGTTTACTATAAAGTCATATTTACCTATTTTTTTGTATTCAAGTTCTATTTCTCAATTGAAAAAATTTACAATTCTCAAAACAGGCTGTATTTCTCTTGACTATATTTTTCTTTTCATTTAGCTGACAAATATCTGATCTTTTTTTAATGGTCCTCATAAATTCCCCTTTTCTATGACTCTTTCCTCTTTACTTCCAGACAGAGTTAGATGTTGCATTTTTGCTACACAAATCATCTGATAAATGTCTCTGCTGAAGCATTTACCCCCGTGTAATGTTATCTGTTTACATGTTGGATTATGTGTGTGCATGCACATACATGTGCACACATATGTGCACGCACACACATATACTTACCTAGATGTGTGTTGTCCAATATTAGAGGCACTGGCCACATGTGCTCTTGTTTTAAATATAAATTTATTTATTTTTACTTATTTATTTTTGGCTGTGTTCGGTCTTCGTTGTGCATGAGGGCTTTCTCTAGTTGCGGCAAGTGGGGGCTACTCTTCATTGTGGTGCACAGGCTTCTAATTGCGGTGGCTTCTCTCGCTGCGGAGCACAGGCTCTAGTTGTGCGGGCTTCAGTAGTTGTGGCACGCAGGCTCAGTAGTTGTGGCACATGGGCTTAGTTGCTCCATGGCATGTGGGATCTTCCCGGACCAGGGCTCGAAGCCTTTTCCCCTGCATTGGCAGGAGGATTCTTAACCACTGCACCACCAGGGAAGCCCACCACATGTGCTCTTAAGCATCTTAAATACGCTAGTCCAAATTGAGATGTGCCGTAAATTAAAGTACACATTGGATTTTGAAGCCCTAGTATGAAAAAGGCATAAAATATCTCAGTGGTTTTTTTTTATTTAAAAAAATTTGGGTTACAATGCTTAATGTGAGACTCAACTCAAAATGGATTAAAGACAAATATAAGACCTAAAACTCCCAGAAGAGAACAGAGAGAAAGCTTTTTGACATTGATCTTGGCAATTATTTCTCAGATATAACACAAAAATCATAGGCAACAAAAACAAAAATAGACAAGTTGGACTACATCAAACTAAAAAGGATCCACAAAGCAAAGAAAACCATCAACCTATGAAATGGTTCTCCCATTTTTTTGTAAACCCTACATCTGATAAGGGGTTAATATAATTAATTAGTATATTTTTATATTAATTTAATGTTAGTGATAATATTTGTGATATATTAGGTTAAGTAAAATAAATAATTAAAATCTATTTTACCTGTTAACTTTTGCTTTTTGTTAAATGTGGCTAGTAAAAAGTTTAAAATTACATATGTGGCTTGCATTGTTTTTATTGACTCTTTGTTCTTTCAGGGCAGGCTGTTGGTCAGGATTCTATCTCACTATATTCAACAGAAAAATCTCAAAATAACAGTGGTCTGAATAATTCAGAACTTTATTTCTCAGGATCAAAGTAGTTTCAGAGATAGGCAAGTGAGGGCTATATGGCGGCTTCATCAATTCCTAAGGGACATAGGTCCCTCCAGCTTTCTGCACCCTCATCCTTGTTCGTAAATATGCTCATCAGAGAGGCTTCCCTTCCCTGGTGGCGCAATGGTTGGGAGCCCGCCTGCCGATGCAGGGGACACGGGTTCGTGCCCCGGTCCGGGAAGATCCCACATGCCGCGGAGCGGCTGGGCCCGTGAGCCATGGCCGCTGAGCCTGCGCGTCCGGAGCCTATGCTCCGCAACGGGAGAGCCCACAACAGTGAGAGGCCCGCGTACCGCACAAAAAAAAAAAAAAAAAGCTCATCAGAGATAGAATTGCAAATGATGCCAAAATAAACTACAAGTAAATATGTATTTACCTCCATTAGAATCCATTACAGAGAGAGAGAACTTCTGTGGGAGGCTCACAGAGAGCATCCAGATACATTGTTTTTGAAATATTTACACTTAAGATGGAAATGTTTTAACTTAGGTACCTAAAGGAATGTGTAGTTAGCATGTCTTAAAGTCTCTCCTTCAAATATCAGATGTGTCAAGTGAGCTTTTGCCAAGGGCTGGATCAGAGGCAGGACTGAAATCTCCTAGGAGTGCCTATGAAGAGCCTATGTTTTGTATTGTTGATTAAAGAGAGAGCCATATGCTTTAGATAACAGGTATGCAGGTGGCAAAGCCAACATTCTGTTGTGCAAATTTAGTATCCTGACTTGTATGCTAGCCCAGATGGGGGGCTACCCTATTTGTGCACACAGATGATAACAGGGTATCTGTGCAAAGCCAGATTTTACTCAGAAAAGAACTTTGAATCAGTGAATGCACTTGAACAAGAATTTGGTTGAAAACCCTCGCTCAAAGGTGGATTAGAGTTTGGGACTGGGAAAGGGCAGGTGGAACGATCTGGCAGTTTCAACTGTAAAATAACTTAAGCATAGTCTGGTTAGAAGAATGAATTTTAGAAGGGTGGACCCTAAAGAGTTAGCTGAACAATATATTCTGAGATTCTGAATAAGTCAACCTGTGGCTAGGGATTTTGTCTATTTGAACGTTGGAGACTGTCTAATATCTACAGCGATTATAGTTTTTGTTTAGTAAATGTGTGTTAGCCTGATAGCAAATTTTACTCACACTATTATTTGAATATGTGGTATAAGTTCAACACTTTTTTTTCTTTCTGGTTTTTTCCCCCAAGATTCCTTCCATTGCATCATCCTACCGTAAAGCTTCTGGCCTGGTTGGAAAGGATGGAAGTGGTATTTTCTCTACAATCAGAAGAACTCTATGAACTAGGTCCTTCAAGTTTGGCCAGTGCCACACTAAAGGGAAAGATAAAGAGTTTGTAATATCTTCTAAGATAATAGCTTGGATTGCTTGTTTATACTTGGCTGCATAACCCCTCTGAATGACAGAAGCTGAATATTATTGCAGTATTTCTCTTTGGATTCTATTTGTAATGTATTCTCCTATTTTTTAGGTAGATGAATTCCTATGGAGACTAGATGAAGGTCATCTGTTTGTTGAGGCAAGTGAGGAAACAGCATTGAACTTTTAAAAAATATGACCACCCTTCCGGCTAATCTGTACCTACTTGATTCTGCAGTTTATTGTTGGCAGTCCTGGCTGTCTAGTAGATTATAAGTCTTCTGAGAGCAGAGGTCATGTTTGTTGGTCCCCACTGTACACCAAGCTCCTAGGATACTACTTTAAGGACTCAGTAAGCAACCAGGAAATATTTTTTGAATGAACAAATAAACCATGAAAAATCTGGAATCTATACTCAGATGAAACAGATTAACCCAGAGATGACTCATGTTCATCTAAATCCAAGAAAATTTGTCTTCTGTAATGTTGAGAAGAAAGCTGATGTAGACCACTGAAGAGATGAATAGTAAACCAATGAGTCTCTAATTTGGGGCAGATGTGGAACATTCCAGGTTAAATGTGGGGTGGATTTCACTTTGAAAATACCCTGAATGAACTACATCTGAGGAAAAAACTAGGACAACCAATTTGACAAAAATTGGAGGCCACTAATAAAATGGTATAGAATTTACTACACACGCACACAGACACGTACACACTCAAGCTGAACACCATCAGTGGATTGTGTCAATGGCAATATCCTGGTTGTGATATTACACTTCAGTTTTGCAAAATGTTACCATTGAAGGAAACTGGGCCAAGTGTATAACAAATCTCTATCATTTCCTACACTGTGTGCAAACCTACAATTATCCCAATAAAATTCCAATAAAAGCAAAAAAATAAAAATAATAAAGAAGGTGAGAGAGAGAGAATTGTGAGAGTACTCATCAAAACTGTCAGAGTCACAAAACATTGGAGACCATCAAATTAAGACGGAGCTAAAGCAATTCTCACTACGAGCCTGGGAGCTTTCTCAGCTTCAGATGATGGAACAGTTGCTTAAAACAGATACTTTCCCCAAAGTCAAAACTGGGATCCACAAAATGTTAAGAGATTGTGGGAGATTTGAAGTCGAGAGAAAGAATCCGTGAAGTTAAGAAAGACTGATGCTCTTGGTAACCTTTTTGCGGAAGTCACACCAGAGGCAGCTACTCTTTCTATCTCCACTTACTGTTGGCCCTGACAGTGAAGTGTAATACTTTGGGGCTCTATATAATCTAATTTTGTAAAAGGATATTTTTCTTTTTAACCTTGCCATCTTTTGTTTTTCCTTTTCCTTATTAAAAGTCTCTATTAAACTGAAATAGGGCTTCCCTAGTGGCGCAGTGGTTCAGAGTCCGCCTGCCGATGCAGGGGACACGGGTTCGTGCCCTGGTCTGGGAAGATCCCACATGCCGCAGAGCGGCTGGGCCCGTGAGCCATGGCCGCTGAGCCTGCGCGTCCGGAGCCTGTGCTCCGCAACGGGAGAGGCCACAGCAGTGAGAGGCCCGTCCGTGTACCGCAAAAAAAAAAACAACTGAAATATACTGCTTATCCAAAGAGGAGAGTCAATATGGCTTTCAGCTTATCTATAATTTTTGGTTAGGTTGATTGAGGTAGATATCTTGAAAGCATGCTTTAAATCTTTCAATCATCTCTTGTGATTATTATTAGCTTCTCTCATAATCCTACATCTCTAGTTTTGTATATTATCAGATTCATTCATTTGTAGTAGTATTGTTTTGTTGCAATAAGAGTGTTAGAGATAACAAGATGAAAAATTCCTTCAATTTGATTACATAACAAAATCAATATTTTCAAGTGTCCTTGTTACCTTTTAAAGCTGTCAGTATATATGTTCGATTTTTATATATTTGCAGCAATATTATAATGACAAATTAAAGTTATGGTTCTCATTTTTGTTCCATGGATTCATTCATTCACCTTTTATTCATTCAATTAGGATTTTTAATTATAAATAAGCACCTGCCACTGTGGTCGGAGTAGATTTAAGGGGAGAACGAATGTCATTCAACCCAATTTAAAATATCCATTTTGAAAATAGAGAAAAACTAAAAAGTGAAGATTACTCTTCAGTACTATTCACCCTTGATTAGAAATATAAGCAAAGTTCATCACAAACTCACCCAATATGCCATCAGTGAATCGTCATCATGTTCATTTTGTCCTTATTGATTCATGCAGACATCCCCGCGGAAATGACCAATAGGGATAAATCTTCACTTTTCTTATTTTCTGTAGATGAAATTTTAAAGAACCATTGCCAAATCTGTCATTCAATTTTCCAACAAGTGTTTAGTAAGCTAACGTATGCTGAAAACTGTCAGAGTGATACCCCACATTAAAGGAATCTGTGTGACCCTTAGTAGGTAGGACTGGTATATGAGGATGGACCAAGATGATCCCATCATGCAGCTGGACCAGAAAAAGGAGGTGTCCATTCTTGCTACCTGAATAAAATGAATCACATTCACCTGATATTCCACAAGCTGACCCTCTAATGACAGCAAAAATCAGTGTAGCCAGAGCCTTTGCTTCTACCAGAATTCCTCTGCCTTCAAGCTTAAGAAGAATACAAGGAGGAAGTGAAGCGTCGGATAAGGAAGCATTTTCTGGAACACGGGGTAATCTGTAAATGGGTGATATTAACATCTACAAGAAACATTTTAAAGTCAGAATGTTTATATACCTTTTCACTTTCAAGGAAAAGATGAATGGTCACCAGAAGACACTCCGGGTGTCAGAAAGAAAGGCCATATTTCTCTTTGAGGACATGACCCTAAACAGCTCTATATTTATTGACCTGTTGTTGGCGAGGCCTGACCTATCAGGGCCAAGCATGGCACTAAAAGGAAAGATTTGGGCTTCATCTTTGGAGTGAAGGTCTTGCAAAAAAGTCACGCAGATACAGGGCAGGATATTGTTCTGGGACTGCTGAGAAAGAGATAGGCTGAGGGTTAGGGTTAAGCTTCCCGGGGAGAGATGAGCAGAGCAATTTGCCTGAGTGTTTCTACTGATGAAAATGTTATCCCACAAGATTCTACCTCAGGAGGAGAATCTTGGTTAAAGCCTTGACCCTTTAATCTGTTCGCTTTCAAACAGTGTGAGATCTTTTTGCTCATCGTCAGGAAGACATACAGAAGATCTTGACCTTTCCTACCTGATCCCCTTGACTCAATTTCCTTTCTTGGGAGGTGAGCTAAGCATTATTTGGATGTGTACAGAGTCTCAGTCCCTGAAGAGCTGAAGAATTCTGGTCAGGTTCTTGTTGGGAAAGAAAGTTATGGGTCTTTTGTAAGGAAGGCTACGTCAGCAGGCCTTGTCTACCTCTGTCTTAAAGATACATACTATGGGAGCTGACGGCATTTCTAGCTAGCTTCTTAATGCTTTTCATAATGAGAGAATGGGGTAGAGACATTAGTATACAAGACTTTGGAAGTCTAGGTTTGGGGAGGAAGGATTCAATTTACCCAGTTCTTGCTTTGAAGGCTGACAGCTGTTAAAAAGCTTCTAATGGTATTGTGAACTGTCCTCTGTTGGTCCTCTGTGTCTGAAAGCCCAGATTTGTTTCTAAATTAAAATCTGTCAAATGCTCATATAGATGAGTGTTTTCTGGGTGTAAATTCTCATATACCGCTTTCTCAATCCATGACATGGGCTACTGGAAAGCATGGATGATGCCAGAAAAGCATATTTAAAGAATTTTGAGTTTCAATTTTTTTTTAATTGAAGTAGAGTTGATTTACAGTGCTGTGCCAGCCTCTGCTGTACAGAAAAGTGACTCAGTTATATACATGTAGACATTCTTTTTTTTATATTCTAGCATTTTGAGTTTTAGGGTATACTCTTTTCAGGTAAGGGCTGATTGTCCTAAATTATACACGAAACGTTTTTCCAAGAACTTATCTGAGGGACCGTTGAAGCTGAGCTCTTATTTTCCGTGTAGGATATTTTTGGCCTGTGATTTTTCTTGCCGGGAACTATGATTTTAGATGTGGCGCTTTAGCCTTCCCCAGGGGCCTATCTCTATGATCAGGAAGCTCTTTTAGATTTGGTACGAGTGACCTAACTCTTTGGAGCAGCTACGACAACCAGGTAAGTCCTATATTCACTAAAACAGCTAAGGGCTAATAACAAATGGGCCCTACCACCAATGTGAGTAAGTCCTGTTTGATTTAAAGCCAACAGTCAAACAAACAAACAAACAAATAAAACTGTAAAGGACAGGTTTAAGCCATAAACTGAAGTCTCTGGCTGAGGCTTCCGGTAGAGATCTTTAAGGGTTCTGGTGATTCAGCTGATGGATCTGATTTAAAACTAGAATATAATAAACCTGCAAGGGAAAGGTAAGTTACAGCCTGGAGTGAGGTCAGGGCATAGGCAGCTGATACAGCTAATCTCTCTGTCAGGCCAGCTACATTCAAAATTTGGAAGCCAACAGGCATTTTTTCCCTTCTCATTGAGATCCCCATTCCTTTCCCCCCTCTACTCTATTAGACCATGAAGTGCTTTATTTTGACTTGCTTTATAGACTCAAGGTTATAAAGTGAGAGTTTATTGATCTTAGTTCCAACAAAACGTCTTTCATTTTCGTTAAACAAAATGCCTAAAATCTGTTATGTTGCAAGTAATAAATTTGTACTTTCCGTCTTTACAATAGGCTAAAAATGCAGTTAAGAATGAAGCCAACTCCTCAAGCTCCATTAGAGGCGACATGAATTAGTTAAATCAAATTACAACACAAATTCAGACATTAAAAAAAAAATTTCTCGGAAAATCCATGTCTATGATTCCCAGCTCTTCCTGGAGCTGAAATTGTTATTTTTCATATTCTTTCTGCCTGTAAAAGTATTATTGACAATAATAAAGAATATTTTGTAAATAATTTTAAATTTTAGAAAAGGATAAAGGGGAAAGTAAAACTCAATCTGAATCCATTAATAATAGCATGAAAAGGATAAAATACTTAGGAATAAATTTAACAAAAGAAGTGTAAGACTTATGTACTGAAAACTACAAAGCATTGTTGAAAGAAATTAAAGGAGATTTAACTAAATGAACAAATATCCCATGTTCATGGATCAAGGGACTTAGTATTATTAAGGTAGTAATATTCTCCAAATTGATCTACAGATTCAATGCAATCTGTATCAGAATCCTGACTGCCTTTTGTTGGGCAAAACTGATAAGGTGATCCTAAAATTCAAAAGCAAATTCAAGGAACCCAGAAGAGTCAAAACAATCTTGAGGAAAGAGAGCAAAGTTAAAGGACTCTTACTTTCCAATTTCAAACTTTACTACAAAGCTACAATAACTGTGACAATGAGGTACTGTCATAAAGCTAAACATATAGATCAAAGGAATAGAACTGAAAGTACAGAATTAAATCCATACATTTATTTATTTATTTGGCCATGCCATGCACGTGGCATTGGGGATCTTAGTTTTGTGACCAGGGATTGAACCCGTGCCCTCTGCAGTGGAAGCACCGAGTCCTAACCACTGGACCGCCAGGGAATTCCCTAAATCCATACATTTATGGTTAACTGTTTTTTGACAATGGTGCCAAGACCATTCAATGGGTAAGGAATAGTCTTCTCAACAAATGGTGCTTGGACAACTGGATATCAATGAAAAAGAATGAAATCGGACCCTTTCCTCAAATAATATACAAAAATTAACTCAAAATGGATCATTGACCTAAATATAAGAGCTAAAACTATAAAACTCCTTGAAGAAAACACAGGCATAATCTTTGTGACCCTGAATCAGGCAATGGATTCTTAGATATGACACCCAAACCACAAGCAACAAAAGAAAATATAATTGGACTTAATGAAATTTAAAACTTTTGTGCTTCAAAGGACACTATCAAGAAAAAAGACAACTCACAGAATAGGAGAAAATATTTGCAATCATATATCTGATAAAGGACTTGTGTATAGAATATATAAAGAACTCCTACAACTCAATAATAAAAAGACAAATAACCCAATTGAAAAACAGGCAAAAGATTGAATAGACATTTATCCTAAGAAGACACACAGATGGCTAATAAACACTTGAAAAGATACTTGAAATCCTTAGTTACCTGGGAAATGTAAGTCAAAACCACAATAACTATTTCACATCCACTAGGATGGCTAAAATCAAAATGACAGACAGTAACAGATATTGGCAAAGATGTGGAGAAAATGGAATCCTAATACACTGCTTCTGGGATTATAAAATGGGGTAGCCACCTTGGAAAACAGTTTGGTAGTTCCTTAAACTGTTTAACATAGAGTCATTATATAATTCAGCAATTCTACTTCTGGAAAAGTAGACTCAAGAAAATTGAAAACATATGTCCACATAAAACTTGTACATAAATATTCATAGCAGAATTATTTATAATAGTCAAAAAGTAGAAATTGCAAAAATGTCTACTAACTAATGAATAGATAAATAAAAATATAATATATCCAGGCAGGGGGATGCTAGTCTACAACAAAGAGGATTGAAACACTAAAACATGCTGCAACATAGATGAACCTTGAAAACATTATGTTAAATGAAAGAAGGCAATCACCAAAGGCCATGTATCGTATGATTCCATTTATATGTAATTTGCAGAACAGGCAAGTCCATAGAGACAGAAAGTGGATTTGTGATTGCCAGTGGCTGGATGTAGGGGACAATGGGGTAATAACTTCTAATGGGTACAGAGTTTCTTTTGGGGTGATAAAATGTTCTAACATTAGATATTGTTGATGGTCTACAACTTTGTGAATATGCTAAAAACACTGAATTTTTACTTTATTTTTTTTCCTGCCCCAAATTCTTTAATGGCTCCCTATAACCTCCAGGATAAATTCTAGCAGCTGGAACAGGGCACTTAACACTTTTTATCATCTGATCTCAGCAAACCAAAACAGCCATATCTATTGCCACAGCCCCTACCCATTTCCTCATGCTCTCCCCGTGCCTTAAATGTTACCAACACTGATTGCTTGTATAAATTTTTACTTTAAAAGTGTGAATTTTCTAGTATGTGAATTATATCTCAATAAACTTGTTATTAAAATTAAGCCAATGGGTTATCATTTTTAAATAAAGATGGCACTTGTGAAAAAAATACATAACTCAATCTGAGACCATATTACATATTAATATTAATAAAGCTAAGGCTATTCACATGTTGGGGTACATATGTACATTTGCACACACACACACATTATTTCCACAAGATTTTGATCAAACAGTGCATTCTGTGTTTACTCTTTTTCAGGTAACAGCATAGCCTTTCTTCCAGGGACACCAAATATTCCTGTAAAGCAGGGTTCTTCCAAAAGGTGAGAAGAGTACCACTGGGGATACTCGGGACAATTTTAGTTGGTACTTTGTTGAACACTTTTTATTTTAATACTTATCCGTTTATGTTATTGTGTACTGAAAAATATAATGAGCACGTCAAACTCATGTCATAGATATAACTGCTTAGGATCAGGATAGACGGGAATATATGTTTTAAAAACTGAGAAAATTTAAAGAAATACACTAAGTATGTAATAGTAGGCCTAAACATAGGGCAAAAGCCCTGAAATGGTACTGAAATAACTGTGGTTTAAAAAAAACCTCTTCCAAAATACTTATTTTAATCACGTCATAGTATTTTGTTGCACAGGTGGGTATAGCATCACTCAGTCTCTCTTGATGGGCCATTGGGTTGTTCACAACTAGAAGTTGTTATTCTGGTGAGTCTCCCCAGTGCCCAGCTGGTGCCCTCCTTGCCATGGCTGGCCAGGGGTGGCTCACAGAGGAAGCGGAAGTAGCCAGTGAAAACCTTTCTAGCAATCTTCAAAAGCAGACTCCCTTGGAAAAGGTTTGCTCCTGTAAGTTCAGATTGTAAATTTACCTGATGGATGCACTGGAGTATATTTTAAAGTTACATATTCTTGTGGCAAGGCAGGAAAAAAGAGGGTGGCCAGTAGCCATGATGGGTGAAACCACTTCCCTTCCCTTCAGTTCTCCTTGCCCCATGCTTTGCTCTCCAGGATTCAATAACTGATGAGTCCTGAAATGGCGATAGGAAAACTTGGGGCTCTTCCCGCAAGAGATCTCTCTCTCTCTCTCTCTCATTGCAATCACTTCCTTCCACCCCCTCCCCAAGCAAATGGGCTCAGAACAGCAAGCCAACTTTATAAAACCAGCTCTGAGAAGGACAAAAATGCCTGATCTGTGTTTAAAAGGCAACACCATGTATTTAGAAATAACCTGCTTTCAGGAAATTCAGAACAATCTTCTTAAAGTTCTGCTGGAGCGAGCCAATTTCTCTTTTAGGGTCACTTGTTTGTATTAATAGAAATCCATCTGCATAAAGTGACAGTCTACGTTCCTGCTCCCCCGCCTGCCACCAGATGGAGACTTGGTCAAAGTGGGATGCTGTCTTTCACACAGATGCCAGCATATATAAAAAGACAAGTTATTGGTGGAAATTATAATAGATGGAGATTAGGACCATTCTAAAACAGACTTGGATCTCTGCTTTTGACACAGGAAATGTTGTTTACACCGTTTCAGCGGGATTGCCAAAAATATACCAGTTCCACGCTAAAGATAATTACTTACACTACTTACTAACAGATAATGCATCCTTCCGAGTAAGTTTTTAAAAAAATTTAAAAAGAAACTCCTCCAGTTAGCACTTGTTTATTTATCCTTTTTACTCACCTTTCCTTGGCAGTTCCTAACCCACCTCTGATCAGGACTCTCTTGACATTGCTGGTGACTGGAATACCTCAACCCTCTAGATACTACCATTGGCCCAAGGCTGTAGCCCTCAGTCAACCCCGTAGCTAGTTAAGTTCTGTGACCTCTACCTTCTTTACTTTTCCAACCATCTCATACCAGTCTCGTGCAGCTCATATCTTGTGGCCAGTACTGTATGAGTTATGACAATATAGGGTCTCAAACATGGTGGAAAGCAAGGAGAATTGGAATCAGGGAGAGTTTAATTCATAGAAGTTGACGTAGAAATACTGGGAGTTAAGAAATATGAGTAACAAATAAAAGTCTCTATTTATCCCTAACCCTTCATCCCAACCTTGAAGGTAATTTTTGGATTTGTTTGTTTCTGATATGTCCTGCCAGAAATTTTCTAACCCTTTATAAACATAAATGGTTGAAATTTTCAAAGTGTGACACAAATGGGAGTACAACTAAACATCTGCTTTGTACCTTGATATTTTTCAATGAACAATGTGTCTTGAATATTCTTCCAGACCAGTACATGGAGCTCTACCTGATTCTGCTTGGTATTATATTATACGGATGAATGGAAATTTCTTAAACTCTTCCTCCTACTGAAGGGCATTTAACTCATTTCCAGTTGTTTTACCATTACCCACAAGGGTGCAGTGAACAGCTCTCTACAATGGACTTTAATCACCTATGTGAGTACATGTGTTGGACAACTTCCTGCAAGTGTAATGGAAATTCACATTTATTGAAAACAGTGAAATTGTGATTGTCCCAGAAACCTTGGTTGCATAGGCAGAATAATTAAAACTATTTTCTGCTCAAAAATAGCCAAGTAGATCTAAGGGAGAAGTGACTTTCCCATTCACTATCAGCTACAATTGAAAACTCAGAGGAAAATTACCCTCTCATTTGGTTTCTCCTCAGGGAACATTTAAATGATATTCCTGCCCCAGAAAAATCTTCAAATTAATAAAAAATTATAAGATTTCTTAGTATTATACTTTTGCAAAGTGCAGGGCATGACTGGGCATGGAGATCTGAATAATTCAAAAGAGAAAACAAACTAAAATACTCAAGATACATGGCCTGAAAATAGCCAGAAGATGGAATCAAAAGTGTTGTTGGTTTTCTTTTTGTTTTACTATATTGATGGATGCCATTCAACTAGCAAATTTTGGAGGAAAATATTATTTTAATATTAAAAGAAACTTGTATATGTCATGATGTACAATTTTAAATTTACATAAGTTTTTTGATAAACAGGAGGTTTTGAAGAAATTTTATTCTTGTTACAGGTTAGTCTATGACCCTGGTCCCCTATACATTTACCTCTGCCATTAGGGGTATATTTATGTCAAGTTTTCACTGGACAAACCCATTAAACTTTTTTCCATTCCTCATTTTATAAGATTGTGTGCCTGTGTGTATACATATCTATTTAAAATAACCCCACAAAGGCAATTATAAATGGAGAGCTCGTGGAATCAGTAATGTTAGCTATTGTTAGAGTAATACATTATTCTGTGTTGAAGTTAATACATATTAAGGCCAAAGGTAGTAAAATTAGATGTAAACTTCTGAAGTTATGGATTGTTTGACCCTGACTAATCTTAGGTCAAGACAGAGAGTAGAGTGGAGGATTTTGAGAAAAAAAATTTTTTTTTAATAATTTAAAAGAGAGAGAGAACTATACTCAATATTTTTTAATAACCTATAAGGGAAAATAATCTGAAGAAGAATATATATCTCTACTGTGTTGAACACCTGAAACTAACACAACATTATAAATCAACTATACTTCAATTTAAAAAAAGACAAAAAAAGAATTAAAAAGAAATAGTGAACAAATTTTCTGTCCATATGAAAAGGACTTTCATGATGGCTCCAAGCGTTTTTTGAAACCAGAAGTACAGCATTTCATAGGATATTTCCTACAGCTTTATATCTCTCTCAAGGCCTGTGGAATTATAGCTATTTCTTCTACCTGTCCTGGCGTTATGTAAAAGTAAATGCTTTACCTTATTTGTCTTTGTTCAGTGTCTCCTTTTATAAAGATGAATGATGACCTTTGTGACTTCTGAACACCAGCGATAGGTTATTTCAGGACTTTTTTCCTCAATAGAGCAGCCTCTTTTTTTTTTTTAACCTTTCATCTATTTTGGAGTTAAGCATTGGCAGTATTACCCTGGCCCTCTTGCTTTGGGAATGACTAAGAAAAAAAAAATCAGCTTCTTAAAAGGATTATCTTTTTAGTTTTTTTTTTCTTTTATCCTTAAAACTCTTCATACTTGCCCAGCTTTTTGTTTCTATTTGCATCTGAAATCTGTTTTACTTGGTGGCCAGTTGATATGCATTCCATTTCTGTTTCTAGAGTTACTGGCATCTTCATCATCCTTTCACAAGTAGAAACACTGAGGCCACAAAGGCAATAAGGGCTTGGCAGCATCCTCAACTCGGTTTTTGAAGGAATTGAGATCATGAGATGCCGAGTTTTCTTTCCAACCATGCTTTCCCTCTTGTTTCGTAACTGGCTCCTTCTGAACTCTCTGGTACTTCAAGTGATGGGGTTATAAACAGTGAGTAGCTGGTGAGGCAGAAGCGGCTTCTGCATCCAGCCTTAGACACTCAGGAAGGGCTAGCCGAACATTAGGATAACCTTCATAATAGCTCCTTAATCTTGTGGAAGGAGAAGAGCAGCCTCTTCAAGGATGTTAATCAAACAATCTCTGGTCTTCTGTTCTTTCAGTAAGACTATACCTTGCAGCATTGAATTGGAGGAAGCATGAACTTCAGACGGAGAGCTGAAAAAAACCTAGATTCTAGACTGGCTCAATGAGTGTGGGATTTGGAGCCACGTTTTAACCTCTCAGCATTCTACTTTGTAAAATAAGAGTTTGCTCTTTCATTTTTAAGTTTCTCTTCCAGCCCTATCTATATTCTGTGATTCTTCTGAGGTTGGGTAAATGCCAAAGAATTGTGAGAAATAATTCTAAGAAATATCAGTGTTCTTTTTGTCTTCTAACTTTTGTGTCATTTTTTAATTAAAGACTGTTGTTTTATCAAGCAATTCTTTAAAAGTATAAGCAATTCATGCTACTCTTAATGACTGGTAGTATTTTAATTGGTTTTGGGGGAAAAAAGGTATTTGCTCACACTGTTCATTAAAGTACTAAACAAGGAGTACATTTAAGTTACCATGATTGACCCTGGTGGTAACACAAAGATGAGTAAAAAGCAACAAACCATCTCTATCCTCAAGCAATATATGGTGTACATGCATATGGCGAACTCTAACACCAAGTGTAAAATGAGTACAATGAATTGATGTAAAAATTCAGAGGAAGGGGACATTATTCTCAGTGGGAAGACCTGGGAAGTCTTTGTGGAGAAATTCACTGCCTGGTACTAGTAAGTATTCAGCAGAATGAGTGAGGTTGCATGTGAACTAGACCATCGAGGATAAGTAGGAAATTAGTCATAATGAGTTGAAAAAGTAGGAGATCAAGGCAGAGGGAATGGTGTGAACAAAGGTGTGATATTTTGGACATATACAAAAAAGAGTTAATGTCTAGCCAGGTCTGCCAGCCCCCAGAGCCCTCCTCTCCTGCAATTGTGTCTATCTGACCTCTACCCCCAGCTTACTAATGACCTCTTGGACCCTGTGTGTACACATGCACTTGTGTGTGTGTGCGTGTGTGTGTGTGAATCTGATATTCAGTTGCCAATCAAGCCTTGATTGTCAACCAGGCCTTGTCTTGTTTCTGAGGCCCACCCCAGTACTAATCTCTAGATTTCTGTCCCGTTTCCTGGACCTGACCCCATATTTAGTAATCAGCCTGCACTCCAACCTCTCTCAGGTATAAGCCCCACCTCATTCTTGGTCTTTCAGCACTTTAAAGATGTTGATCCACTTTCTTCTGGCCTCTATGGTTTCTGAGATGTTCACATTCCTTCAAATCATTGTGCTCCTGTGTGCAATGTGTTATTTTTTTCCCTGACAGCTTTCAAGATTTTTTTTCATCTTGGGTTTTCAGTAGTTTGATTATGATGTGTTAGGTGTGGTTGATTTTGAGTTTATCATACTTGGAGTTCGCTAAGCTGCTTTAATCTCTAAGTTTATGTCTCTCTCCAATTTTAGAAATTTTCAGCTCATATTTTCTTTTTCTTCTCTTTCTGGAATTCCCATGACATATATGTTAGACCTTTTGATATTGTTCTAAACATCCCTAAGGCTCTCTTTTTATTTTATTTTTTTCTCTCCGTTCTTCCAGTTGGATAATTTTTATTGATCTATCTTCAAGTTCACTGACTCTTTTCTTCCTGTCATCTCTATTCTGCTGTTGAGCCTACTCAATCAATTTTTTAAATTTCAAATATTTTATTTTTAAATTCTATACTTTCTAATTAGTTCCTCTTTATAGTTTCTATTTCTCTGCTGAGAACTACTTTCTTTCCATTCATTGCAAGTATTTTGAGGTTTATTTCATGGATCATAGCTATAAAAGCTGCTTTAAAATCTCTGCCCGAAAAAAAAAAAATCTCTGCCTGAAAATGTTAACATCTGGGTCATCTCAGGGTTGACCTATGTTGCTTCTCTTTTCCCTTGAAGATTGGTCACATTTTTCTGGTTCTATGTATGTCTGAGCAACTCTGCATTGTCTCCTGGCCATCAAGAATATTATGTCATGTAGATTATTGTTCTAATTCTCTGGAAAGTGTTGGGTTTTTTTTGTTGTTGTTGTTTGATACCTAGTTCTATTCACACTGAAAGTTCTGTTTTGCCTTTTGTGGGCGGTAGTTCTAATCTCAGTTGAGCTTTTAAAGCCTTTAGTATGCTGCTTTGAGGATGTCCCTTGTGTGTGCCACTTAGGGATTAATAAGAGTTGGGCTGTGATTTAAATATCAGTTCGGTTCTCAAAGCCTTGGCTATGTTGGTTTGGGTCTGATCCACACATGCACTTGTGCAGGTTCATAAACAGAATTATGGATCCTCTTGTGTAGTTCTCTCTTCTCCACACTCTCTGGCCCACAAAGCCCCCTTTTCCAGCTCTCAGTCCAGAAAGTGGGAATATTAGCTCAGTTTTAGGTACCTGCAATGCTGACCCCTTCCCAGTTCTGTGCTTGGGGTTGCCCTCAGGGCAAAGCCGGGAGAAAAGGGAAAAAAAGACTCGAGAAATTCAAGTTGCCCTGTTGACTTGGGCTTAGTTTCCAGAGTTCTCAAGTAGTTACTTTTTGTATCTTGTCCAGAGTTTTTAGTTGCAATAGGTAGGAGAGGTAGGCTGTAGTGGGCGTGCCCTCCTCTGCCAGAAAAGGAGTGTAAGTTCATGTGGAAAAGTACATTTTCAAGGAGCTTGGAGAGAAAACAAAGAAGGAGAGAGCAGGATGGAACCCTGGTAGGGAGGCAGGGTGGAGAGAAGGATGCTTTAGAAAGGAGGGACTTGCTTAAAAGCCATGAGACCCATAGGAGAGGTAAAATAAGAAAAATGACCTGCCTCAAGGATGAAACTTTGCTAAAAGATATTAAAAGGACTCTGAAAATTAGGTCCATGCAGGCAGATCATGGCGCAAGGTGGAAAGATGGAGAAGTCATCTGTAAGGGAATAAATTCCCCAGGTTGCTTTTGTTTTTCTTTTTTTCCTTTTCCGTGGCTTTGACCTCTGAACTACCTCAAGCACAGAGATGGGAAGGGGGCTTCTGAGGTGCAGGCTGCTAAAATGCAGATAACAACCCATTTTTCTGACCTGAAGCGTGGGGTGATGGCGTACTTGTGGGCCAGAGGGTAGAGAGGAGAAAGCCATGGAAGGAGATGCATAATTCTGTTTATGAACCCATACACTGTATGCATGGTCAGATTGGGGAATCAAGAAGAAGAGATGGGATTCAGGGCATAAATGGTGGGTGTGGCTTAGAGGAGAGGAAGGATGCTTTTTTCTCTGAGATGGAAGAAAGGACGTGAAAATGAATGATGATCCCCAGAAATTTGGGGGGTGAAGAGAAAGGAAGCTGAGTTGGCTGATACCTTACATCTTGCTGAGATCACCTGCCAAAAGGGAGGGGGGCTGGGTTGAAGAAGCCTTTAGTTAATCAAACCCTCATGAAGCGACTTGAATTTAGTTGCTGTGCTAGCACCGTTTCATCTCTGACTGTAAACCCTCACTGTTCCCATAGGACCTAAATGCTGGGGCAGAACTTGTCAGGAGACAACTAGGTCTAAACTTGGGTAGCATGTGCATTGCATATTCTCTCCATTTCTAGAGTTGAAAATGGCTTTGGAAAAAAAAAATCATACAATTATAATATGTGGACCACAGAAGAAAGAAAAGTTAGCAATGTTCTGGGAATCCTGCCCAGCTCTTTTATGATTCTGAGTAGTAAAGTTACAACAGGCCACATGCAAACTTGTTTGGCAGATCGTGGGCTAAAGTGTGTGTGCTTAGTCAAGGCCTCTCACTCATCTATTTCATTTTTTGCCAGCATCCCCATTATTAATGAAGAGCGACTGAGCCTCATGGCAGGTTTGAGTTAGTGCTGATGTAATTGTCCATTATCTTTCTTGTAATCGCTTTCAGGCAGTTCAGATGCCTCCCTTCTATTTCACAAGATCTGACTCCCAGCACTCTGGTTCTTGGTGAACCAAAATGCCAAGTCACTTTAGATCGGGTTTCTTCTGCCTTTCTCCTCTGAGTCCTAAACTGTGCACCCCTTCCACTTGCAGAGAAAAGTCATTTAGAGATTTAACGTTGATTTCATTTCTATTAACCATGGTGCAATATCAACATTTTCCTCCAGGCAAAGGTACAAATGACACATATTTTCCATGTGCGGTTGGTGTGTGTGTATGTGCTCTAAGACTGTTTTTATTAAAACAAAGCAAAATCTACTTCCTGTGAGATTCAGTGTTTTGTTGTTAACCGATGGGGCTGTGTGTTTCTATGTTAGAGTCCCCTTCGGCTGGGGTAGAGACCGGAGGGGTGGGTACCGAGCAGATTCACCTGAGAGTGTCAAAGTGCTCTCAGATGAATCTGAGGACAAGGAAAGAAGAATGCTTTAGAGAATGGAAAATGACAGGGAAATGGGCTATCAACCACAAACTGTCAAGCTGATTAGTTTAAAATTAATAACGTGCTGAGCGATGATCTCCCCTTGACTTTGGTGGGGATTTAATATGTGGTTCAATCACCCAGGTAATCTTGATTTTTAAGTGAATTCCAATGTCAAACTAAATAGGACACTAGTCTCATGAATGAGCGTTTGTCTCAATAAGTCAGAATCCAGTGGATGGGTTGATGAGCTCTAGAAAGAAACTAAGCTGTAGAAGCCTAGATATTTAGGGCTAAAATATATATATTTTGAAATCATCTAGCCCAACTTCTTTATTTTATAACCAGAAATGGAAACATAAGAGAAGTTAAGCAACTTGCTAAAGGTCACACAGCTCATTACTGACACGTGTGTATTTACTCCCTATGTGCTTTCCGTTGTACTGTGAAGGTTTGTGCTTGTCTTGCTGCCTTTGCTGTGTTTCTTTCCATTGAAATGTTAAAGGTAGTGGAGCATGGGAGGAAGGGGAGAGTTTGCAGAAAAGTCCGCCCCCGGAAAAGGACTTGGTTTCTCAGAAGGGGGTGGCTTCAACAGGTTGATACGAATTTATTACTAGATTTTCATTCCGTTAAGAGAAAGCCTGTGATTTTCACTCTAAGAGGACTCTAGGTACTTAGAGACTTCTCAGACCTTCCAACAGTTAGCAATGATGCCAGACCAGAGGCTTCCTTGAGCTCCAAGCACTGTTATTGGTATTCCTGCCTGTGCATCCTCTCCCCCACCCCTTGAGCTAACACACAAAGTCCATCATCTGATTACGATGGACATGTTGCAAACAGAGTTAAGATTCTGTAGATGCCTTTAGACTTGGTTAGCCTGAGAGTTTTCCCTTGAGAACAGTCTCCAGAGGAATGCTTCATGAAAAATGCTGGTGACTTCCAGGCAACTTAGAAACAGTGGGTTTTATTTACATGTTCAATGGCCACTTTCTCTCCTATGTACGCATTTACTCTCCTCCACGTGGGCCTGTCTGATGAAGACAAAGCCAGGTAAGGATAGTTTCTAAGGTGTTATTTAGGAAGTAGACTTTGCCAGTGTTGTGAAATCAGAACAGGCAATCAAACATTTTCCAAGTCAGGGTAGGGAACCCAGACTGACCAGATGATCCTAGAAATTCAGTCTCAGGACCCAGCAGCATGGACTTGAACTAGCCTGTCCCAAAATTCTCATAGCCAGGCTGCTGGGGGGAGGCAAATATCCTAATTCAGGCTGCAGATTGCAGGAACCAGACATAGGTCACCTGGGAAGTGATTCTGAGAAAGAAGGTAGCTCAGCTACGCTACTCAAGATTCATTCAGACATAGGCTATAAGCTTAGACCACATCCCTGGTCTCAACTGGAGATGCTTTTCCTCCCATAGATACCCAAGTGACTGCTCTTAAACTTCTTTTATTAACCAAAGTAGACACATTTACTTGTGGAAAGAACAGGAGGTTTAAAATCAGAAGTTCCAAGGTCCACATCTAGTGGGAAGAAAACCACAACTGGCTGTAGGGCTTCAAGAAGGTCGTTTTTAACCTCTTCATATCTAAGGGTCCACACCTCCAAAATAATCTCTACAGTCATTTCCAGATAAAAATTCTGTGTTTATTGCCCTGTCAAGGTCACACAATGCAGTCATTATAACTTCTTTCACCTGGACCTGAACAGCACTTCTGTTTAGCACTGGATGCTGTCTCCCTCCTTGAGGTGTGTTCCATGGACCACAGTCAGTGGAAGTTTGTAAGAAACGCACAGCTCAGCCCTTGCCCCAGACTTACTCCATCAGAACCTACAGTTAAAGAAGATCTCCGTGTGATTGGTTTTTAGAAGCACTGCGCTATTGGACTCTCAGAAAAACAGCCTTGAGACTGACAAATTTCGTCAATCCTGTGGTTTTCGGGGGTCTCTATGGGTAAAAACAAACTAAAACGTCTATGTTTTGTTTGTTACATATGTACATATAACAAATAAACTGTATGTGTGAGTCTGCTACATTTCACATATTTGGGTATGTATATACGTAGAATCCATTTTTGTACAGAGATGCATCCTCTCAGTAAGCTGAGCTCTGTAATCAAGCTCTCGTATCACCTAGCAACTAGTCTGGAGTACCGCGTTTGCAGGACTGTGGCAGGAACTGGTTCCACAGTGATAAACAAAGCACAGGTACTTTCTGCCCTCCTGGAATTTGTAGTCCAGTAAGAAGTTCTCACAATAACTAGAAAATAGAGACCATGTCTTTCACATCTCTGTGTCTTCCAAAGGGTCTAGAACTAGAACAACACAGTAAATGTGCGATAAGCTTTGCTCCAACTCAAATGATAATCGCAGAATGCCTGGAAATTACCTGAATAATATTTTGCAATTGTTCAAGCTGCTTGAACAAAACCCAGCAGGAAGCTGAGAAAAATGTGGTTTACCTTTTAATTTATTCTGTTTCTTCTCCTATTATCAAACTTGGAACAGTTTGTCAGGTTTTGTTTGTAACATATAACTTTCCAAATGCAATAGAACCATGTTTCTCATTACACATAAGTAATATTTGGTTAAATATTACCTAAGCTGTTTCTACATGATAGGGGAAAAAAGATTTCAGCAGAAAATAAAGCAATATGTTTGGTTGGAACTTGTTCTACTTTTGGTTTTTTCCATATTGGTTTCCACCTTTGTTTCAAAATGTTTGTGTCTGAGGGGAGATTTCCGGACCGCAGTATTTTGGTTGAGTGACAGTGACTTGTCAGTTCCCCACCCTGTCTTATCTTTAATACTTTCTTTGCAAATTAAACAATAGGAAGATGGAAAGATATTTTGGCTCTATCAGTGCAGAATGATTTGAAAACACCAGCCTAGTAAAAAAAAGTCACTGGAAATAAAAGCGTAGGGAAAATCACAGAGCTGGAAGAAAACTTGGATGAAGTCTGATCATGTGGGAGGGAGGGTGGGATGAGCGGGGGCCGAGGAAAAGGAGGCCCAGAAGGGAGAAATGACTTGCCTAAGGTCAATAATATTTTAGGGAAACGAATGGAAATGCTTTTAGAGGGATGCCTATGGTTTGTATAAAAGGTTCTCTAGTGAAAAAAAGCACTATATGGATTTTCACTTTTATAACCGATGTATGTACACAAAACAAACTGTGAGGTAGGTGATATTGGTTTGCAATAATCCAAATGCCTTTCTTCTTCTGTTCTTCATTTTAATGTTACTCTGTTGACTTTTCTCCAGCTTCCCTTGCTGGTTTTTTTGGTTTGTCTACTTGTTTTATCAATCCCTGAGAGATATGTTGAAGTCTCTAACTATGACCGTGGATGTGTCTGTTTCTCCTTTCAATTCTGCCAGGTTTTGCTTCATGTGTTTTGAAATCTGTTGTAAGGTGCATTCACATTTAGGATTGTTACGTCTTCTTGGTGAATTGATCCTTCTGTCATTATGTAAAGTTCCTTTTTATCCTAACAGTTTTCCTTTCCCTTAAGTCTCCTTTGTCTGATTATTAATACAGCTACTCAGCTTTCTTTTGATTAGAGTTAGCATGACTTATCTTTTCCTACCCTTTACTTTTAACCTACCTTTATCATTGTATTTAAAGTGAGTCTCTTGTAGACAGCATATAGATGGGTCATGGATTTTTTTTTAATCTAACAATCTCAGTCTTTTATTATTTATTTAAATTTATTCATCTATTTATTTATTTTTGGCTGCATTGGGTCTTTGTTGCTGTGCGGGGCTTTCTCTAGTTGCAGTGAGCGGGGTCTACTCTTCCTTAGAAGTTGCACAGGCCATAGCACAGGGAGATCAGCGTGGTGCTTTGTGACCACCTAGAGGGGTGGGATAGGGAGGGTGGGAGGGAGACGCAAGAGGGAGGAGATATGGGGATATATGTATATGTATAGCTGATTCACTTTGTTATAAAGCAGAAACTAACACACCATTGTAAAGCAATTATACTCCAATAAAGATGTTAAAAAATAAATAAACAAAGTATTTATGAGACTGAAAAAAAAAAAAGTTGCGCAGGCTTCTCATCACAGTAGCTTCTCTTATTGTGGAGCATTCTGAAGTCCCAATCTCAGTCTTTTAATTGAGGTGCTAAGATTACTTCCATTTAAGATAACTATTGCTATTTTGGGGCTTCCCTGGTGGCACAGTGGTTAAGAGTCCACCTGCCAGTGCAGGGGACACGGGTTCGAGCCCTGGTCCTGGAAGATCCCACATGCCGCAGCGCGACTGAGCCCATGCGCCACAGCTGCTGGGCCTGCGTCCTGGAGCTCACGAGCCACAACTACTGAAGCCTATGCTCCTGGAACCCATGCTCTGCAACAGAAGAGGCCACCGCAGTGAGAGGCCCACGCACCCCAGCGAGGAGGGGCTCCCGCTCGCTGCAACTAGAGAAAAAAACCCGCACACAGCAACGAAGACCCAATGCAGCCAAGAATAAAAAAATAAAATAAATTAAAAAAAAGATAACTATTGTTGTGTTTAGATTTAAGTCTACATTTTATTATCATTTTCTGTTTTATTCCTCTCTTTTCATCCCTCTGCTTCCCCATCCCTGCCTTCTTTGGGGTTATTCAAATGTTTTTTAGTATTCCATCTAAATTTTTCTATTTTGTTTTCGGCTATATCACTTTGCATAGTTCTTTGTTTGTTCGTTCTTTAGTTCTTGTTTTTGTTTTCCAGTGGTTTCTCTAGAGATTATAATAAGTATACTTAAATTTTACAGTCTACTTAGGGTCAATATTTTATCGCTCCAAGTGGAATGTAGAAACTTTACCACTATATAGATTCCTTTGCCTTCTTCCATTAATGCTGTAGTTGTCTTATGTACTATAACTATATCTTTTGAAAACCCAATCAGATACCATTATAATTTTTGCTCTCAATCATCCCACATATTTTAAAGAACAAAAGAAGTATAGTCTACTACATTTCCCTATATACCTAACATTTCTATGGCCCTTCCTTCATTTTTTTTTCTTCCTTCATTTTTAATATTACAAAATTCCATCTGAAACTTTACAACTTTCTGTCTGAGCTTTCTTTTATAACTTTCCATTTTGTTTTGTTTTTGTGGGGTTTTTATTTTTTGTTTTTTTTGTTTGTTTTGGGTAGGACTGCTGGTTAAGAATTTTCTTAGTTTTCCTTCTGAGACTGCCTTTCATTTTCCTTCATTCCTCAAGATTATTTTTGCTGAATATAGAATTCTGGATCGATAATCCTTTTCTTTTGGCACTTAAAAAATATCACGCCATGCTTCCTTCTGGCCTCCATGGTTCTTGATGAGAAATTCACAGACATTTAAAAAATGTCATGCCACCTCTTTCTGCTTTTGTGGTTTCTTATGAGAGATACACAATTAATTGAAATGTTGTTTTGACTGCTTTTAACACCTGACTTTAGTTTTTAGCCGTTCATTTACGATGTATCTTGGCATGGATTTCTATGTGGGTTTCTTTCCCCATTTGGAGTGCTCTGAGCTTCTTGAATCTGTAGGTTGATGTCTTTCACAAAATTCAGGAGATTTTCCGCAACTGTCTCTTCAGATATTTTTTGTGCACTTCATTGTCTCCTCTCCTTCTAGGACTCCACTAACATGAATATTAGATACTTTGGTATTGTCACATAGGCCCCTAAGGCTCTGTTTATTTTTTTTTCAATATTTTTTTCACTCAGTTGATCAGATTGGATAATTTCTATTGCTAATCTTCAATTTACTGCTCTTTATTTTGTCATTTCATTCTGCTATTGAGCTCATCTAATGAGCTTTTATTTTGCTTATTCTGTCTTTTAGTTCTAAAATTTTTATTTGATTCTTCTTTATAATTTTTATTTATTTAATGAGAAATCTATCATTCTATCTCTCCAGCCACTTCAATAGGATTTATTTTTAATCAAATTTGGTAAAGTAGCAGGATACAAAATTAATGCACAGAACTCTCTTGCATTCCTATACACTAATGATGAAAAATCCGAAAGAGAAATTAAGGAAACACTCCCACTTACCATTGCAACAAAAAGAATAAAATACCTAGGAATAAACCTACCTAAGGAGACAAAAGACCTGTATGCAGAAAACTATAAGACACTGATGAAAGTGTTT
The DNA here is from genome assembly GCF_964374135.1 of Grampus griseus. Taxonomy (NCBI): domain Eukaryota; kingdom Metazoa; phylum Chordata; class Mammalia; order Artiodactyla; family Delphinidae; genus Grampus; species Grampus griseus. Next base: position 13,012,068 of record NC_139004.1, read on the forward strand.
AAAAATGATACAAACAGATGGAGAGATATACCATGTTCTTGGATTGGAAGAATCAACATTGTGAAAATGACTACACTATCCAAAGCAATCTACAGACTCAATGCAATCCCTATGAAACTACCAATGGCATCTTTCACAGAACTAGAACAAAAAATTTCACAATTTGTGTGGAAACACAAAAGACCTCGAATAGCCAAAGCAATCTTGAGAAAGAAAAACGGAGCTGGAGGAATCAGGCTCCCTGACTTCAGACTATATTACAAAGTTACAGTAATCAAGACAGTATGGTACTGGCACAAAAACAGAAATATAGATCAATGGAACAGGATAGAAAGCCCAGAGATAAACCCAAGCACATATGGTCACTTTATTTTTGAAAAAGGAGGCAAGAATATACTGTAGAGAAAAGACAGCCTCTTCAATAAGTGGTGCTGGGAAAATGGGACAGCTACATGTAAAAGAATGAAATTAGAACACTCCCTAACACCATACACAAAAATAAACTCAAAATGGATTAAAGACCTAAATGTAAGTCCAGACATTATAAGACTCTTAGAGGAAAACATAGGCAGTACACTCTGACATAAATCACAGCAAGATCCTTTTTTACCCACCTCCTAGAGAAATGGAAATGAAAACAAAAATAAACAAATGGGACCTAATGAAACTTAAAAGCTTTTGCACAGCAAAGGAAAACATAAACAAGATGAAAAGACAACCCTCAGAATGGGAGAAAATATTTGCAAATGAAGCAACTGACAAAGGATTAATCTCAAAAATTTACAAGCAGCTCATGCAGCTCAATATCACAAAAACAAACAACCCAATCCAAAAATGGGCAGAAGATCTAAATAGATGTTTCTCCAAAGAAGATATAAACCATGAAAGGATGCTCAACATCACTAATCATTACAGAAATGCAAATCAAAACCACAATGAGGTATCAACTCACACCAGTCAGAATGGCCATCATCAAAAATTCTACAAACAATAAATGTGGAGACGGTGCAGAGAAAAGGGAACCCTCTTGCACTGTTGGTGGGAATGTAAATTGATGCAACCAGTATGGAGATTCCTTAAAAAACTAAAAATAGAACTACCATATGACCCAGCAATCCCACTACTGGGCATATACCCTGAGAAAACCAGAATTCAAAAGAGAGATGTACCACAATGTTCATTGTAGCACAATTTACAATAGCCAGGACATGGAAGCAACCTAAGTGTCCATCAACAGATGAATGGATAAAGAAGATGTGGCATATATATACAATGGAATATTACTCAGCCATAAAAAGAAACAAAACTGAGTTATTTGTAGTGACATGGATGGACCTAGAGACTGTCATACAGAGTGAAGTAAGTCAGAAAGATAGAAACAAATACCGTATGCTAACACAAATATATGGAATCTAAAAAAAAAAAATTGGTTCTGAAGAACCTAATGGCAGGACAGGAATAAAGACGCAGACGTAGAGAATGGACTTGAGGACACAGGGAAGGGAAAGGGTAAGCTGGGACGAAGTGAGAGAGTGGCATGGATATACACTACCAAATGTAAAATAGCTAGCTAGTGGGAAGCAGCCACATAGCACAGGGAGATCAGCTCGGTGCTTTGTGACCACCTAGAGGGGTGGGAGGGAGACGCAAGAGGGAGGGGATATGGGGATGTATGTATATGTATAGCTGATTCACTGTGTTATACAGCAGAAACTAACACACCATTGTAAAGCAATTATACTCCAATAAAGATGTTTAAAAAATAAAAATAAAGTGGATTTATTCTTACTTCTTGGAGCATATTTGTCATAGCTGCTTTAAAGTCTTTATCAAATGATTCCAATATCTGTATCATCTCAGAGTTTACATTTGTCAGTTGCCTTTTTCCATGCAAGTTGAGATTTTACTCATTCTTCACATGTTGAGTATTATGAGGTTTCATCCTGGACATTTTTGATTGTCATGAGACTCTGTGTCTTATTTAAATCTATGGAGAATTTTGAAGTATTTATTTTTCCAAATAAGCTGGTTGGCTCCAGAGAGCCTTCAGGAGTTTTGATGTCTATTCCATTTTCAAAGCCTTGCACTACTGTTGAGATCAGCCTTACATTTGCACCATCCAGAGGCCGTTCTAGGACCTGAGCAGGAATCCACCCCATAGGCCAGCTCTCAAAGCCTATGAGATGCTCGTTAGGATTAAATTTATTTGTGAACAGTTCATGGGACTAGAGATCCATAAACACTTTCATGGGTTTGCTTCCTGGAACTTCTCCTTCTCTGCCATCTCCACCATACAGTCCAGTTTCCTGAGGCTCCCTTTTTGGTCTTCTGAGGTTTTATTTGTCTAATATGCCACATACTTCTTACAACGTGCCCATATCCAGGGCCAAGAAGTGAGAGGACAAAGAGAGAGAAAAATAAGTAGCAGGTTCCCCTCACCTTCTTGGGACCACAGTTCCTCTTGTTTGAGAAGAAGGACCCCTCCCTCAGAGTTCAAAGTGCCTATTGGCTACTGGGACCTAGGGAGCAAGAGAACAGGAAAAGAAAAAAATTATAAAAACAGGATTTCTCCTATGCTCTCTGTATATTGGGAGACTACTTTTCTTCTTCTTGTGCTGGAACTAAAGGGCTTCTCCTGGAGATCTTTCTGTCTGTGCCAGTGATCACTTCTGGGTCTCAGGATGCCTTGAGTTCAAGCCAAAAAGAAAAGAAAAGATAAACTCATGGTTTATCTTTTGATGGTTTAGTGAGACTAGAATTCTGATGTTCTTCCCCAATCTACCTGCTTTTTTTCTTATTACTTTTTACTTTTCAGAGCCCTGGAATAGCTGCTCCATGCAATCTGTTCAAGATTTATAATTGCATTCAGTGGGAGAGATGGGGTGGCCTGTGCTTCTCCATCTTTCTGGGAATCAGAACTCCAGAAGTTTTAAAGATACAAAATAAAACATATACCTAGGTCTCTGTCCCAAAGATTCTGACTTTGTTTGTATTGGGGGAAATATGAGCAAATGTTTAGTTTGGTTTGGTTTTGAGATAGCCCTTGTGATCTGAACATATAACAAAGTTGAGAACCTCTTTCATAAGCAAAGATAGTTAAGGGCAGATTTTATTTTAAAATCCACAGCTATGGTTTATTACCATTTTTGCCAGACACTCTGCTGGTTATGTTAAGGATCATTCAACTGTATTGAATATAGTTGAGTTTACACTGTGGGTTGTGTTGTACCTGGTCTTGAATTCCTACCAGGACATTCATTATTTGTGTGATTTTCAACAATGTGCTTGACCTCCAAGCCTCAGTTTTGTATCTGGGAAATGGGGATAATACTAAAATCTACACTGAAGGGTTGTTGAAAGGATTAAGTGAAATAATGAATGTAAAGCACAGAGCAGAGGGCCTGGAATGTGACCAGTATTCAATAAATATTAACTATTATCACCACTCACATTTTATAGGCAAGAAAATTGAAACTCAGACAGATTAAGTAACTTACACAATATTTCTTTCTAGTGCTTTTTTTTTAATTGAAAAGAAACTAATATTTACTTTAAAGGGAAATGTTAGCATATTCATTAGATTTAAAAAAATTTTTTTATTGACAGAGAGTTGATTTACAATGTGTTAGTTTCAGGTGTAGAGCAAAGTGATTCAGAGATATATATATATATATACATATTTTTCAGATTCTTTTCCATTATAGGTTAGTATGAGATATTGAATATAGTTCCCTGTGCTATACAGTAGGTCCTTGTTATTTATCTACTTTATATATAGTAATGTGTATCTATTAATCCTAAACTCCTAATTCTTTCCAGTGCTTTTAAAGTTACATCACCCAGACCCCTAAACATGAGATGGGGTCATTTATTGTGATTGAAATCGTTCAGATATAGTTTTACTTTTTTGAAAAAGAAGTTTATCCAACCATCTAAATGTTCACAGGTGATAGATAATTAAGGAGCTGTAGCTTTTTCTGGGAAGCCTAAGTGTGAGCAGTGTTGTGTGTGGAAAGCACTTTTTTTTCTCTAGAAACCTTCAGTGACTTCTTGCATTCACATGTGCAAATGCTCAAGCTTTTGCATGGTGATAGAAGATAAGTAAATACCAGACCTGTCATTTTGTCTTCTGCCACTTCAAGCCCAAGAACAATAATTTTTTTTTTGGAAAGTTCTTGAATGGGATGCATACTGATTTAGGATCGTGTTCAGAGGCATCAAGTAAATGATTGCTGGACATATAATCCAGGTGTATGTATAATACATAGTATGACACAATATTTGTGATTAATGTATAGTGTCCTATTATCCAGCAAATTATTTTTTTAATTTTATTTTATTTATTTTTTTATACAGCAGGTTCTTATTAGTTATCCATTTTATACATATTAGTGTATATATGTCAATCCCAACCTCTCAATTCATTCCACCACCACCACCCCCCGCCACTCCCCCGCCTTGGTGTCCATACGTTTGTTCTCTACATCTGTGTCTCTATTTCTGCCCTGCATACCAGTTCATCTGTACCATTTTTCTAGGTTCCTCATATATGTGTTAATATACAATATTTGTTTTTCTCTTTCTGACTTACTTCACTCTGTATGACAGCCTCTAGATCCATCCACGTCTCTACAAATGACCCAATTTCTTTCTTTTTTATGGCTGAGTAATATTCTGTTGTATACATGTACCACATCTTCTTTATCCATTCGTCTGTCGATGGGTGTTTAGGTTGCTTCTGTGACCTGGCTATTGTAAATAGTGCTGCAATGAACATTGGGGTGCATGTGTCTTTTTGAATTATGGTTTTCTCTGAGTATATGCCCAGCAGTGGGGTTCCTGGGTCATATGGTAATTCTATTTTTAGTTTTTTAAGGAACCTCCATACTGTTCTCCATAGTGGCTGTAGCAATTTACATTCCCACCAACAGTGCAAGAGGGTTCCCTTTTCTCCACACCCTCTCCAGCATTTGTTGTTTGTAGATTTTCTGATGATGCCCATTCTAACTGGTGTGAGGTGATACCTCATTGTAGTTTTGATTTGCATTTCTCTAATAATGAGTGACGTTGAGCAGCTTTTCATGTGCTTCTTGGTCATCTGTATGTCTTCTTTGGAGAAATGTCTATTTAGGTCTTCTGCCCATTTTTGGATTGGGTTGTTTCTTTTTTTAATATCGAGCTGCATGAGCTGTTTATATATTTTGGAGATTAATCCTTTGTCCATTGATTTGTTTGCAAATATTTTCTCCCATTCTGAAGGTTGTCTTTTCATCTTGTTTGTAGTTTCCTTTGCTTTGCAAAAGATTTTAAGTTTCATTAGGTCCCATTTGTTTATTTTTGTTTTTATTTCCATTACTCTAGGAGGTGGATCAAAAAAGATCTTGCTGTGATTTATGTCAAAGAGTGTTCTTCCTATGGTTTCCTCTAAGAGATTTATAGTGTCCAGTCTTACATTTAGGTCTCTAATCCATTTTTAGTTTATTTTTGTGTATGGTGTTAGGGAGTGTTCTAATTTCATTCTTTTACATGTAGCTGTCCAGTTTTCCCAGCATCACTTACTGAAGAGACTGTCTTTTCTCCATTGTATATCCTTGCCTCCTTTGTCATAGATTAGTTGACCACCGGTGCATGGGTTTATCTCTGGGCTTTCTATCCTATTCCATTGATCTGTATTTCTGTTTTTGTGCCAGTACCATATTGTCTTGATTACTGTAGCTTTGTAGTAAAGTCTGAAGTCAGGGAGTCTGATTCCTTCAGCTCCATTTTTTCACCTCAAGACTGCTTTGGCTATTCAGGGTCTTTTGTGTCTTCACACAAATTTTAAGGTTTTTTGTTCTAGTTCTGCAGAAAATGCCATTGGTAATTTGATAGGGATTGCATTGAATCTGTAGATTGCTTTTATTATCCAGCAAAATTTAAATAACCAGGAAAATCTCCCAGGTTTTCTAAATAAAGGGCATCAAATGATATTTTAGTTTCTTTGCTTCTCTTTAATTTTCCTTTCTAGTCCTTCTTTTATAATTTTTAAACAGAAAAAGTATGTTTTTCTTCAAGGCAGAGGAGGTCCTGGTGCTTTCCTATGAGAAGTTTTATCATCATAATATGATTCGCTATTTGAGAATCAGAATGGTGGCTCACTCTGACATTTTATCAGCCAATTTATCAACAGGAATAGCTCTTTGGAGGTCTTCATTCCATCATGTAACATTATTCACGGCAGAAGGATGACATCTAGCAGAAATTGAATGTACCTTTTAAAACCACGCTGCTGAAATATTCACCACCTGTAAATGTTTTCTTGGTCTGTATGTGTAGGTGGAGGGAGGTGGAGTGGTGGTAATAAAGTGGGAGGGTCGGGAGGGGGCGCTAACTATACAGGGGAAATGACTCGGTTAATTCTCTTACGGTAAAGGTCAATGTTTTCCCAAATCCAAATTTGACATTCAGAACAAATCTAACTTCTCTCACATCTTCATGGAACAATGACGAGTCCTTTACTTCGTGATTTCTATACCTTAACCTTCTAATAGCATCTTTTGCTTCTTTGTCAGCTGTCCCTGGTAACTTGCAATGTTGAGGACTCAGCTTTGACAGTCAAGGGTCTCACATGACCAACTGCCTTTTGTGGAAGTCTTATTGCATGGGAAAAAGTTGTTACACAGGCATACGAGCAGTAAGGCCCAGTAAATGTCTCTTTCATGCAGAAACTAGCATAAGCACCGACGGCAATACCTTGAATGGGGGAGTCTTAGAAATGATCCATGACATAGTTGTAGAAGGCCAAATGTTTCCTTGGAAAAGGCTGTGTGCTTCTGACACAGGATAGGAGAACCTTGGCTCTGAATTGTCCCTACTATGTGTACACAAAGGGCAGAAGGCTTTTAAGATGTAACGTGTCTGCTAATGCAGCTTATTTGAACAGAGGTTGGGATTGGACGCACAGGCTTAGAAGAGTACTAGATTGTTTTAGAAAAAATACAAAGGTGTCAAGTTGGGTTTCGATTTTCATTTGTTAACAGTATAACATGGTGGTCTGGGAGTAGTTGTGTCTGGAAGAAAAAGACAGATGTCCATAGCTGATCCCAGTCATACCCAGGGTGGATATCCCACTCTGTGGCATTTGTCCTGCCAGTTCTTCTCTTTTTAGCAGACAATATGGAGGAGGTGAAAAAAGTTGGATTTGACTCGGCTGAGTCTTGAGCCTGTTATTTACCAGCTATCAGTGGGACACATCTCTGCTCTGAGCCTCTGTTTCCTCATCTATTCAGTAAGAGCAACACCATCAACGACCCACTAAGTTATGATGATTAAGAGAGAGCAGTTAAAAACAATGTTGAAAACCGTAATGCTTTAAATAAATGCTGATAATAACAATGGTAATAATAATAAACATTTTTAATGGTAAACATTGATTGGACGTGTATAATGTGCCAAGGACTGCCCTGAACACTTTTTGTAGGTCTTCTCACTTGATCTTCACAGCAACTGAATTCATTCTTCCTTTCTCTCATTCACTTATGTCCAAATTCATGCATTTCATTTTGCAAATAAAGAGTTCAAGCTCCCTGAAGGGAGAACACACATCTCTCCAATTCGCTGGATGACTGGTATAAATATCTGAATACATTTAGGTCAGCAGTTCTCAAAACAAGGGGCAATTCTGCCACGTAGGGGACTTTGGGCAACGTCCAGAGACAGTTCTACTTGTCACTCCTGGAGGGAGTTATGGCATCTAGTCCGTAGAGGCCAAGGGTGCTGCTAAACATCCTACAATGCACAAGACATTCCCTTACAAGAAAGAATTATCCAGCCAAAATGCCCAGCGTGCTGAGGTTGAGAAATTCTGATTTAGATAAATGAAAAAAATAAGTCACTAAATGAACGCATGTGCCGAACAGTCTCCCAGAACATGATGTGTCGTGCAAACTCTATCTAGACATCAGAAGACTGCAAGCTCTTCATCGTTTTCTGATTCTCGCCTCACATCATTCCTTCGTGCCCCTAATTCTTCATTTTGTGTTTGATGAGACTTATCCCAGCAGAGATAACTGCTTCATTCACTTCGATGATACAACAACTAAATAAAAACCAGAGAGAAATCCAGACAATATTTTCTCCAAAGAAGATCGTCTGCCCCCCTACCTCTGCAAAAGGGGCTTTGCTGAAACAATCTTTCTGAATCCATCTGGTCAGTCAAAATGAAAACAGCAGCCAATCGGAGCAAGTTTAAAACATGATCTGTTTCTGGTTCTTTTTAACTTTCCATCTTTATTTTTCCTTTTACTCAATTTCTGACCTGCTTTTAATTTACTTTATCTTTCCCAATTATTCCTATTTTTGTGAGTGATCCTTAATTTCTGGCATAAGGCAGGGAATAAGCAAATTAAATAGCAAAGAGAGGTATTCCAATGTGACATTTTTCTCACACATTTTCATTTTCCCCACCAGTATTTCTTGGACAAGGTTAAGGAATTTTTTTTTTTTTTCTGTTAAAAATCACTAGGGACTTCCCTGGTGGTCCAGTGGTTAAGACTTCGCCTTTCAATGCAGGGTGTGCGGGTTCGATCCCTGGTCGGGGAGCTAAGATCCCATGTGCCTCGGGGCCATAAAACCAAAACATAAAACAGAAGCAATATTGTAACAAATTCAATAAAGAGTTTAAAAATGGTCCATATCAAAAAAATCTTAAAAAAAAAAAAAGAATCACTAACCTAGCGTATAAAGTAAGCTACCAGTAGAAGCAGCAGCCAACAACCAACCTACTGGGGGTGAGGAGGGCACGGGGAGAGAGACCAGGGTGAAAGATAGAGAAGATATTTGATCTGCTTTACTTCTTTTGAGGAAAAAAGTACAACTTTGATTCATAAATGCAAAAATATGCACATGCTTCAAGTACCTATTTTCCAAGGAAACCAGACAATGCATGAGAAAAAGAGGCTGCGAGAAAGAGGAAGAAGAAGGAGAAAGACTGTGTGTGTGCACAAAAGGAAGAGCAGAGCAGAGGGACAGCTGAAGGCCAACCTCTCCCAACCACCCAATTAAACAATTCTCTGCAACTTCCATCTCCTCGGCCTGCCTCCTCAAAGCTTCATTCTCCTGTCAGGCAAAGCCTCCAGAGAATATCTGTCTGTACAGATTTTATGGTGGGACTTAGGAAATGTAAAATGAAAATAATCCTTTTTACTTTTTCAATGTTTAGTTAGTCTTTTATGGCCCACAGGAAGCAGGAAGGATTTATTTCTTCCTTAATTATTTGCTAAGCAGTTCCCCTCTGTTCCACCCTCCCTCCAAAGTCACCAACAATCCTCTTTCCCTTTATAGGATGAACTAGGATGACATGGGCCCTGTCCTCCCACCACTTACAGTCTCCAAAATAAATAAACAAAACAGACACACAGAGGCCAACTAAGGAGAAGTCAGAGCAACTGGCTCAAGTATAAGCAAAAAAAATTTTAATTTTTTTTTCTATTTTGTAATTGCTTTTCTGCAGTGTTCAATTCCGCAGGGGGAAATGGTTGCCAATTTTACACACACACACACACACACACACACACACAATCCAATAATTGGCTTGTTGGCTAAGGTGACCAACATTTGAAATAATAGGTATTTTTTTTAGTCACAAATGATGCCTCTTTGATGTTAGTTATCTTGTGTAAAAATTTCTGGTAAATTAATCGCTCTGCTGTTTGACTGTTGAACATTAAATATCTGATCTTCCATAATTTCAACATTAAAGGCTTTTTCTAATTTGTTGAGTTTACATCACCAAAGCAAAATGTCTTTGCCTAACCAAAGACATGTTTAGCTCTTTCAAGATTCTGATAATAAATAACTCTAAGATAAAACACAAATTGACCCTAATACTGAGTATACAATTGGCAAAACAATTTTGTGAAGGAGAGTTACAGAAAACAGGGGATTCTTGAGGGAAAAGAATGGGATATGTATCTTATCATCATGGGATAGGAAATTCTGAAGTGCTTGGAAAGAATCATTCATTTTCCTGTGAAGGTAAAAACGGTTCATTATTCCCTTGTTCCTAACCTGCCTTGATGACCTAAGGATGAATGAACGATATCACAGGAAATCATGTAGAAATTTTATAAGCCACAATTACTATCTCATTTTCATAGCAGTTGCTGTTTGTGCCCTTGTCTCTAAAAGTGTCATTGTGTCTTAGACTGGTGGATGGTCCAAGACTTTGTTGGAAAAATGTCACCCAGGTCTTCAAAACTGATTCCAGACTCTTCTCACTGCTAACTTTCCATCAGATGATCATTATAAACCAATGCTTCAGAGAGGGCTCTTCTTCCCAAAGGCGCTGCCTATTTTCTGATTGCTAAGATATTGAAATGTTATTACTAGAAATTCATTCACACATTCCATAAATATTAAAGGCCTCCTGGACACATGAGAAGACAAATCACAATCCCTCTCCTCAAAGAGTCTGTGGATTTGGTGTTTGAACTAAGGCAATAATGGATTCTGAAAGTCCATTAGTAGGCTACATACTGTATGATTCCATGTATATGACCTTCTGGAAAAGGCAAAACTATGGCAATAGTAAAAAGATCAGTGGTTTCCAGGGGCCGGGGGGAAGGTGGGATGAGTAAGTGGAGCATGGAGAATTTTTAGGGCAGCAAAACTACTCTGCATGATACTATAATGGTGGATACGTGTCATTATATATTTGTCCAAACTCACAGACTCTACACGAAGCATGAACCCTAATGTAAACTATGGACTTAGGGTGATTTTTATGTGTTAATGAAGGTTCATTGATTGTAACAACTGGATCACTCTGGTGGGGAATGTTGATAATGGGGGAGGCTATACATGTGTGGGAACAGGGAGTATATGAGAAATCTCTGTACCTTCCTCTCAATTTTGCTGTGAACCTAAAATTTCTCTATAAAATAAAGTTTATTAAAAAATGTCCACTAGTAAAATGTACTCTATCTTGGAAAGGGCAAAACCTTCCAGTGATCAGCTCTTCTGAATTCTAAGAACCCCTCAGTTAATTCAGTGCTTTTCCACTGCCAACAGCCAAAAGCTAGATATTGGAAGGGAATGTGAGGAAAGAAGGTTTGGGTGGGGGCACTTTTACAAAGATATGTCTGAAGAATGGGGCACTATCCAGAGAAAGAAAGTCTAAATAGACCATTGTGGGAAGGTAGTGAGCAGGCAACATTTGTTAGAGGAGGTTGGGATATGGAGGTTGGTAGGGCAACATGAAATTAGAGTTCTATAGAAGGCAGGCGTGCTTCAAAAGACAGTGTGACTCAAAATGAGTCAAAGACCTAAATATGGGAGCTAAAACGATGCTCTTAAAAGAAAACAGAGGGATAAATTTTCATGACCTTGGATTTGGCAACATTTTCTTAGATTGACACCAAAAGCACAAGCAGCAAGAGAAAAAAAATATATTGGACTTTGTTAAAATGAAAAACTTTTGTGCATAAAAGGATACCACTGAGAGAGTGAAAAGCCAACCCACAGAAAGGAGAAAATATTTGCAAATCATGTATCCGTTAAGGGTCTAGTATTCAGAATGCAGAAAGAACTCTTACAAGGTAATAGACAAACAACTCAAAAAATGAGCAAAGGACTTCAATAGACATTTCTCCAAAAAAAGAGAAAAAGATACAAAAGGCCAACAAGCACATGAAAAGATGTTCAAAGTCATCAGTTACTAGGGAAATGTCAAACAAAGTCACAAAACATACCACTTTACTCTCACTAAGATGGCTATAACCAAAACCAAAACCAAATACAGACGATCTTAGTGTGTTTAATAAAGTAATAAAAATACCTTAACCCTAGCCCTAACCCTAAATACTGGGATTTGGGGGCAACAGACTGACAGTTTTGTTGTTTGCATAATTACAATCTGCATTGCACATAGAAAGGATAGCGCCACCTTTTGCTAAATCTGCACTTTCTAAATATCAAAAAAAAAGGGGAAATGGGGTATAAATCAATTTTTGTATAACCTGTTTGAAACATGAGTTCTATTTGCTTAATATTACAGCTTTGCCCCTTTTTCTGTAGGTCTCTTGGGATCCTGTGTAGAAACTATTCTCATTAAACACCAAACAGTTAAGTCCATTCTCTGGTACCAGCTACAAATTTGGCTTCATATTCTACTTAACAATCTAAATAAATGGAAATATTTCTAAAAAGGAAAAAACAATGTGATTACATTTACTATTTTGCCTGGCTTTCGACTAACAGGCGAGATATCCCAGCACTGTGGTTGCATTGAGAGATTGGCTCGTAGGTTGTAGAATTGCCTGCTTTCTTCTTGAACTGGGTAACATACAAGTCTCCTACAGGTCCTTATTGTCAAAAGAGGAATACTGATCTTACATAAACCACAGACGGCTGTCATAGTACCTCTAGCTGGGGAAAAGTTAGGATCTCATTATAGGAGGTGGAGGAATCAGGCTGCCATATACTTTTGCCTGGTTCCTAAGCCTTTCCATTCCACCATGCTACAGTCCAAACTTCTCAGCCAGATGGTCAAAGCTCTTCACAATATGACACCACCTGTTTAAACACCTATTTCCAAACTTCATAACTTCAGTTTCCCACTGTAGTCAGGCTGATCTTCCTTTTAGCTTACAAACACGGCTTTTCATTCCTAACTTCAAGCCTTAGGTTATTTCCCCCTCCTTACTCTTACCACCTACTTTCCTGTCTCAGCACATACAATCCTTCACCATCTTCGGAATGCAATTCGGTCCCCATGTCATTCATGAAAAATTCTGGAATCACTCCAGCTCCTGCGTAATTGACGTTCATTAAAAATAAACAAATAAATAAAAATCACTTTGAGACTAATTATTTGTATAACTAATCTGGGTCCTTCACCGTTGTTGGACACAATGGTTTGGTTTAGTCAATTTCTATTTCACCCTCTTTCTATAGCAAAGTTTCTATAACCTCAGCACTATTGACATTTGGGGCCAGATAATTCTTTGTCATGAGGGGCTGTCTTGTGTATTGCAGAACGTTTAATGACATCCCTAGCTTCTACCCACTAGATGCTAGTAGCACTCATCCTTCAGCTGTGACAACCAACAAGGTCTCTGACATTGCCAAGTGTCTCCGGGGCAGGGGAGGGAGAGCAAAGTCACCCCCACTCGAGAACCCCTCCTAGGGTACCTCCCTGAAGCTCAGAGGCAAGAAAGCTGAAAACCACATTTCTCAGACTCCGTTGCATCTAGGATTCTGGACAGGAAATAGGTTCTGACGAGCAGAACTTGTGCTAGATTTGAAAGGATACAGTGAGGTGGGGACCATCTTTCTCTACCTTCGGCTGTTTTCAAATGGCAGAAAGGGTTGTGAGGATGCAAAATATCTCTGCAGCGATATTCCATGTCCGCTCTCCTGGGGGTTGAGAAAGTGCTGTGTGTATGTGTAGTGGCTGTGGGGTGGGATGAGGGATGGCTGGTCTCAGGGTTCCAGATCCCACTCAGTTTCTGAGTGTCAAGAGACAATTTCCCTAATTGCCCAGTGCTGGCTACTTGCAGATTCCAACTTCCTGATTCCTGAATAGCAGTTGTCAAAGTGAGGTCTTGAACTCAACAGAGCCTCTGGTGCCTAGCTCCCTGGTGGTCAGTTCTATAATGTTAGAGTCAGTCCCAAGGGCCATTGAGAGTGAACTGAAACCTTCCACAATTTTTTTTTTTTTTGGCGGTACGCGGGCCTCTCACTGTTGTGGCCTCTCCCGTTGCGGAGCACAGGCTCTGGACGCGCAGGCTCAGCGGCCATGGCTCACGGGCCCAGCCGCTCCGCGGCACGTGGGATCCTCCCGGACCGGGGCACGAACCCGTGTCCCCTGCATCGGCAGGCGGACTCTCAACCACTGCGCCACCAGGGAAGCCCCCTTCCACAATTTTTTATGCACCTAGTTCACGTCATCTGTCTTTCTTTTTCTGAATAAAATAAGTAGTTTCTCTTTCCTGCACTGAACCCATATAATGCCTTACCTATGATTATTTTATTCTTTCACGAACTTCCTTTCTTTCTGAGTAGTTAAGCTTTTTACAGGAAGGAATCACACTTCTTTCTCTTATCTGCCGCCCATAATTGTCATCCAGTGCTTTGCTCAGAGTGGGAACAGGAAAGCAATTCAATTCATTTGTGTATGGCATTCAACTGAAAAGCTGCTCAATGAATAAAATCCTGGAAGAAGGGATGAAAAAAAAAAGGACACCCCCCATCCCAGTTTTCCCTCCTCCTCAGTGTGTTATAGCACCTGGATGTGCTCATCTGAACCAGGAGAGAAAAACTGCTTCTAGTGGGAAACTGTTGTGAGACTTTCTTACTAATGGGCTCGATTATATGCTCCATTCCAGGCAAAGGGTCATACAGAGTATCCAGAACACACACTCTCCCTAGAATCATATCAATCAGGCGTTTGGCTCTAAATATCTATTCGCTGATGACTCCCAGGTTTACGTCCCCAGGCCTGGCCATTCTCCTGGACCCCAAACTTGTATATGTAAATGTTGATTTGACATCTCCACTTGGATATCTGATAGTCATATTAAATGTAACATGTGCAAAACCAAACTCTTCTTCTAGCCCAGTCTGCTTCTTTCACTGTCTCTTGCTTCTTCGTTTGTAAATGCCAACATTATCCACTCATGTCAAAAATGACTAGAAATAATGACTAATTTCTCCCTTTCCCTCAACCTCCGCTGCCAGACTATCAGCAATCCTGTGTTTTAACTCAAAAATCGATCTAGGGCTTCCCTGGTGGCGCAGTGGTAGAGAGTCCGCCTGCTGATGCAGGGGACGCGGGTTCGTGCCCTGGTTCGCGCCCTGGAAGATCCCACATGCCGCGGAGTGGCTGGGTCCATAAGCCATGGCCGCTGAGCCTGCACGTCTGGAGCCCGTGCTCCGCAACGGGAGAGGCCACAACAGTGAGAGGCCCGCGTACCACCAAAAAAAAAAAAAAAAAAAAAAAAAAAAAAAAATCGATCTAAAATCCATCCATTTCACTCCATCTCTGGTGCTATCACCTTGGTTCAAGCCACCATCACCTCACTGGTTTCAATGTTTTCTCTCTTTCTCCCACATTTTAAAACAAAACTTGGATCATGTCTCTACTCTGTTTAGATCTGGTCTGTAGCTTTTCATCAGAATAACGTCAACACCCTTTAATCCACTGAACACAGCTTTACATGGTGTAGCCAGTGCTCAGCTCTCCAAATGCATCCTGTCCCATTCTCCCCTTACTCTTCATGCTGCAGCCCCAGGTCTTTTTTGTGTTGCCTGATCTCCCAAGCTCCTTACTACCTCAGGGGCTTTGCACTCGCTTATCTTATCCCTACTCTGGCTCTTTGCATGTCTAGTTCTTTTTCTCTTTCAGATCTTGGCTCACATGTCATCTTTCCGATATGTTTTGCTTGATCAGCCCATGGTAAGTAAACCCCACCCTCGAAGTCATTCCTATCCTATCACCCTGGTAATTTCCCTTAGCCGTCATCAGTATCGAAACTACCTTGCCTACTCATCTGTTCTTTTGTTTGTTGCCTGTGTCCTCCCCCACCCCGCCCACTGGAGGACTAGAACTCTCATTAGGGCAGGACCATGCTTTGTCTCACTGCTGCATCTCGGCACCTGAAACAGGGCTCAGCACATTGCAGGCCCTCAGGAAATGGTTGTTGAATGAAGAGCTGAATATGTTCTTATCCAGGTTATTTCATTGTGGCAAAATACATATAACATAAAATTTACCATCTTAACCATTTTTAAGTGTTCCGTTTAATGGCATTAAGTACATTCACAGTGTTGTGCAGTCATCACCACCATCCACCTGCAGAACTCTTTTCATTTTGCAAAATGGAAACTCTGTATCCATGAAACAATAGCTTCCTGTTCTTCCCTCCCTCCAACCCCTGGCAACCACCATTCTACTTTCTTTCTCTATGAATTTGACTACTCTAGGTACCTTATATAACTAGAATCATACAGTATTTGTCTTTTTGTGACTGGTTTCGTTCACTTAGCACAATGTTCTCAAGGATCATCTACGTTGTAGCATGTGTCAGAATTTCCTTCGTTTTAAAGGCTGAATAATGTTCCAATGTATGTATAGACCACATTTTGTTTATCCATTCATCTTTCTATGGATACGTGGGTTGCTTCCACCTTTTGGCTATTATGAATAATGCTGTTATGAACATGCGTGTGCAAATATCTCTTTGAAACCCTGCTTTCAATTCTTTTGGGTATATATATATCCAGAAACATAATTGCTGGATCATATGATAATTCTACTTTTAATTTTTTGAGGAACTGCCATACTGTTTTCCATAGAAGCTGCATCATTTTACATCCCCACCAACAGTGCACCAGGGTTCCAATTTCTCCACATTCTTGCCAACACTTGTTATTTTCAGTTGTGTTCTGTTTTTTATAGTAGCAACCCTAATGGATGTGAGGCGGTATCTCATTATAGTTTTGATTTACATTTCCCTGATGATTAGTGATGTTGAACACCTACTCACATGCTTTTTGGCCACTTGTATATCTTCTTTAGAGTAATGTCTGTTCAAGTCTTCTGCCCATTTTAAAATCAGGTTTGTTGTTGTAGGAGTTCTTTTTGTATTACAGATACTAAACCTTTACCCAATATATGGTTTGCAAATATTTTCTCTCATCCTGTGGATTTCCTTTTCATTCAGTGGATTATATCCCTTGATGCACAGAGTTTTAAATTTTGGTGTAGTCAGTGAGATCAGCTCGGTGCTTTGTGACCACCTAGAGGGGTGGGATAGGGA
This sequence comes from Grampus griseus, assembly GCF_964374135.1. Taxonomy (NCBI): domain Eukaryota; kingdom Metazoa; phylum Chordata; class Mammalia; order Artiodactyla; family Delphinidae; genus Grampus; species Grampus griseus. The sequence goes on from NC_139004.1 coordinate 13,028,867, forward strand.
GGATAGAAGGGAGACGCAAGAGGGAGGAGATATGGGGATATATGTATATGTATATCTGATTCACTTTGTTATAAAGCAGAAACTAACACACCATTGTAAAGCAATTATACTCCAATAAAGATGTTAAAAAATTTTAAAAAATGAAATTAAAGGAAGTTTCATGTCTGTACACTGGAGTTTTTATGGTTATGAAATTTGTACCCACCATATGAGAACTGTAATTGCAATGCAAGGCAGTATGTGATATATGCTGTATCAATTGTAGAAGCAAAGTGTTTTATGATTTCAAAGAAAGGAGAAAGCATACCTACTGGAGTTAAAAAAATTTTTTTTTGGTGTAGTCCAATTTATCTTTTTTTTTTTCTTTTGTTGCCTGAGCTTTTGGTGTCATATCCGAGAAATCATTGCTAAATCCAATGTCATAAAGGTTTCCCCCTATATTATCTTCTAAGAGCTTTACAGTTTTTGTTCTTGTGCTTAGATCTTTGATCTATTTTGAATTAATTTTGGCATATAATGTAAGATAAGGATCCAACTTCATTCTTTAGCATGTAGATATCCAGTTTTCCCAGCACCATTTTTTGGAATAGACTGTCCTTTGGCCAATGAATGGTCTTGACATTTACAAAAAACATTTGTCCATGTATTTGAGAGTTTATTCTGGGCTTTCTATTCTATTTCATTGGTCTATATGTCTGTCTTTATGCCAGTACAACACTGTTTTGATTACTGTGACTTTGTAGTAAGTTTGGAATCAGGAAGTGTGAGATCTCCAACACGGTCCTTTTTCAAGATTGTTTTGGCTATTCAGGGTCCCTTGAGATTCCATTTGTATTTTAGAATGGATTTTTCTATTTCTGCAACAACAACAGAAAAGTCATTGGGATTTCGATAGGAATTGCATTGAAACTGTAGACCACTTTGGGTGGTATTGACTTCTTAACAGTACTAAGTCTGCTGTTGAATCCTGTTTCATAGTATCTTGTTAAGAATTTTTTCATCAATATTCATCAGGGTCTGTGGTTTTCTTTTCTTGTAGTGTCTTTGTCTGGCTCTAGTATTAGGGTGATGCTTGTCCTCCTAAAATGAGCTTGGGAGTGTTTCCTCCTCTTCAATTTTTAGAAGAGTCTGAGGAGGCTTGATGTCATTCTTCTTCAAATGTTTGGCAGAATTTGCCAGAGAAGCCATCTGGTCTGGGCTTTTCTTTACTGGGAGGCTTTTTATTACCGATTAAATCTCCTTACTAGTTATAGGTCTGTTCAGATTTTCTATTTCTTCATGATTGAGTCTTGATAGGTTGTGTTTCTAGGAATTTGTCTATTTCATCCAGGTTATTCAAGTTCTTGGACTACAGTTGGTCACAGCACTCTCTTACAATCCTTTTTACTTCTGCAAAATTGGTAGTCATGACCTCGCTTTCATTTCTGATTTTAGTTATTTGAGTACTCTCTCTTTTTTCTCTTAGTCAATCTAGCTAAAAGTTTGCCAATATTGTTGATCTTTTCAAAGAACCGAAAAGACTGGTTCTTGGTTTTGTTCTTATCTATTTTGTTTAGAACTTTAAAGGGAGGGGGAATGAAAAGAAAATAAGTACCTTTAAGATAATTATAAACTTGACTGGAAAGGAAAGGAGAGATTGTTGAACTGAAAATGACATCATCACCACTTAGGTATGAAATTGGAAAAATTTTTTTGGCATTCTTCATTCCAGACACAGCCAAGCATGGAAAAGAGGGGCTTTATTGTGTGCTCCATGCAAAACAGATAATTTTTTAAGCTTATATTTACATATATGCTTACTATGTGCCAGACACTATTATAAGCATTTTACATGTATTAACTCATTTAGTCCTCTTAGTAACCCAGTGAGGTAGGTATTATTATTAGTCCCATTTTACAGACGAGTTGACTGAGGGAGAGAGTTTAAGTCATGACTAGTAAGTGTCAGAACTGTGATTCCCACTTAGGGACTCTAGCTTCAGAAATGCTATACTACTAATAAGCACATCCTTTTGATGGATGAAATAGACACATAAATCGGTCTTTCCTTTAAAGTTTGCCAGTAGGTAAACTGGCAAATGAATGCTATTTAGAAGCTACCAATGAGATGGCCTTGAGATATGCTATCCCAGCCCAAAAAGCTTGTTCTTAGGGCTTTGGGATCCAGGTCTTCCCTATTCCAAGCTTTCTTCCCAGTGTCCGGACATCCACTTGAATCTCTGTGATGAACATATTACTTGCCAAGCTTTACCATCACTCTGACTCAAACAGTGTCAGAATCATGGTCTGCAATGCCAAGGTGACACCGTGCTGGGCACTTGGGCATGCGTGATCAGTGTTACGATAGGCACCCACACTTTGGCCCCTTCCCTCCCCTGTGGCATCTGTCCCATTTTCAGACCTACTGTGCTTCCTTTATGTTGTTGCTTTGGGCTCATCAAATTTCTCATATAAATCCTGACTGCTGTCTTCACTTCCAGGCTGAGCAATCTGATAGGGCCTGTTTTAAAAGGTCATTCTTGTTATTCGTAGAGAACAACAGCAACCAGAGCAAAACAGAGTCCGTACGTCAGTGCCCTGGTCAGAACCTTCCTGGGAATTGGGGGAGAGGAAGGCGGATGGAAACCTACCTTGACACAACGCGGTACCACGGCCCTGACGCAATAATCTGTAAGTACATATATGCACATATGCGCAGTAGTCACAGATTTCTTCTCTCTCCTGCTGGAACACCGAGTCAGGAAAAATATTCAGAGCCTGAGCCGGGACGTTGCTAGTGAAGCAGAGATTTCAGGTGAGAAGTAAATGTGCAGAGCGGATGCAGTGACCTTTCTTATTTGCAGTGTTTTCATTCTGCAGCTTGCACGGCAGGGACCCTGACATCAGAGGCTCTGATGGCCCGAGGCTGTGTTGGAGAGGAAATAAATGAGCCTGCCCTACTTCCACAGGCGCTGGTAATGTGTGCGGCAGGGAACCTGGGCCGGGCGAGATGTGTGTAGCCGAGCGACCTCTAGTGCCTGAAAGCGGGAGCTGCATCGCCTGCTCCAATGGGCGGAGGGAGGCCGAGGGGATCCTGAGTTTGAAAGCACAGGGTTTGTTGGGAAGATCCTGTTTGTCCAGCGCCGTCCAGGGTGTTAGGGAGGATTCAAAGGAATTACAAGCAGGCAAACTTAAGGAGCTTATCCTCTGGCTTGGGGAAATCAAAAGAGCATATGGTTTCTGTATTGACATGAGGCCATAGGAGGAGTTTCTGAGAAGGGAGAGAACACCATGGATGAGTAATCCCGGCAACTGAACCTGGAAGGGCGAATGGACTTAAGATGAAAAGAGGGAGGGCATCCCGGGGATGGGAGAAAACAAGCCGGCAGGAAGAAAAACCTTGACCACGTAGAGCAGAGATTTCTAATGAAAATATCTGATAGTCTGTGGTATTGGGGTGATTGACAGTGAAGCCCAAGAATGGAGGATCCAGCCCCTCTGGGCTCTCCAGAGGACCCTGCTCAGGTCTCCGCTACGGAAAACCTCCTCGCCACCCAGCCTGCCCAGCTCTTGCAGTCAGAAGGGAGCCCAGCAATCGCTCTTTCTGTCCCAATGTATGGGGAATGATGATGGACGTTTGACAACATGATCATGGGCTGCAAACTCAAATAGTACCGGGCCAAAGAGTTAATGTGAAGGCCTGAAACAGATGGGGTGGAGGATTCTGGCACTTCAGCGATGTCCGCTTTCGTTTTACATTTTGCAGAGACATTTAGCCAGCCTAGAGTCCTCAATGCAGCAGGAAGTAGTGGAGGCTTCTTCAAGGGGCAGCGGTGATTCAGCCCCGGCCAACTGTTAGGGTCAGGAATGCAGGTCTGAGTGCCAAGTATTCCACGCCTGCACAGGAAACACATTATCTAAAATTTTAGGTGATGCCTCTCCATGTTTAAGTGATGGGTCTTTTTATTTTTTAATTTTTATTTGATATTGGAGTATAGTTGATTTACAATGTTGTGTTAGTTTCAGGTGTACAGCAAAGTGATTCAGTTATAGGTATACATATATCCATTCTTTTTCAGATTCTTTTCCCATATAGGTTATTACAGAATATTGAGTAGAAAACATTGTGTGGATCAAACAATGCATGCTGTCCCTTTATGAATCGGGGTTCAGTTTAATCACATTTATTCTGAAAAATGTTTCAAGATGCTGAATTAAATAGACAAGTTTTACTATAAATCTTATGACTTGGGGGAAAGGTACTGACTTTGGGGGCTGCCTTAATTTCTTTTTGGTGAGAGTGGGAAGTGTTTTTTCTCTGATGGTGGCCTTGAAAAGAGCTTGGGCTAAGTTCCTGAAGCCCTTTGCTCCTGTCTCTCTGCCCCTCACTTGCAAGTCCGGTCACCTTCCTGAGCCACCGTTTTCTTTTTTTTAAAACTGATGTATAATTGACATATAACATTATACATATTAATTTCAGGTGTACAACATAATGATTAGATATTTGTTTGTAGTGCAAAATGATCACCACAGTAAGTCTAATTAACATTCCTTACCACACATAGTTACAATTTTTGTTTCTTGTGATGAGAACTTTTAAGATTTACTTCCTCAGAAGCTTTCAAAGATACAGTGCAGCATCATTAACTATGGTCACCCTGCTGTACATTACATCGTCACGCCTTATTTATTTTGTAACTGAAAGTTTGTATGTTTTGACCACCTTCATCCATTTTGCCCACCCCTAACCCCCATCTCTGGCAATCACTAATCTGTTCTCTGTATCTGTGAACTCAAGTTTTGGGATTTCTTTTAGACTCCACATATAAATGAGATCATACGATATTTGAGCCCCTGTTTTCTCATTAGTAAAATTGGCAATCTAATTAGAGGTCATTTTAGCACAACAATCTATGATTCCTAAGGCACCATCTAGATCTAAAATTCTGTGATTCTTGCTCCAGTCTGAAAGAGGGTGTGTTTTCCAGCTGACCTCACCTTACAGAAGGCTCAGAGAGAGTTTCATTTTGTGTGCTGGATTTCTGTCATCCTTCAAGGGAGGCAGTGCAGAGTGGCAAAATCACTGTCAACCTTGGCCACACATTAGAATGAACTGGAGGGTTTGGCAACAAACCCAATGCCAAGCCCCATTCGGAACCACACAGGCAAACTGAAGGGACTCTGGGGATGGGTTCCAGGCATGGGGATGTTGCGATGCTCCTCAGGTGATTTGAATGTGCAGCCAAGATTCAGAGGCACAGGCATAGGCAGAAGTAGACTTTCAACCCAGCATCTGGAATCTGACAAACCTGGGCAGTGGCAAGCCACATTTGCAGCCTGAGGCAAAAGGAAAAAATTTGATCTCTGTACACACTTATCAAAACATCCTCCCCTAGTTCAGACAAAATGAGAAAAGTTTATAAAATCTCTACAATTAGAAATCAAGACTGTATATAAAGTCTGTGTTGTCCAATCTGTTCTTGAACTATGGTCAACCTTGGCCATCAACGCATTGGGGACGCAAGGTCCTGCAGTGCTGGGAGCCATGAGTTGACTGGAAACAACTGTTCCTGCTGCACAATAATGCAGGGTCATAAAACAAACCAACAGTGTGTCTTTATTTAAAATTACGGGGACCTCCCTGGTGGTCCAGTGGTTGAGAATCGCCTTCCAATGAAGGGGACGCTGGTTCGATCCCTGGTCGGGGAACTAAGATCCCACATGCCATGGGGCAAGTAAGCCCGCGCACCACAACAAAGAGCCCACGCACTGCAATAAAAGATCCCATGTGCCACAACTAAGACCCAACACGGCCAAGAAAATAAATAATAAAAATAAAATTATGAGAATTTGTTCATTATGGATATTTTTGCATTCATTTAGACTTTTAAAAAATATTGAATTTAAATATGATTTACCTTGATTACTGAGTTTTTTGCAGCCCCTCCCTCTCACAGTGTGCACCTGAGGAGAGTGTTTCACTCATCCCATCCTAATCCCAATTCTGAACCTGGGTGTAAATCCTGCTTCTGCTTGGGTAAGTTACTTAACCAATCTAAGCCTCACTTACTTGTGTGTAAGATGTCGTTTATGCCAGCCCCTCCTTTACAGTGCTGTGAAGTTTAAATGAGGTGACGTGGTGAAGTGCCCAGCCCAAAATGGGAAGCCTCTAATATGCCCTAATGTGGGTTGGCTAATATCATGTACAAAGGTTGCACAATACCATGGTTCTAATTTGCTTATTCCAAGAAAGTTGGCTTACCTGGGGTTTGCTGGTTCTTGGGTATAGGACTGGCGTTGTCTCAACATTGCAAACTGTCTCCAACCAAGTAATTCTAGATTAAAGGTGTTCAAGCTCTTCCATAAAATCCTAGGGATACCCAAATAACCAGATGTTATTGACAGCTGAACACTGACTCTATAAATTGCCTGATAGGCATAATTATTTTAATCTATTTTATATTTTTGGATCTGCGCAAATTTTATTTTAATCAATTTAAAGAAAGAGTTTGTAGATTTAAAATAAGTTTGAGAATTATGCTTCTAGATCTCAGTTCTCAAAGTTTAATGTCCATAAGAGTCAGCTGGGCATCTTGTTCAAGTTCTCAAAGTTTAATGTCCATAGCAGTCAGCTGGGCGTCTTGTTCAAATTCACGTTCTGATTCAGCAGGTGTAACTGCTGAGGTTCTGCATTTGTAACAAGCTCCCAAGTGGGAGCGGCTACATAATTCATGGGGCTTGGTGGGAATGAAAATTCAGGATGTCTTGTTCAAAAATTAACAATTTCAAAATGGCGACAACAAAGTATAAAACCACATGCAGATTCTTAAGCACGAGTCCCTGGGCTACTACACAGGCCACACGCCCATGAAGGCAACCCTGCTCCCAGGTGACACCAGTGCTGTTGGCCCATGGCCATGCTTTGAGTAGCAAAGGTCTAATCAGCGGTGTCCAGTAGAACTCCCTGTGATAATGGAAATGTTCTATATGTGTGCTATTCAATACAGCAGCCACTTAGCCACATGGGGTTGTTGAGCACTTGGAATGTGGCTAGAGTGACTAAAACCGGTTTTATTGAATTTTAATTAAATTTAAATAGCCCCATGTGTCTGGTGGCTGCTGCATTGGACAGTACAATTTGGTTGTCAGCTTTCTCCAGCAGGAAATGTCCTATTCATAAGCACATTTTCAGTCTTCAGGTTGCCTAAAGAACATTATAGTCAAGGGAAGTCAGACCAGATCTTTTTCTTTACGTTTTAATAGATTTATTATTATTATTACTTAATCTGACAGGGAATGCTGCTCCAAATAGTCTCATGGAAAAGACCTGGCCTTTTGGTCTGGGAAATAATCATTTTTTTACATTAAAAATTTTTTTGTACTTACTGTGGAAAAATATTGGCAATTCAGATGTTAAAAGTTTCTTGTCTCCCGTCGTAGGACGTGATTGACAGCCTTTAAGTGCTTGTCTGCGTCTTTTAAAATGAAAGTGACTGACACTCTTCAAGAAGAGCACACTTTCCTGCAGCCTGGAAATGTGACTTGATCGCCCTGATGTGAAGATGGTTTTCAGGTGTCTGAGCAGCTCCTCAGGCTTTTTTGCGGTACGCGGGCCTCTCACTGTTGTGGCCTCTCCCGTTGCGGAGCACAGGCTCCGGACGCGCAGGCTCAGTGGCCATGGCTCGCGGGCCCAGGCGCTCCGCGGCATGTGCAATTTTCCTGGACCGGGGCACGAACCCGTGTCCCCTGCATCGGCAGGCGGACTCTCAACCACTGCGCCACCAGGGAAGCCCCTCCTCAGGCTTTTAACCCTCTGTGGTCAGACATCTTGTTTCCGGTCATTGGACTGAGCCTGTGCAGGGAAGACAGACAGAACTCGCGGGAGTGCCACCAGGCTTGCTATTATGAACCAAAGAGGCACTTCAATTCTGAAGGGCTTTTTTTTTTAGTTTGGTCTGTGTGAAATCTTCAAGTTGCTAAATTGCTAATCTCCAGAGAGGTTTTCTGGTTTCCAAACTCTGCTCAAGACTTTAAGCTTTCTTTTTGAAACAGGATGAATTGGGCACTCAATGAGAGACAGAGAGATTTAAAATCTAACTCCTTGAGTCAAAGAAATGGAAGTAAGAAGATGCCACGAGAAGTTTGGGAGACCAGGAAGGAAGGAAGGAATGTGAGAAGGGGCTCATTTAAGAATAACAGCCAGAAACCAAAGCTCCATCCAACAGGAATTTATAAGTATCAGGAAAAAACAGCCCTTGGTTTCTGTGACTGCTTTTTCTTTGGATCTTAGTTGGTTCTTGACATCAAAGCACAAAGCACAGGAGGGATTAAACATTCTCCAAATGGGTCACTGCTTGGCAGCCCCGAGATACACTATTTAGAAACCTAACATCTGGAAACAGACCCAGGAATCTATAAGAAGTTAGTAAATGATAGAGTGACAGTAGAGCAAAAGGTAGTGTTATCCAAAAGTGTTAAGTCAACTGGCCAAATATTTGGGGAAAATAAATATTGCTCAATACTTATACTCTACAACAAAACAAATCCCATATGGATTAAATATTTATATGCTAAAAATAAACAAACCCCCAAACTATAAAAGTGCTGGTGGAAGAGTGGAATTTCGGGGTCAGGGGTGTGTGTGTACTTAATTTGACCACAGTTTACTCTCCCACTGGCAGTGCAAGGGTTCTATGTCTGCAAATCCACACCAATACCTGATATTATCTAGTTTCTAGTTTTTGCCATTTAATAAGGCATAAGTTTATTTCAAAATGCATTTCTTATATTATTAATGAATTTGAACATCTCTTCAAATTCTTTTTAGTTTTTTGGATTTCCATTTTCATAAAATGCCTGCTTATACCCTTTGCCCAATTTCTACTGGGGTTTCTGTATTTTTCTTCCTGATTTGAGAAGTTTCCTTGTGTATTCTAGATATTAATCCCTTGTTAATTTGCACATTGCAAATACCATTTTCCTCTTTGTCACTCTAAAAAGACCAATGTTAGTAATGTTAGTCTTTGCTGAACAGAAGTCGTTCATTTTGATGCAACAAAATCTGTCTCACAGGATCCATAAGTGGATGCAGGATTGTTTGTGATGGGAAGTTGGAGGCAGTTGGAATGCCCATTGCTGGGAGAGCAGATTGGTGAAATGTTAGAGGCACACCAAGGAGGGCTGACTAGAAGTTAGAAGCAAGGCATCAAATGCACACAGAACATCAAGCATGGATCTTAAAAATGCAATGCTGAGTGAAACAAGTAAGAAGCCTAATGAGATATATAACACAATATCATTTATGTATGTCAATTAAAATGCATCAACATCATACAATATGTATTTAGCAAAAACATATGCAAATGAAAAAGATACATATTCAACACCTTAGAATGGTTTTATGAAGGGGAGGACTGGAATAGGAAATGGGGATTACAGGGAATAAATAAATAAGAGAGGAGCCTAAGAAGGATCAATCACTGATAATATCTTAGGAAATGAATCAACTGCGCCTGAGTATTCCACACTCAACCACAGAAGAAAAAAGTACAGGTAAATATTTCTATCATGTGGAGGTAAGAAAAGACTTTCTCAGCATGATGCTAAAGACAAAAACTATAAAGGAAAAGGATGTTCAAGCTAATGAAATAAAATATTTTTGAATTATAGTAAATATACATAGCATAAAATGTACCATTTTAACCATTTTTAAGTGTGCAGTTTGGTAGTGTTAAGTACCTTCACATTGCTTCCCAACCAATCTCCAGAACTCTTTTCATCTGACAAAACTGAAACTCTGCACCCAGTAAACTAATCCCCATTTCCCCCTCCTCCCAACCCCTGGCAACCACTGTTCGATGTTCTGTCTCTGTTCATTTGACTCCTCTAGGTACCTCACACAAGTGGAATCATACAGTATTTGTCCTTTTGTAACTGGCTTATTTCCCTTAGCATAATGTCCTCAAGGTTCATCCATGTTGTAGCAAGTGTTAGATTTTCCTTCCTTCTTAAGACTGAATAATATTCCATTGTACAGCATTTGATTTATCCATTCATCTGCTGATGGGCAAGTGGGTTAGTCCCACATTTTGGCTATTGTGAATAATGCTGCTATAAACATGAATGTACAAATATCTCTTCAAGACCTTGCTTTCATTTTTTTTTGAATATATATCAAGTGGAATTGCTGAATCATATGGTCATTCTATTTTTTCAAAGTGGCTTTGAAGAGCCACCTACTCCTAATATGAAGGGTCTACATTCAGCCACAGAGTGGCCATGGAAAATTCCCATTATGTGGAGGTCAGCAGGGAGAGTCACACATCTCTAAGGGGACCCCTGACCCTCTGAAGATGGCAAAGGTTGCCTGAAACAAATATTACAATAAAAATGTATTATTAAAATTTTATAAGATGTAACAAGTATAATAGAAATTTACGTAATTTAACTTTCCAGTGGTGTGATTTTGAAAGATTTTAGCAAATATACTTCTGAGGTTATTAAAGCTGCACTGAGACTTGTGGAAACCCTCGTGCGACAGGCAATGCTTCCTTTGTAGTTTCACTTTAGCTACTTGTGCACATGTGCAGGTGATATACTTTCCATCTCCTTTCAGAGCCTTTCTTCCTCTTTTTATGTGGTGCTCTGTATATGTAGATCTGCTAATGTGAACTCACTCCCCGCTCCCCAAAGCCGTGCTGTGTCCAGGAAGTTACAAACTGGAAGTAGTTGCATTGAAGTGAAGGCATGGGGACAAGTTTTAAAATGGGGAAACTGGATTTCTTTGGCCTGGAGAGGAAGAAACTCAGTACAGGATAGTGGTCTTTAAATACCCGAGCTGCTCAAGAAGCAGAGATTACAAAAGACAGTGCTTTCTAGGAAAGAAAGCTGTCCATCAAAGAACTGGGCTCCCTTGAGAAGTAGTGAGTTCCCCATCCCTGGAAATGTTTCTCCTGTAGAGAACATTGGTCCAGGGGGCTGAACCAGATGAAGGTCCGATGAAACACTGGGGTTTTGTGACTGACTGAGCACACAACTGCCTTATGAAAAGATGAGAAGAAGACCTCAGTGGGAATTGTGTGTCTGAGGAGGAGGCTTTGTGGCACATGCCTGGCAGCACGTGGAGAACGAGATTGGGATATAAGCTTGATGTCCTTAGTGCCCTTTTTTCCAGTTAACTATCAGCCCCCACTGGGCCGCCCCACCCACTGTCTCCCAGTCTCTCTCCACCACCTAAACCTCCTTCCTCTTTGCCTACTCAACCCTAACCATTTTCTGAAGCCTCTCTTCCTCCACAGAACCTTCTATTAAAACTTCCTCCTACTCACTGCCGCATTTAATGGAGATGTGATTCAAAGTTACTGATAGAGATCATGGGGCTCTACCCACCTGCCCACTCACCACAGAGCAGTAAGACGTCAAAGTTAAGGGAATGGCCTTTGCAGTCACACCAACGTTAGAATTTGAGTCTTACCAAAACTACCTATTACTTCCCACCCCTCAGCTTCGGTTTCCTCATCCGTCAGTTGGGGAAGATGATGCAAATGACAGCTCATGTTTGCACCAGGTGCTAACTAAATGCATCATACACACAACCTCTCCTGAGAGGTACGTACTCTTCGTTCTCTGCACTTGACCACCCATAGGATTGCAGTGAGGCACGGAAGCGCTTCACCCAACCTTGCCCCACCCCCACTCCCAGTGCACACTTGGTGCTGCATAAATGCTGCCTGTTATTGTGATAAGTCAGGTCGTGGGATCTGGTGCTATAGCAATGGTAGACGTAACTCCACTCTTTTCTCCCCACGGATCATGACAACCTTGAGAACAGCTGGTCTCTACAGCAGTTTGGCATTTATTCATCTTGGACTGTTACTGGGTTGCTCACGAATCTATGTGTGTCTTGTCTCTGGAGGATAAGAACTATTGGTGACACTCAGGACATCTCCCCCAGAGAGTGATGAGCCTCTCAAGCCCACGGGGTCGTGGTGGCTGGAGAATGCGTGTTGGATTAGGTGGATCCCAGCTGGGCAGTTCCTCTAAGGCTGGGGAACGGCGCTTTCCCAGATGCCAGACAGATGCCTTGCAGAGAAATGACAGGCTGTGGGTGGGACCTCAGATAATGGAGAACTCGGGGGCCTCACAGCCACCAAGCTTGCCTTGGCAACAGCTCTTTTCCCTGTTCTCGTTTGAAAGGGAATTATGTGACTGCTGGCACTAGGCAATTATCATTTGTGAACATTTTTTCTCTTGTGTCATGTCAGAGAAAGGCACACACAAACCTTGCCTGTGAATAGTACATTCAGGAATTATAGGCATAAGCCAATCTAGTTTTAAAAATGATGTTGCCATCTAAATTCTATTAAGCCTACAATGCAATCTCCCTTAGACCAAAATATTCTCTTTTCACTTTCTTTTTCTCCAATTTAATTTGATTTTTGCTCTTTTCAGAGGATACACAGAAATCGGGTTAGGGCTTCGTCGATTCAGTATTGCCCGTAGAGAGCTTCTTCCCTTTCTATTTCAGTCCATTCTCTACTTCTTCCTTAATCCACTTTCTGCCCAGTGAATATTCCAAGAAGAACTGGACAGAGATAAATCATTTTGCCTTGGAAATTTATCAGGTTGAAAAAAAATAAACAATCTGCTGCCCTCCGAAACTCAGAAAATCACGTTAGCCTCAGGTACCAAGTCTGTTTATTTTCCTTTATCCTAAGGGATAGATTTCATTATGAAAGCTGGGCCCAACTGAATGTCCAAAGCAGTCCCTCATACCCAGGGAGTGCCAGAAATAATAAATGAATGTGTTTGCTATTGAAATGGTCCAATCGCGAATTCAGAAGGGATTATATTTGGTTTTTTGGAGGGGTTGAATCATATAGGTTTTAAATAATAATTCTGCAAGTTCAGCTCTTTTTGAGGGCATGCAGAATCACTTGAATCACAGGAATCACAACTCCTGAAAACCCAGAGAGTAATTGTTATAACAAGACTGAAGCAATATTGCTTTTTATGCAGCTTAAGGTGTAAGCAAATATTTCCTCTTAACACATTTCTAATGTTTGGTACAGTAACGTTCATCAGATTTGACGAAAAGAGACATACCTTTTTAAAAATCCAGGCTTCTCTCATTCCTTCCCTTTCTGTATCCAAGAAAATGAAGAAGAAAATACATAAATTAGAATAAGGCAAGTAATGGAGTCTAAGTGGCGTGTTTCTTTCTTTCTTATAAATTTTAGTTACATGTTGACTTGTAAAGAAGGAAAAGGACTCTCTGTCTACAAGATCTGGTAAAAAGTGCCTTTCTGTTCTGTAGGAAAGGAAAATGACGGAGTAATAACAATATGATAATATTTCCATCCTGGCAGGCAAAGCAACCTCATGGATGTTTAGTGCAGCTAAGGAGAGCGCTATGATCTAGAATCATTTGAAGGCGCATCTCTGACAATTGGGAAGCCCCAGTGAAACTCCACATAAAAACTCAGACACCCTGGCCTATGCACTACCTCCCATATTCTGGTCAGCTTTGCTACCACCCTTGGTCTGGCTTCACACACTGGCATTCTAGCCCCCTGGGATCCTGCCACCCTTTGACATGATGGACTTGATGTTGCAATGACCTTAAAAGACATCTTTCTGGTAACAAGACTACTAGGTTACAGACATCCTTGGTTACAGCCCAAGCAATGTGGCTTGGAACATTCTCCAACCAGGAAGGCTGGGCATGAATCAGTGGGCATTTCTCATAGTCTAAAGTAGAGTCCATGTTCTTCCAAAGAAGAATACAAGCCATTTAATCTACAGGGGCAAGAAAGAATATATAAAGGCCCATGAGCAAAATCTTGATCTCTTTGTCAAACTTAAAATTAGATTCATCAGCAGGGGGACCTTCAAGATGGTAGAGGAGTCATACGTGAAGATCACCTTCCTCCCCACAAATACATAAAAAATACATCTACATGTGGAACAACTCCTACAGAACACCTACTGAACGCTGGCAGAAGACCTGAGACCTCCCAAAAGGCAAGAAAATCCCCACATACCTGGATAGGGCAAAAGAAAAAAGAAAAAACAGAGACAAAAGAATAAGGATGGGACCTGCACCTCTGGGAGGGAGCTGTGAAGGATTCCACACACTAGGAAGCCCCTTCACTAGCAGAGACGGGGGATGGCCCAGGGGGAAGCTTCAGAGCCACAGAGGAGAGCGCAGCAACAGGGGTGCGGAGGGCAAAGCGGAGAGATTCCCGCACAGAGGATCGGTGCCGACCGGCACTCACCAGCCTGAGAGGCTTGTCTGCTCACACGCCGGGGTGGGTGGGGCCTGAGAACTGAGGCTCGGGCTTCGGAGGTCAGATCCTAGGGAGAGGACTGGGGTTGGCTGCATGAACACAGCCTGAAGGGGCCAGTGCACCACAGCTAGCCGGGAGGGAGTCCGGGAAAATCTCTGGATCTGCCAGAGGCAAGAGACCATTGTTTATGGTTGCACAAAGAGAGGGGATTCAGAGCACCACCTAACCGAGCTCAAGAGACAGGCACAAGCTGTGGCTATCAGCGCAGATCCCAGAGACAGGCACGAGATGCTAAGGCTGCTGCTGCAGCCACCAAGAAGCCTGTGTGCGAGCACAGGTCACTATCCACACCCCCGCTCCTGGGAGCCTATGCAGCCTGCCACTGCCAGGGTCCCATGATCCAGGGACAACTTCCCCAGGAGAACACACGGCACGCCTCAGGCTGTTGCAACATCACTCTGGCCTCTGCCACTGCAGGATCGCCCCGCATTCCGTACCCCTCCTTCCCCCCAGCCTGAGTGAGCTAGAGCCCCCTAATCAGCAGCTGCTCTAACTCCATCCTCTCTGGGCAGGGAACAGATGCCCTCAGGCGACCTACACGCAGAGGCGGGGCGAACTCCAAAGCTGAACCCCAGGAGTTGTGCGAACAAAGAAGAGAAAGGGGAATTTCTTCGTGCAGCCTCAGGAGCAGCAGATTAAATCCCCACAATCAACTTGATGTACCCTGCACCTGTGGAACACCTGAATAGACAACGAGTCATCCCAAAATTGTGGCGGTATACTTTGGGAGCAACTGTAGACTTGGGGTCTGCTGTCTGCGACAGATTTGTTTCTGATTTTTATGTTTATCTTAGTGTAGTTTTTAGCGTGTGTTATCATTGGTGGATTACTTTATTGGTTTGGTTGTTCTCTTCTTTTTTTTTTTTTTTTTTTTCACGGTACACGGGCCTCTCACTGTTGTGGCCTCTCCTGTTGTGGGGCACAGGCTCTGGACGCGCAGGCTCAGTGGCCATGGCTCATGGGCCTAGCCGCTCCGCGGCATGTGGGAACTTCCCGGACCAGGGCACGAACCCGTGTCCCCTGCATCGGCAGGCGGACTCTCAACCACTGCGCCACCAGGGAAGCCCTGTTCTCTTCTTTTTTAAAATTATTATTATTTTTTAAATTTTTTCATTTTAATAATATTAATTAATTAATTTTTCTTTATTTTTCTTTCCCTTTTCTTCTGAGCTGTGTAGCTGACAGGGTCTTTGTGCTCTGGCCTGGTGTCAGGCCTGAACCTCTGAGCTGGGAGAGCCAAGTTCAGGACACTCGTGCACCAGAGACCTCCTAGCCCCACGTAATATCAATCAGCAAGAGCTCTCCCAGAGATCTAAGTCTCAATGCTAAGACCCAGCTCCACCCAACGACCAGCAAGCTCCAGTGTTGGACACCCTATGCCAATCAACTAGAAAGACAAGAATACAATCTCACCCATTAGCAGAGAGGCTGCCAGAAATCATACTAAGTTCACAGACACCCCAAAACACACCACCAGATGCGGCCCTGCCCACCAGAAAGACCAGATCCAGCCCCACCCCCCAGAACACAGGCACCGGTCCCCTCCAACAGGAAGCCTACACAACCCACTGAACCAACCTCACCTACCTGGGCAGACACCAAAAGCAATGGGAACTATGAACCTGCAGCCTGCAAAAAGGAGACCCCAAACACAGTAAGTTAAAAAAATGAGAAAACAGACAAATATGCAGCAGATGAAGGAACAAGGTACAAACCCACCAGACCTAACAAATGAAGAGGAAATAGGCAGCCTACCTGAAAAAGAATTCAGAGTAACGATAGTAAAGATGATCCAAAATCTTGGAAATAGTATGGAGGAAATACAAGAAATGTTTAACAAGGACCTAGAAGAACTAAAGAGCAAACAATGATGAACAACACAATAAAAGCAATTAAAACTTCTCTAGAAGGAATCAATAGCAGAATAACTGAGGCAGAGAACAGATAAGTGACCTGGAAGATACAATAGTGGAAATAACTAGCGCAGAGCAGAATAAAGAAAAAAGAATGAAAAGAATTGAGGACAGTCTCAGAGACCTCTGGGACAACATTAAATGCACCAACATTCAAGTTATAGGGGTCCCAGAAGAAGAAGAGAAAAAGAAAGGGTCTGAGAAAATATTTGAAGAGATTATAGTTGAAAACTTCCTTAACATGGGAAAGGAAATAGTCAGTCAAGTCCAGGAAGCCCAGAGAGTCCTATACAGGATAAACCCAAGGAGAAACATGCTAAGACACACATTAATCAAAGTATCAAAAATTAAATACAAAGAAAAAATATTAAAAGCAGCAAGGGAAAAGCAAAAAATACCATACAAAGAAAACCCCATAAGGTTAACAGCTGATCTGTCAGCAGAAACTCTGCAAGCCAGAAGGGAGTGGCATGACATATTTAAAGTGATGAAAAGGAAAAACCTACAAGCAAGGTTACTCTACCCAGCAAGGATTTCATTCAGATTTGACGGAGAAATTAAAAGCTTTACAGACAAGCAAAAGTTAAGAGAATTCAGCACCACCAAACCAGCTTTACAACAAATGCTAAAGGAACTTCTCTAGGCAGGAAACACAAGAGAAGGAAAAGACCTACAAAAACAAACACAAAACAATTAAGAAAATGGGAATAGGAACATACATATTGATAATTACCTTGAATGTAAATGGATTAAATGCTCCAACCAAAAGACATAGACTGGCTGAATGGATACAAAAACAAGACCCATATATATGCTGTCTACAAGAGACCCACTTCAGACCTAGGGACACATACAGACTGAAAGTGAGGGGATAGAAAAAGATATTTCATGCCAATGGAAACCAAAAGAAAGGTGGAGTAGCAATTCTCATATCAGACAGAATAGACTTTAAAATAAAGACTATTACAAGAGACAAAGAAGGACACTACATAATGATCAAGTGATTGATCCAAGAAGAAGATATAACAATTGTAAATATTTATGCACCCAACATAGGAGCACCTCAATACATAAGGAAAATGTTAACAGCCATAAAAGGGGAAATTGACAGTAACACAATAATAGTAGGGGACTTTAACACCCCACTTTCACCAATTGACAGATCATCCAAAATGAAATTAAATAAGGAAACACGGGCTTCCCTGGTGGCGCAGTGGTTAAGAGTCTGCCTGCCGATGCAGGGGACACGGGTTCAAGCCCCGGTCCGGGAGGATCCCACATGCCGTGGAGCAGCTAGGCCCATGAGCCATGGCTGCTGAGCCTGCGCATCCGGAGCCTGTGCTCTGCAACGGGAGAGGCCACAACAGTGAGAGGCCCGCATACCGAAAAAAAAAATAAATAAGGAAACACAAGCCTTAAATGACACATTAAACAAGATGGATTTAATTGATATTTATAGGACATTCCATCCAAAAACAACAGAATACACTTTCTTCTCAAGTATTCATGAAACATTCTCCAGGATAGATCATATCTTGGGTCACAAATCAAGCCTTGGTAATTTTAAGAAAATTGAAATCATATCGAGTATCTTTTCCGACCACAGTGCTATGAGACTAGATATTAATTACAGGAAGAAAACTGTAAAAAATACAAACACATGGAGGCTAAACAATACACTACTAAATAACCAAGAGATTACTGAAGAAATCAAAGAGGAAATCAAAAATTGCCTAGAAACAAATGACAATAAAAACACGACAACCCCAAACCTATGGGACGAAGCAAAAGCAGTTCTAAGAGGGAAGTTTATAGCAATACAATCCTACCTCAAGAAACAAGAAACATCTCAAATAAACAACCTAACATTACACCTAAAGAAATTAGATAAAGAAGAACAAAAACACCCCAAAGTTAGCAGAAGGAAGGAAATCATAAAGATCAGATCAGAAATAAATAAAAAAGAAATGAAGGAAACAATAGCAAACATCAATAAAACTAAAAGCTGGTTCTTTGAGAAGATAAACAAAATTGATAAACCATTAGCGAGATCCATCAAGAAAAAAAGAGAGAAGACTCAAATCAACAGAATTAGAAATGAAAAAGGAGAAGTAACAAGTGACACTGCAGAAATACAAAGGATCATGAGAGATTCCTAAAAGCAACTATATACCAATAAAATGGACAACCTGGAAGAAATGGACAAATTCTTAGAAATGCACAACCTTTCCAGACTGAACCGGGAAGAAATAGAAAATATACACAGACCAATCACAAGCACTGAAATTGAAACTGTGATTAAAACTCTTCCAACAAACGAAAGTCCAGGACCAGATGGCTTCACAGGTGAATTCTATCAAACATTTAGAGAAGAGCTACCACCTATCTTTCTCAAACTCTTCCAAAATACAGCAGAGGGAGGAACACTCCCAAATTCATTCTATGAGGCCACCATCACCCTGATACAAAAACCAGACAAAGATGTCACAAAGAAAGAAAACTATAGGCCAATATCACTGATGAACATAGATGCAGATATCCACAAAAAAATACTAGCAAACAGAATCCAACAGCACATTAAATGGATCATACACTATGATCAAGTGGGGTTTATCCCAGGAATACAAGGATTCTTCAATATATGCAAATCAATCAATGTGATATAGCATATTAACAAACTGAAGGATAAAAACCATAGGATCATCTCAATATCTGCAGAAAAAGCTTTCGACAAAATTCAACACCATTTATGATAAAAACTCTCCAGAAAGTAGGCATAGAGGGAACCTACCCCAACATAATAAAGGCCATATATGACAAACCCACAGCCAACAAAGTTCTCAATGGTGGAGAACTGAAACCATATCCTCTAAGATCAGGAACAAGACAAGGTTGCCCACTCTCACCACTATTATTCAACATAGTTTTGGAAGTTTTAGCCACAGCAATCGGAGAAGAAAAAGAAATAAAAGGAATCCAAATTGGAAAAGAAGAAGAAAAGCTGTCACTGTTTGCAGATGACATGATATTCTACATAGAGAATCCTAAAGATGGTACCAGAAAGCTATTAGAGCTAATCAATGAATTTGGTAAAGTAGCAGGATACCAAATTAATGCACAGAAACCTCTTGCATACCTATACACTAAAGATGAAAAATCCGAAAGAGATTTTAAGGAAACACTCCCTTTTACCATTGCAACAAAAAGAATAAAATACCTAGGAATAAACCTACCTATGAAGACAAAAGACCTGTATGCAGAAAACTATAAGACACTGATGAAAGAAATTAAAAATGATACAAACAGATGGAGAGATATGCCATGTTCTTGGATTGGAAGAATCAACATTGTGACAATGACTCTACTACCCGAAGCAATCTACAGATTCAGTGCAATCCCTATGAAACTACCAATGGCATTTTTCACAGAACTAGTACAAAAAATTTTACAATTTGTATGGAAACACAAAAGACCCCAAATAGCCAAAGCAATCTTAAGAAAGAAAAATGGACCTGGAGGAATTAGGCTCCCTGACTTCAGACTATACTACAAAACTACAGTAATCAAGACAGTATGGTACTGGCACAAAAACAGCAATATAGATCAATGGAACAGGATAGAAAACCCAGAGAGAAACTCACGTAATATGGTCACCTTATTTTTGAAAAAGGAGGCAAGAATATACTGTAGAGAAAAGACAGCCTCTTCAGTAAGTGGTGCTGGGAAAACTGGACAGCTACATGTAGAAGAATGAAATTAGAACACTCCTAACACCATACACAAAAATAAACTCAAAATGGATTAAAGACCTAAATGTTAGGCCAGACACTATAAAACTCTTAGAGGAAAACATAGGCAGAACACTCTATGACATAAATCACAGCAAGATCCTTTTTGAGTTACCTTCTGGAGAAATGGAAATAAAAACCAAAATAAACAAATGGGACCTAATGAAACTAAAAACATTTGCACAGCAAAAGAAACCATAAACAAGACAAAAAGACCACCCTTGGAATGGGAGAAAATATTTGCAAATGAAGCAACTGACAAAGGATTAATCTCAAAAATATACAAGCAGCTCATGCAGCTCAATATCAAAAAAACAAACAACCCAAACCAAAAATGGGCAGAAGATCTAAACAGACATTTCTCCAAAGAAGATATAAACCATGAAAGGATGCTCAACATCACTAATCATTAGAGAAATGCAAATCAAAACTACAATGAGGTATCACCTCACACTGGTCAGAATGGCCATCATCAAAAAATCTACAAACAATAAATTCTGGAGAGGGTGTGGAGAAAAGCAAACCCTCTTGCACTCTTGGTGGGAATGTAAATTGATACAGCCACTATGGAGAACAGTATGGAGGTTCCTTATAAAACTAAAAATAGAACTACCATACGAACCAGAAATCCCACTACTGTACATATACCCTGAAAAAACCATAATGCAAGAAGAGACATGTACCACAATGTTCATTGCAGCACTATTTACAATAGCCAGGACATGGAAGCAACCTAAGTGTCCACTGACAGATGAATGGATAAAGAAGACGTGACACATATATACAATGGAATATTACTCAGCCATAAAAAGAAATAAAACTGAGTTATTTGTAGTGATGTAGATGGCCCTAGAGTCTGTCATACAGAGTGAAGTAAGTCATAAAGAGAAAAACATATACCGTAGGCTAACACATGTATATGGAATCTAAAAAAAAAAAAAAAATTGGTTCTGAAGAACCTAGGGGCAGGACAGGAATAGAGATGCAGACGTAGAGAATGGACTTGAGGACACAGGGATGGGGAAGGTAAGCTGGGACGAAGTGAGAGAGTGGCATTGACATATATACACTACCAAATGTAAAATAGATAGCTAGTGGGAAGCAGCCGCATAGCACAGGGAGATCAGCTTGGTGCTTTGTGACCACCTAGAGGGGTGGGATAGGGAAGGTGGGATGGAGATGCAAGAGGGAGGAGATATGGGGATATATGTATATGTATAGCTGATTCACTTTGTTATAAAGCAGAAACTAACACAACATTGTAATGCAATTATACTCCAATAAAGATGTTAAAAATAAATTATATTCGTCACTGTTGGAGAGATGAATGAATCTGTCTAGATATCAATAAACATAAACCAATATGAGTATGTCTGTCTGTCATCTATCTATGTATTTATCTATCTATCTTTCTATATCTATCTTTTTGTCTCTTTATCGTGACATGAACATAGTTCCAGGTAATACGTTTTGCTAGTACTTACTAGACTCTATGCAACTTAACTTGGCACAATAAGGTCATGATGTTTACTCTCTCTTTTTTAAATGAGCAAAAGTAAAGTAGCTCCTCCTTAGGCAATGCAGCAGGCAAAAGTGTGTTATCAAATCACTGTCAGTGACTCTAAGCAAGCTGTAGAGAAAACCCTCAAAAATGAAAATTGACTGGAAAAGAAGGCTTGTACCCTTTGTAAAGCAGACATGAACACAATTACAATTTGTCTCAAACTTTGCAGGCAAATCTACCTTTGGATTGATGTCAAATAGGGAGAATTTCAGCCTGAGGACACTTTTTTAAAAAAAAAATAATTTATTTTATTTTATTTATTTTTGTCTGCGTTGGGTCTTCATTGCTGGTCGTGGGCTTTCTCTAGTTGTGGCAAGCGGGGACCACTCTTCATTGCAGTGCACAGGCTTCTCATTGCGATGGCTTCCCTTGTTGCAGAGCATGGGACCTAGGTACACAGGCTTCAGTACTTGTGGCAAAAGAGCTCAGTAGTTGTGGCATGTGGGCTCTAGAGCACAGGCTCAGTAGTTGTGGTGCATGGGCTTAGTTGCTCTGCGGCATGTGGGATCTTCCCGGACCAGGGCTTGAACCCGTGTCACCTGCACTGGCAGGAGGATTGTTAACCGCTGCGCCACCAGGGAAGCCCCTGAGGACGCTTTTTAAGGAACTGATCAGTACTGGAGAACAGAGGAAACAGAACTAGAATGGGCGTGTTAATGGAAACTCCATCTCTGTCATGCCTGTAGTGTCAATGAGAGCACAACCATGGAATGGGTACCACAGAAGCAGATAATCCCTGTTCCTATTTCCCCACCTTCAGCCTCCCAATCTGTCATTCTCCTAAAGTAGGAATTGTTTTCCTCCTTTCTGTTTTTAGTTGGCAATTATATCTGAGCACTGAGGTGCTGCCATCATGTTCTTGTAAAACATCCTGGAAGGGAAGCCAAGGTCCACGACCACAAAGAACGCTTGAGGATCTTCAGCATAGCCATAGAGGCACAGCAGAAAACGACCTCAGTCAAATCATCATGCTGCACGCCTGAAACTCATGTACTGCCGTATGACAATTTCACCTTAATAAAACTGGACGAAAAAACAATTAAATTTAATTAAATTAAAAAAAGAAAACACACCTCAAGGCAACTTTACCGTGATGGACCATCTTTATTTATCAAGTGTCTAACTTATCATTGGCTACTTTTGTTTAATAAGTGTCCGCCTATTTACTTGTTCACATGGAAATGATGTGTCGTTAACATTATCTGAAGCCAATGTAATTCATTCAAAGGGTCCCTGCTGAGTGTTCTCTCCGTTCTCCATCTCCATTGTCTGGGGAGGGTCTAGGGCATGATGCCATCTGCTGTTTCAACAAACAAGCAAAGGGAAGGGCCTGGGGTTAGGTGATATGATATGGCGCTTTAACTCATGCCTTGGAACCAGAGCTGAGCCTCTGTCTCTTTAGCGACTGCAGGGAGTAGAAGCACAGTGTATGGGCACACACTGAAGGCATCACACCCTTACTTCCTTTTTTAAAGGGCAAAGTCACGTTGAGTGGAAGGTGTTGTTGGAAAAAGAAAATGAAGGTCCAGGGGATTGGACTGTGGGATTCTATGTGTTGTTCTCATCAATTCTATCTCCATTCTAGGGGCTGTTTGTGCAATAGTGGGTGGATAGCTTTCTCTCTGGCTTTCAATTCATTCTAGTCCATTCTAATCCAATTTAATTTCTCAAAACACACACACACACACACACACACACACACACGCCTTCATCTCCACGTGGGAAGGAAAGGGAAGAATAACCGAGGTGACAGCGGAAGTCATGAGTTCGGCAATGAGTGGGCTAAGAGGACAGCAAAGGATGTAGACAAGGCAGCAAGGAGATGCTCTGGACCGATGGCCATGAGAAGTG
This sequence comes from Grampus griseus, assembly GCF_964374135.1. Taxonomy (NCBI): domain Eukaryota; kingdom Metazoa; phylum Chordata; class Mammalia; order Artiodactyla; family Delphinidae; genus Grampus; species Grampus griseus. Next base: position 13,052,310 of record NC_139004.1, read on the forward strand.
CCAGTCGCGGGTAAAGCATGGAGGACTCAGGAGGTGAAATCATATCAAAGCTCTTTAATCGGCCCCATCTGTGGTCTCACCCTGTTCCCCAGGTTTTGTTTTTCTCCCTTGGTGAGACTTTGTACCTATGTGCTGGGGTAGAGAGGAGTGGAAGCTGGGTTTGGCAGAAGGGAAATAGAAGAAGAAGAATGAAACAAAGGTGAGAACTGAAGGCCGGCTAACAATTCCCTTGATTCCCCAGTTTCTGGATGTTGCCTCTATGTTTGTCCTGCAGAGTATGTGATGACGAGACCCAGTCCTGCAGATTCAGCAGCTGAGGCGTGAAAATTGGAATTGAATACTTTTGGAGAAGGACACATTTGTGATGGGATAAATGAATGACTATGTTCATTCATCAGAAGCTACGATGTAATGAATTTCCAACTGGTTAACTTCTAAATAACAAGACTTGCTATAATGAAGGCTGAAGGGTACTTGATTTTGGTTCTTATACTATAAAAGACATCAGAATTTGCACTTATTTTAAGTGTGGTAGGAAGCTCTTGATATAAAGAAATAGCAAATTCTGACCAGTGGGTCTTCATCTGTGTGGGCAGATATCTGAGAAACGAAAATGATTCCGAAAATGAAAAGACTATGGTGCAAAGAGAAAGAAAAGTTGTAGAGATAAGGTTGGCAACGCCTATCCAAGCACCGCTGAGTGGGGAAGACGCTCTCAGGCTGATGGGAGTTATGTTCCCATCTTAGCGAGGGATGTATCCAACTATCAGATTCTATGCCATCAAACATTCCAATCCAATTCTGATGCCATATTCACCAATCCCCCTATGGTGATCTAGCTTCCCAGAGAGCTTGCGTAGGGGGAGAAGACATTGTTCAGGTCAGTGCAAATTTCTGAGCTATCCAGAGTTACATTTTCTATCATCAATTAATACACTTAAGTGTTATGCATCTATTTTAATATTCTAAGTGCAATGCTCTGGTTTTCAAACTGAGTCAAAAATGACATCTTACAGAGCTCACTTCTTTCAGAGCCATAGGGAATAGTCATTATCCAAATCAGCAGTTGTTTCCAAATACACAGCTCCTGAAATCAAGGGAAGCCGACACCGACAAGGAAATCAGATTGTATAAGATTAGTCAATTTTGAAGGCAACTTAAGTGAGTCATTTCACACTGTTGACTCAACTGGTTTTGTATTGGTTTTGAATTTACATACCACACGCTTCACTTTCCATTACTAATTTCACCTTGCTCTTTAGCCTGCATTTATGCTGATGGCACAAAACTCGTGAGCTTTTCATCCTTTCTAGCTTAAAGATGCTCCTTGAGGTAATTATCCAGTCTTTTGGGATTTCTCCTCCTGTTTCATTGATGGGGCCATTCTCTGGGTCTTCCCAGAATCTGCAGTGGTGTTGCCTGACCTACCTGATCTTTTGGGCATCAAGTTAGCTCCAAATCCATTGCCTCTGGAGCTTAGGTCCCTACCCTCTGTGGAGGGAGTAGAGACATGCTGCTCAATTTGGCTTTTATTCCAAATCATGGTCAGAGTGATCTTTTAAAAACTCAGATTTTTTCCATCACTCTTTCCCCCAAAGTATTTAAAGGCTAACCATTGCTCTGACAAAGTTTCTTTCTTTTTTTTTTTTTCAATCCCCATCTCCCAATTCATCCCATCCCCCCTTTTCCCCCTTGGTATCCGTATGTTTGCTCTCTACATCTGTGGACAAATTTTCTTAACAAGGTCAATGGAGCTCCACACAGACTGCTCCTGCCCCGTCCAGACCCTCATCAGGCTCTATATTCTCTCTGACCCCTGACCCTGCTCCAGCCCCACCAGCTCTCCTTCCTTTTATACGACACATTGTGCAGCTGCCCACCACAGGGCCTTAGCACATGCTGCTTCCTCCCCCTCGAATGATCTTTCTCCCCTCTTGCCTGTTTAACTCCTCTTTGTTCTTCAAATCTCAGTTCAACCATTATAAATTCAATGGATGAATATGCTGTTAAGGTATTTGGATGTATCCTTTTCACGGCAAGGTTTTCAAAACTGTTGTTCAGTTCTGGTATACTCCAAAAAATTCTGTTTTCTGAAGCAGTGAAGCATACCATTAAGGTTTAAACCCTCACTGCTCTAAACACTCAAATGATAAATATCTATGCATTTGTCCACTAATCTCAGACCAATGAACTTTATTTCTACTTAGAGTAACTGTGAAGATGTTAACAAACAGATCTTGAACTGATAGGCCAAACCCTTAGTAGTAGCTCAGTGACTATTAAAACACAGCAAGATTTCTCAGTTACTTCTGACCAACAGAATAACTGCTTTTAGCTACCTGTGCCACATCAGATATTGATGAATATACAGGGTTTTTCTAATGACATTTCAAGATGAATTTGGTTGACTAATATATATTTGGTCATATTTTTCTCCCAGGCTCACGTTATAGTCACAAAATCATAGTGACTGCATGCTGGTTGGAATAAGTGAGGGGCAGTATATGGCTTTTGATTTTCTAAAAATACTGAATTGTAATAACTTTGCATACCTGAGGCCTTTAGTATAGATCCAATTGAAAAATAAACTTTTAGCAAACCTTGGAGAAGGTTCCAAGCAGCAGGATGTACTAACCTAGGAAATAGTCACTCTGGTCAGTCACCTACGTAGGCTGCCGCTGTTGTTTGGGTAAGTAGTTTTGTGCGTTCGTTGGCCAAGTGCTGTGAAAGCAGATAAGAAACTCTTGTACACACACACACACACACACACACTATGCACACATACAAAGTTGCAATAACTGAACCTCAAAGAAGAGATACAGATTCTCTTACGAGCTGAAACTGAATGAAGCTATGCATCTCAGTACCTGTTATTGGAATCCAAAGGGTATTCAGGCATCAACTGGGGCATTTGTTAGCTACTCGACTTCTGAAATTAACTCAACAATAATAATCGGGAATAGAAATGTAGTAAATGACAGAGTACCCAAGAGGAAAATGCAGGCTCAAGGTCTGGGTTCCCTAGCAGAGAACGTCCATCCCCCAGCACCCTTGCTTGAACACAAAAAGTTTTAAGGAAGTGATGTGACCCTGGCCTCCTTTTGCAACCATAACTAGTGGGCAAACTCCACTCTTCCAGTAGACAACACTCCAGCAACTTTGGGTGGCCGTTCTAACAGAACGGCATCATTGTCAATAGGGCAATGAAATATACACCCTCAGCCCCAAAGACTCTGTTTCTCGATGCACATAAATGTATGTTTGGATGCATTGTCCTGGTGTGCATGTGAGCTCACTTCTCGTTCTTTCTCTTTTCTCACTTGTTAAAACGCAAACTTCAATATCTTAGTAAGAAAGCTTTTCTTGGAAATAGATTTAGAACACGTGGAGCTAAGTCTATACAAGGGAAAAGGACGTTAATGTTAATTTCGTAACGTGGAAAATACCCTCACAACAAGCTTCCTCTAAGAACTCCTTTGTATCTCTCCCACAATGATACAAATGTCTTGCTGTAAGTCAGGGCTGTTACCGCTGAGTTTTCCGCAGTTAGTAATGGAGGCTTCTAATCTGCTTGCACAGACAACAGGAAATGAGTGACTTTAGGGCCTTGGAAATAAATTATTGGGCCTACGGAGCCCAAGGAGGCGATGTTTTGGGGTCACAAGTTTTCATCTACAAAATTACTTCCCACTTATTCCATTTGTGAGTCCTTAACCTTTGTTTTTTCTATACACCATTGCCAGATTGATTTTTCTGAGGAGAGCCCTGCTCAGCCCTGCCTTGTTCAGAGGCTGCTGTTCATCTTTAGACTGATGTAGAAATTTTCATCCTGTACAGTTGAGACCTGCCCATATAAAATTCTAGCCAATAGTTTAGTCATGTCCACCCCCATGCCCCACCCCCATCACCCTACTTCCACTCTGTACTTGAGCCCAAGTGGATGGCTTTCTGTTCTCTGTATATCTTTCCCCAGCCTGTCTTTTAACATCTTTCTTGTCCCCTAAAATCCATCTCAAGTCTAATCTCTCTGATGAAACTTTTTCCCGGGTCTCCCAGTTACATAAGAGGCCCTACCCTCTTAACTACAATAGATCTGTATTCCTCCTAGAAGTGTGTGCACTTACGTCAACGCCCATCCTCCAGTCAGAGCTCCCCCAGGGCAGCTAATGCATCCTAACCTCATCTCTGTGTCATAGTTCAACCTCTGCAGCACAGTCCCTTGCTCAAAATGGATATCTGTGGAAAGGAACTGAATCAATGTATTTTCCACTTATTTATAAACAAGCAAAAAAGTGTCGGGTATTAGATGGGGCTAGGGAAGAGAACTATCAGATAAGAAAGGTCCACAGACAAGTGGTTGTCTTTCTTCCCTTTAGAGAAGAAAGAATATCTATCCATCCAGTTCTCGTACTAACCTGTTACTATCTCATGCTATAAATATCCCAGGGAGAGTCAGAAATAGCAAAAGAGAAAAATGGGGCTTCTGATATCATGGGGCCTTGGGAGTGGAGGGGTCTTTACTTGTCCCCAGACCCATCTTAGAGAGTCTGTGAATGGTGGGGAAAATGCAGAGAGAGGGGGGCGGGATTTGGGAAGCAGCTGACCATTAACAAGAAAGCAGGTTAAACAAAGAATGAAGTAATGCCATTTGCAGCAACATGGATGGACCTAGAGATTATCATACTGAGAGAAGTAAGTCAGACAGAGAAAGACAAATATCATATGATATCACTTTTATGTGGAATCTAAAAGAATGATATAAATGAACTTATTTACAGAACAGAAACAGACTCACAGACTTCAAAAACAAACTTATGGTTACCAAAGGGAAAAGGTGAGGGGGGCGCAGATAAATTAGGAGTTTGGGATTAACATACACTACTATATATAAAATAATCAACAAGGACCTCCTATACAGCGCAGGGAACCCTACTCAATACTCTGCAATAACCTATATGGGAAAAGAATCTGAAAAAGAACTGATGTATGTATAAGTATAACTGAACCACCTTGCTATATACCTGAAACTAATACAACATTGTAAATCAACTATACTCCAATATAAAATAAAAATTAAATGAGAAATAAAGCAAGCAGGAGGGCGTGGTGAGTGGGGGGATGGGAAGAGAGAAGGAAAATGGGTCACTAAAATGGAGATAGAAGACATTGCAGCTGGTTGAGGCCAGGGCTGCTAAGAAGCCACCACACAGCTCTGCCCTTCTTGTAACTTAATCTCCACCCTTGCCTCTTCGTCTATAAAATGCCACAGAGGTGATGTGGGTCCAAAGCGCTGGAAGATTCTTGAATTAAAAGGCACTATGGAAAGGCCAAAGCATTACCATTATTATTATAAGGAACGTGTCATAGCAGAAACAGACACCACAACGCAGAATTAAAAAAAAAAAAAATACCATGCTGTCAAATTCGAGAGTGACTGGCTGTGAGATAATCTGGCAACCACAGTGGAGCAAGTGTTCAGGAGAGGTGAGTATTTTTCCACTCTTCCAGAAGGCCGGGAGCATAAACAGCAACAATTTTTGCCTCAATCTTTCAGGCGTGTCCATCACATGAAGCTTTCAAGTTGAATGCTGAATAAAATACCCTAAACACAGCAGAGAGCAAGCCCAGACTGAACATCTTGAAAGTGGTAAGCTGAGAGAGAAAGCATGCCCATTCCACGTGAATGTTTCGGCAGTGTCAGAAAATGCAGCACGTTGAAAAAAATCAGGCTGTGGCTTTCTCCAGCGAGTTCCCTTTTAACAGTCCAAGGGGAATTCGCGTTTTAACACAGCAATTTAGGCATCGTTAGCATCAGAGCAGGGAGCAGTTAGCTGGACACCACGTGCTCTGTGACAAATTAGGACGCCCTGAAAGCAGAGAAAACTTACACAATAGGTGTGTCCCTAGCACAGGCCAGCGCTTCGTGCCAACCACGTGCATGAGGTGAAGCAAGATCAGCTGTGTCTGTGTGGATTCAGGACCAAGGGCACGGTGAGAAGAGTGGGATGCTGGAGCGACAGACTTGCCCACCAGCAAAGAGATTGGCTAATAATAGTCGTGTTTGTACCAGAGAGAATTGAAGCCACAGCAGAAGGGGAAACTAAAGACATTAGATTTTAGTAGAGCTAATTTTGGAAGAAGGGGGAAAGTGCTGAGGGAAATGAAACAGGATAAAGCTGTAGAAGAGAAAGCCACGAAGGAAATAGAAAGTGTGCAGAGAGAAATGAATGCCTTTCCCAAATCACTACAAGCTACCCAGTCATAAATATTCCAACAGCGTGTTAAAAAAAAAAAAGGAAAGCCAAGGTGGATTAAAAGTGAGAATCAATAGCAAGAGAAACAAATGCTGTGTGAGAAGAATTTGGGGAAGGATAAGAAATCAAGGATTGGCTAAAAGACAATGATTGAATGAAAATAAAATGTGGAGAGGTCATTCTTTGGTTGAACAAACACCTCTGATCGCTCCTCTCTATACATTGTCCTCCCAGCTCCCTTTCTCTCATCCTATAAATAATCCTATTTGTACTTTTCTGTCTGGCATCTGCTTCCATCCACATCCATTGTGATTCAGGTCGTGTTTACTCCCATATTTATTTTTAATTGCTAAGGTCATTTTATTTGTTTATTGACTTATTTATTTTTGGCTGCGTTGGGTCTTCATTGCTGCATGCGGGCTTTCTCTAGTCACGGTGAGCTGGAGCTGCTCTTCATTGCGGTGCGTGGGCTTCTCGTTGTGGTGGCTTCTTTTGTTGCAGAGCATGGGCTCTAGGCGCTCAGGCTCAGTGGTTGTGGCTCGTGGGCTCTAGAACGCAGGCTCAGTAGCTGTGGCACATGGGCTTAGTTGCTCCACAGCATGTGGGATCTTCCCGGACCAGGGCTCGAACCTGTGTCCCCTGTGTTGGCAGGTGGCTTCTCAACCACTGTGCCACCAGGGAAGTCCCTCCCATATGTTTTTGACTGAAGGTAGGGAGGTGGGTTATCTGAAGTTGGGGTGATGGGGGGACCCACCTTGGGGAAAATACTAAGGCTTTAGGCGATGGCTACCCTGCCTGTTAAGAATGCTTCCCTCAACATCAGAACAAGACGTGACTGAAAAACTTCTGAGGTACACACCGAATAAGTCAAGATGTTGGCAAGGGATATTTAGAACATCATCACGACATGGAGAACACGGTCACTGAGGGAGGCACAGGCGAGCATCTCTGCCCCACTGTTCCCTTGGGGACATGGGAAGAAGGCACACATCTCTGGGTGGCTTTGCACAGGGTGTGAAAGGCACTGGAGACTGACAGCTTTTAAGCCTTAACTCCCTAATAAGTAGGTCAAGTGGAAGTCTGCAAATGAAAAATGAAAAATCAGGAAGGGGCAAAAATTATACCTCATGGCTAAATTACCAGCAAATGACTCCAATTCAGCATGTTGAAAAGGGGAAAAAAAAATGATAAAAAGAAGCATCTGGTCTGTGGAAATTCAATACATTTATCAGCAAGCACACATACTCTGAAATCCAAACTAGCATGAGTTTTCATACTTCGTTTTCACAGATTTTTTTGGGGGGGGGGTGTCTCAGTTTGGTGGGTAGCTTTTATTTGGTACAAAGAGTCCAGAAAAAAATTCTAGGCGCTACGAATTACTACCTACAGGTGAGCCCTTGTGACCCCCGTCTCAGGGCCCTGCTGGGAGCTGGCCACAGGTCAGGAATCCCCAGCCTGCTCCACCTCTGTGTGCGGTACACTTAGAGGAGAGGGACAAGGCTAGGCTTTCTTCATATACCTTTTACAGTAGAGACAGTAACACTTCCTCACTAGGAAATCTGGGGGCTATAGCCAGCTTGGCAACAGAGGGCTCAGGTTGACTCTGGGGAAGAGGAGGTGATGCTTGGTTATACTGATGTCTGAGCTCGTAGTACGTGAACAATGGGAAATTGGAAGAGGGCTGTACTGGGTTAAATAGTATCGCCCCCAAAATACACGTCCATCCAAAATCTCAGACAAATGTAATTCGTTAAAATGAGGTTATACTGAATGAGGACGGGTCCTAGATCCAATGACTGGTGTCCATATAAGACACAGATACAGACAGACAGACCACACACACACACACACACACACACACACACACACACACGGAGGAAAGATGACCATAGGCAGATAAAAGCAGAGTCGAGTGATGGAGCTACAAGCCAAGGAATGCCGAGGATTGCCAGCCACCACCAGAAGCTAGAAAGAGGTGAGAAAGAATTCTTCTCCATCCTTTAGAGAGAGTACAGCCCTGCTGACACCTTGATTTTGGACTTCTAGCCTCCAGAATATGTGAGCGAATAAATTTTTGTTGTTTTAAACCATCCAATTTGTGCTGCTTTGTTATGACAGCCCTAGGAAACTAGTATATGTGAGGACAGTCACAGGCAGGGAGTCTGACAATAAGTTACAAAAGGAGTGAGGAAACAGTCAGAATAACTACAAAAAGCTGACCTGAGGACAATAAAAGCACAGCCTCTCAGGACCTTTTACCATAGAGTAAATAACCCGATGTAGCCCACACACACAGTTGGGGATGGAGGGGAAAGCGAGAGGACATTTTAAAAATCAAGTCTCAGACAATTTTGATGTGCTTGAAAGTAACACTTAAATCCTCATTGGCCAGATACTGCAAAGGGAACCGTGGGCAGGGGCAGAAAAGAAAGCATCTTTTGTTTCCAAGGGGCAGTGTTTTTAGCTGCACCCTGCTGGAAGCTATTCCTTCCCATTCAAAAGCACGGGGGAAAGATAAATCGCTCCTCCTAACAGGTTGCAAGGAGAGATCAGAGGGTTTGCTAGAATCAGTACAGTAGAAGATTCAGGGACCTAGAATAAACTGTAGAAGTCGGGCTGGGAAGACGTGTGGGGCAATTTCTTCTCAGGTATTCTACATGCCCAAGGCCAGTTCCTTCTTCCATTCTCCAACGTGTGGTTCCAAGCCTTCAAGACTTTCCCTGAAGCCCCAGACCTCTCCTTCTGTTTTCTTCTTTCTTGGTTTAGTGCATCCTTGCATTTCTCTACACAGAGAAAGTTCAGGCCATCCACTATGCATGCATTCAACCTCTTGCCCCCTTTTCCGTAAGTACCCATTGTATGTCTTTCCCGCCTATCCTGGAAGAACAGGATTCTCCCTCGTGTTCAAAGTCAACTCTTCCACCTGCACTCTGTATCTTCTCATCTTCTTAGAGACCTTGCTCCTTCAGCTATCTTCTCCTTCATGTCCCTCAGTATAAAATATATTCAACCCTTCTCAATTGAGGAAACCTCTCTCTGGCTTCTGGGATAGCTCCCATCAACCTCAATAATTACCCATTTCTAGTCCTTCCCTTCTTGAGACTCCTTGGAAGAACAGACTGTATTCAACAGGTGCATTTTTGCACCATCCTGCTGTAAGTCAGGCTATTGGCCCTATCATTGCACTGAAACCATCCTAGCCAAGGTGACTGCCAAATAAGACGGCATTTCCTACTCTTATCATAGGTGATATCTCTGTGGTATTTGGCATTGCCCTCTTTGAAATTCTATTCTGTGACTTAAATGACACTACTCTCTTCTTGTTTTTCTCCTACTTCTCTGGAAACTCTTTTTTATCTTTTTAAGATTTTTTTGATGTGGACCATTTTTAAAGTCTTTGGTGAATTTGTTACAATATTGCTTCTGTTTTATGTTTTTTGGTTTTTTGGCTGCAAAGCACGTGGGATCTTAGCTCCCTGACCAGGGATCAAATTTGCACCCCCTGCATTGGAAGGCAAAGTCTTAACCACTGAACTGCCAGAGAAACTCATTTTTAAATCCCCTTCCCTTGATCTCCTTTTGTCTTGGGATTATCCCATGGTCTTCCAATAGCCCCCCTTTTAAATTTCTGAGCCCTCTCTTTTTCACTCTGAGAGGAAGACGCTTGGAAAGCCTCTGCCCAAAGAATGTCATCCACACCCATATTTTAATACATGCTGATGAATCCAAAATACGTATCTAAAGCTTTGCTCTTTCTCCTTACTCATACTCCACAGCCTCTCCCAATTCAACACGTTCAAAGTTCAACTAATCGTCTTTGTCTACTACTCCTTTACCCACCCCAACCCCCAATCAAAAACCCTTGCTCTCCCCCTAAGCGTCTTTCATTCACTACTGATAATTCAGCTAAGGTTTCTTGAAGTACCGGATATATCTAAGTGCCTGGTCCTGAGCTTGTAGAGATAAATGAGACCTCAGAGAACAGAAGGAAAGAAAGACAAGCAAACACATAAGTTATAGTTTAACAACAGAAGCAAAACTAGAAAGATGTACAAGATATAGAGGTAGCGTGGAAGAGAAGATGGTTATCTGGATCGGAGTAGGAGGGAGATTAGGTCAGCAGTGCCAGGGAATGCTCCCACAAAGAGCTGCTGGTCTGTCACTCTCAATGCTCACCGCTACTAATCTCCACCCCAGCTTGAATCCCGGGAATTTTCCTGGAGTCATCTCCTACACCTATATCAATTTCTATCAGTTCTACATGCAAAAATCTCTCAAAACCTGTCTCTTAGACAAATTTAGTTTATCTCCTAATGGGCTTAACTCCTATTTCACTCCCAATTCTATCTCAGTGAGAGCACTTATTGGTCACTTATCTATCGTACATGAATAGATTAATTTCTGTACAAAGTGGATGCTTAATTTTGTTGAATGCAGAAATGGTCCAGAATGAGATTCCTAAAACTTTTATCTGATCATGCCACTTTACTCTCTACAAATCTTCAAGGCCCACTCACTGTGATCAAAGTAAAATTGAAAATTGCCTTGGCAAACAAAGCCATCTTTACATTCCGGGCTCTGCAGATTTTCTCAGCAGACATCACTCGTTCCAGCTTCTGTGTTTTCTTTTCTTTGCTCTCCCTTAGAATCCATTTACCTTTCTGGTCCTCCAGATGGATTTTTCATCATTTAAAATTCAGGCATCTTCTTTTTATCTCTCCTATTCATCCTTTCTGTTCCAATAAGACTATGACTTGTCCTTGACTGTCTGTGTTCTTAGGCTTTCACAACATTTATCACTAATTATCTTTTTGACATATTCGCTTCCCCCATAAAATTGTGAGATCCTTGAAGACAGAGCATGGGAGTCAGAACAACAACAACAAGTCAACCTAATTAGCATGTGATGATGTCACTCTTGGGTCAAAGAGAAAACCACAAATAGAGACAAATACAGGCTGATTTGAGATTCTCCTTCTACTATACACATATTGCTATCTCTCAGGGTAAAATTATATTACATTTATATAAGAAGGCAATCAAGCGTGTAATATATTTAGAAAGATTTCTATCAAAACGGTTGAGATTTTTTTAAATATTTGGGAGCTTACAGAGGATAAGCTTTAATTATCTAAAGACTCATTGGTATGGAACACCTCATTGCCTTCTAAAACTAGATAAATGGATATATGACAAAGGTTACGAAACATGCAGCAATACCTTCAGAACAAATGCGAGATGACAAACTCTGCTGGTGTGATCTGTAGCATTAAGCCCCAAAGGAAAAACTAGAAAGACCATGGATAAAAGCCACAAAACTGGGGGGACTATAAAACATTCAGCAGGAGAAGGGAAGGGAGGGACAGAGTTCTAGATGCCTGAAAGAGGTCTTTCTTCTTTTAGACGTAAAGGGTAACTGCTGCTTATAAAGTGTTTTCAAAATCATGATATTTAGCGTGCCTTTGACACTCTTGATTTACAAAGCATGATTGTGAATATCAACTAATCGATCAACCTGCAAAACAGTCTTTAGAATTCAGTAATACTGGATCCCAATTAAAGAGGAGCAAACATGCCTGGAGAAGCCACGTAAAATCCCATGGTTGGGTCAGAATCTTCAGGAGCAATGAGGTGAGCCATTGCAGATGTAAACTGCAATCTTAGTCTTGGGTCAGTGTCTCCCAAGTTCTGGAAGCTTCATAAGATGATAAATTAGTAAAGGACATATTTTTTTTTCCCCAGCTTTATTGAGAAGGACAGATATTTTTACTTTTAATAGTTGATTATTGTAATGAGACTTTGGATAATTTATAAATATAGCACCTTATTCATGATTTTATAACGCTTAAGATGAGTAAAAAATATTAAAAAGGAAATCTATTCAGAGAAAAATAGTGATCATACTGACATTATGTGCCTGTGGAAGAAGCCACCAGGGTGATAGGTTTTGGCAAATTCTAAGTAAGAACAAGTCTGACTCTTATTATTTCAAATTTGTGCCTGTTTAGTCTTCATGTCTGAACTAAATGATTCTAAATTTGTGAGATTTTTATTTCTGATGTGGAGTTAAAGAGAAAAGGATAGAAAAGGGGGATGATCTGAGGAAAAGGAGGCAGGGAAAGTAGGGAAAGCTTTATATGTAAGTTCTAAACGCCAGTTAAAGAAACCCAGCAGAAACAAGTCCTCTGAATACAGTGTACAAAACAGTCTTCATGAAGCTTCAGCTCTATTTTATTTAGAATTTGGCTCTCTTGAGTGCCCTGGGGAGATAGGCATCTCATTTTTCAGAGGGGCCGAGAGAAATAGCAATCGCTCGCCATTCTTCTTGCCAACGTCTTGCACAAACAGCACACAGCAGTGGCTCAATCTAACAGACAACACAGAGCACTCAGAGCCCAGTTCTCTTGGTAGAGACGAGGCTCCTAGATGGGTTGACCCAAAAATAGGATATTTTTGAAGTTCTTTTTTTTCCCCCTTTTTTCAAACTACTGCTTCTAATTGCATACTTGCAGTTGATAGGAATTTAATAGGAAAAACTAGACCAAGAAATGTCAGAGGTGACACAGAGACATGTCAGGTCAACTCTGCAGAGGTCACAGAAACAGGAGCCAGTCACCAGATTTGCCAGAAGAAAGGCCTGGAACATCACATTTCAGCCACTAAGGGATGTTCTGTGGTCTCCTACAGAAGGGCCCAGCCTCTGCCGTAGGACATCTCTCAGCCTCATCTCTGACCACTCCAGCTCAAACAGTCCATTCTCTCAGCCTAGTGGGAATCTCTTTGTTTTTCAAGACTCAGCTTGACCTCACTTCTTTCAGAAGATCCCTGGTTCTTGTGTCCTGAGTTAGAGCCAATGCTCTGGGCTCCTGTAGTGCCCTCTCCCTTCTCCTTTTGCCTCTCTCCCTCCCTCCCTCCCTCCCTCCTTCTCTTCCTCCTTCCCTCCCTCCCTTATTAGATCCTTCAGCAGATATTTACCGAGCACCTACTATGTTCTATGATTGTTCTAAGCACTAGAGCTATAAAAGCAGCACCTGTTTTCATGGAGGGTACATGGTGGGCACAGCCTCCCGAAACCCCTCCAAACTTTAAACAACATACTTTTGGGTTTTTGTTTTTTTGTTTTTATTGAAGTACAGTCGATTTACAATGTTCTGTTAGTTTCAGGTGTCTGGCAAAGTGATTCAGTTATAAATATACATATTTTCTTTTGCAGATTCTTTTCCATTATAGGCTATTACAAGATATTGAATACAGTTCCCTGTGCTATACAGTAAGACCTTGTTGTTTATCTATTTTATACATAGAAGTGTGTATCTGTTAATCCCAAGCTCCTTATTTATCCCTCTCTCACCCCCTTTCCCCTTTGGTAGCCATAAGTTTGTTTTCTATGTCTGTGAGAACAACATACTTTTTGATAATAAAAGTTCTGTGATGACAACAAGAAGGGTCACATGTGGTGACCGGAGGAGGGAGGGTGGTTTACTTTAGGCTGGATAGACAGAAAGGTCCTTTCTGAAGAGAGAATTTTAAGCTGAGACCTTGATGACACAAAAACGCTGTAAAAGGAAAGATCTGGGAGGTCAGTGTCAACAATGTAAGAAATGGTTCTAAGACCAGGAAGAGCTCTTGGGAGTTTTCAGAACAGAAACAAGGCCGGGGGGCTCGCGTGGATGAGTGAAGGGGGGATCAAGATGAGGTCAAAGAAAGAGGTAGGGGCCAGGAACCACGTGCCTTTTTAGGCCATGGACAGGCATGTGGATTTTATTCTGAGGGCAGTTGGAAGCCACCTTAGGTGGCTTTCAACCAGGGGGAGGTGGGAGGATCTTCTCGAAATCACCTGATGAGTTATTTTAAAGACGTGCTTGTTTGCCAGACATTCTGATTCCTCAGGTCTGGGGCAGGCTGGGTGTCGCATATAGTGAACCATTGACCAAGATGCTCTGTAGACACATCTGACTTGACATGTTCAAAGTCAGACTCGTCATCTTCCCCTCATTCATCCTTCCTTCCCCTATGTTTGACCAAACCTGCTTCTCTTATATCCTATTCCAACATTGGCAGTTCACAGTCACCTAAGTTGGAAATCAGAGTCCTGCTTTATTTCTCCTTCACTGTCACAATGAAATCTAACCAGACTGAATCCTGTTCATTTTATCATCAAAATATCTCTTCATTTGGTCTTTCCTTGCCACTGCCAACTGCAGTAATTCAGACTTTCACTACCTCTCATCTGACATTCGTAATACTCTCCTAAACTCGCCCACGGTCTCCATGAACAAAGTTATCTTCCAGACCTCAGTCAGTGTTCTCTTTCTAAAACAAAAAATGTGATAACAGTGGGCGAATCTCTGTCTATGAGGGAGTCTACTGACATTTCCTTCCCAGATATCGCTGACTCTCTTGCCTGTTAAATATCACTAATAACTCCATGCACTTACAGAATAAATTTCAAATCTTTACTATGGTTTATCAGACCCTTTTGAATCTGCCCTAAAAGTATGTCCCTCACACCACTCTAACTCTATTTCCTACAATTACTTCTTGCTTCTAAACTATGCCCTGCCTTTTCATGCCTCTGTCTTCTCACAAGCTCTTTCCTCTGCCTAGAATGTCCTTCTTCTCAAGCAAACTTCACTTGTTTTTCAAGTTCCAGCTCAAATGAATCCTCTAAAAGTGTAGGTGCTGCATTCTTAGTGCCCGCACATACAGCATTTAGCACTTTATATTTTCAGGACTTCTGGTTTCAGTTATAAATATCTGAATCCCCATGAGCCTCTGAAGAGCAGAGCCTGGGTCTTATTTATCACTTTATTTCTAGCACCTAGTGTAGTATCTGGCACAGAGAGCTGAAAAAGATATTCGTTAAATGGATAAACCAATGAATTACCTTCATCTCCCACCCCCATTTGCTATGTATTTTGATATACACCCCCTCTTTGCGAGCAAACACAAAGAACAAACAAGATCCAAAATTTCAAGCCAGTTCTGTTCAATGGCCCCCATGGATTCTTCCTCAGTCACAGCTTTAAATAATGTAAGGTGATGCTACATTGGAATTATCGTGGCACAGCAACGGCATCTGAGATTTAACTGAGTTTAGGCCAAAAGATTTCATTTTTCAAGTGGTTTTTGCCAAAGTGGCTAAAACAGAAACAAGCAGGCACTGCTTTAAATATAGTTTGCTTCTTCTTCTGTTCAGGGAGTTACTGGCCCACTTTGAAACTGGTGAAAGCTCTCCAGGGGACAAAAGCAATGATCATTCCTTTCAGTTTAACTACAGGTAGGACAGCCACTCAGAGACACTGAAGGGTTTGAACTATTTGTCCTGGCACTTTCATTTGGGTTTACCTGACATAGTGCTCTGCTAAGAACTTACTAATGAAAAAGCAACGTTATTAATGGTTGGCTGTGCTTAGAAGTTTAGGCAAGGAGGTCAGCAAGCTCTAGAAAGAAGGTGTCCGTATATCTCCCTTAGACAGAGTTTTACCCACTGTAATCACAAAGCAGAACACAGGTAGCAAAGGCGGCTGTAGGGCTGAGCTGGGAGACTTTTGACACATAAACATGTAGAGATACAGCTGGAGCCTGGGAAGAAGGGGACTACCATTGCACAGAGAGGACCTCTGTGTTGGTTCTCTTCAATTGTTCACCTGTGTCCCTCTTTGCCTGGACAACGGGAAGAGGCTTCACTGAGCCGCGCTCTCACTCTATAGAATGCCTGTTGCCCAACTTCAGGGTGAAGCCAGTCCCACACTGGCCGTTTTCCATCTCTTCACTGTAAAACAGGGGAATTCAGGTCTAGGAGAGTGAGAATCTTTGAGTTCAGAGGAACAAAAGATGGCTGACAAAGGGGTACGGCACACACCAGGGAAGTCTGCATAGAAGTTCTGGTCTTTGAGCATAGAAGAAAACACAAGATTTAGAGGTTAAGAGAGGAGGAGAGTGCTGCCCTGAAGGGAATGTAGATGTGCAGAGGGCAGAGACAGAGCAGGGGGAAGTTTGTTCCAAGAACAGTTAGTAAACCTAACTGGTAGGAGAACTGAGTCCCACCATATCTGTCATTTAAATCTTTAATCTGCTAATGTTAATTGAGTTCCTTGTATAGGCTGAGTACTGTACAACAGGCCTGAGGAGGTAGAAAAAAAAAAAGATATAGTTTCTGTCCTCAAATAACTCAGAGTCTAATGGAGGAATCAGCCTCCATTAGAGCAATATGATCGATGCTATGGTAAGAGGTATCAATAAGTGTCTTGGAAGCACACAGAGAGGACAGCCTAATTGCCTGGGGGATCACAGAAACCTCCACGGAGGTAATGACATTTGGAGTGGCTTTTCAAGATAAGCAGGAACTTGCTAGGTCTGCAGAAGAGAGCGCCAGCAAAAAGAGACTCTCCTAAACCTTCCCTGCACAACTGCTCTCCATGAACCCTCCAGTACTTCCAGTTTCCTTAATGGTTCTCATCTACACCAGACTCATCTTCAGCCCACTCTTTCTGCTTGTTACCTGTCGTGTGTGCCAAGCTCTGGATGCCCTTTCCTGAATGCGGCAGCCCAACACCTCCCTGAAGCTTTCCACGTGGTCTCTATAACTCTCGTTCTTTGGAGAAATGACATTACTGCTGATACATCTGAGATGTCCAGTGATCAGGCAAGACAGTGTACAGCAGTGTAAGGGCTGGCATAAACGCCTACAAAAGAACCACTCACGGCGATCCTTCTACGCCTGTTCCCAAAAAACATCTCAGGAAAATGTGATGCCAAGTTAGCAAATGGCTGCCACTACTCCAGCCCACGATGTTCTCTCCCCGCTTGGAAATTCTAAAACGCTCTTAGTTTGTACTGCCAACTTTAGAATATATAAATGCATCATTTTAAAAATAAATTCATCATTTTAATTGTTTCTTATGTGCCACTAACTAGACAAGAGTTGATGGTATAGTCAGCTGTATCTCCCTAACTTGACAGTAAGGTCCCTCATGACAAGAACCAACTCTCAAATTCTTCTATAAGGAGCATGACCCTGCGCCCTGGGACACCGCTAGCAGTCCCAGTCATACCCATTACGTGATGACCCTACTTAGAAGCCTACCACTAACCAGCCCTGTACTGGAAACATCCATCCACTCAATGGAAGGTACCCAGAAAATATTCGATTAATTGATTTTCTCCAAATTTTCACCAACCATCTGGTCCTAAAGACAAAATGTCTCAGAGCTTTGTCTCGGCTGTGACAGCAGTGCTAAAGTATTCACTGGATCTGATACCATTTCTTTTATGCAGATGATGCCTAAAGCTACATCTCTGGCCCTGACACATCATGAGATCTTCAAGAATCCCACTGTCCTCTAACTCCAGTCACTTAAACTCAATATGTCCGGAATTTAGACTCATCACCTCATCCTCAGGCCTTCTCTTACCCCTTCCTTCCCTGTCTCGGTGAATGGCATCCATTCTGTGGCTCAAACCAAAACCCTGTGAGACACCTGTCATTTCTAACAGGAGGAACCATAAAATTTACCATTTAAAGTAGTGTGTTCTTGAGAGTGAAGGGAGGTGCTAATCGTAATTACTGTGGCATAACCAGAACTGTTCTGGACAAACGAGGACCCATGGCGACTCTCTCCTTACTTTCTCTCACCACTTGATGATCAATCAATCAATCATCAAGTCCTGTCAGTTCCATCTCCTAAAGACCTCTCAGGCTCTGGTGCCCCCCTTTTTGTTGCCGTCATCTCTTGCTCTCAGTTTTGCAAGTTTCCAATCCATTTTCTACCTAATGGAGGGATCTTTCTGAAATATACATTTAATCATTTCACCCCGTGCTCAAAAACTCTTCAGTGGTCTTGCATTTTTTTAAGAAACAAGTTCAAGCTCCTCAATCTGGTCCCCATTTACCACTTCAACATGTTTCCTCATCGCCCTTGTCTCCTATTACCCTTGCAATTTATGCTACAGCTTGAGTGCAGTACTTCAGATTCCCTGCAAATGCTGTACTCTCTCATCATGCAGCCTTTACACACACTCTGCCCAGAGCCCCGAACCCTTCTGTCTCCTCACATATATCACATGGTGAACTCTTCTTCATCCTTCAGTACCCCTGCAATCTTACCACCAAGGTTTACAACTAGCCTCCATCCAGCAATTGGAATGCCTTAGCTAAAATACAAATCTAACTATGTCACTTCTTTGATTAAGCAATTCAGTGATTTCTGATCTCCTGCAGCAGAAAATTCAACCTCCTTAGTAGATCTCTGGAAACATTGATTTACACTCTGCCTTTGCTCTTACCATTCCTTGTGCCTGGAATGCCCCTCCATATCTGGGGTGGTGCTGGGCTTGAATCTTGGTTCTAACACTCATTAGTGGATGATCTTGGGCAAATTTTTTTTTTTTTTACATCTTTATTGGAGTATAATTGCTTTACAATGGTGTGTTAGTTTCTGCTTTATAACAAAGTGAATCAGTTATACATATACATATGTTCCCATATCTCTTCCCTCTTGCATCTCCCTCCCTCCCACCCTCCCTATACCACCCCTCCAGGCGGTCACAAAGCACCGAGCTGATCTCCCTGTGCTATGCGGCTGCTTCCCACTAGCTATCTAGCTTACGTTTGGTAGTGTATATATGTCCATGCCTCTCCCTTGCTTTGTCACAGCTTACCCTTCCCTCTCCCCATATCCTCAAGTCCATTCTCTAGTAGGTTTGTGCCTTTATTCCTGTCTTACCCCTAGGTTCTTCATGACATTTTCCCCCCTTAAATTCCATATATATGTGTTAGCATACGGTATTTGTCTCTCTATTTCTGACTTACTTCACTCTGTATGACAGACTCTAGGTCTAGCCACCTCATTACAGATAGCTCAATTTCGTTTCTTTTTATGGCTGAGTAATATTCCATTGTATATATGTGCCACATCTTCTTTATCCATTCATCTGTGGGTGGACACTTAGGTTGTTTCTATCTCCAGGCTATTGTAAATAGAGCTGCAATGAACATTTTGGTACATGACTCTTTGAATTATGGTTTTCTCAGGGTATATGCCCAGTAGTGGGATTGCTGGGTCATATGTTAGTTCTAGTTTTAGTTTTTTAAGGAACCTCCATACTGTTCTCCACAGTGGCTGTATCAATTTACATTCCCACCAGCAGTGCAAGAGGCTTCCCTTTTCTCCACACCCTCTCCAGCATTTTTTGTTTCTAGATTTTTTGATGATGGCCATTCTGAGATGATATCGCATTGTAGTTTTGATTTGCATTTCTCTAATGATTAATGATGTTGAGCATTCTTTCATGTGTTTGTTGCCAGTCTGTATATCTTCTTTGGAGAAATGTCTATTTAGGTCTTCTGCCCATTTTTCGATTGGGTTGTTTGGTTTTTTGTTATTGAGCTGCATGAGCTGCTTGTAAATTTTGGAGATTAATCCTTTGTCAGTTGCTTCATTTGCAAATATTTTCTCTCATTCTGAGGGTTGTCTTTTGGTCTTGTTTATGGTTTCCTTTGCTGTGCAAAAGCTTTGAAGTTTCATTAGGTCCCATTTGTTTATTTTGGTTTTTATTTCCATTTCTCTAGGAGGTGGGTCAAAAAGGATCTTGCTGTGATTTATGTCATAGAGTGTTCTGCCTATGTTTTCCTCTAAGAGTTTGATACTGTCTGGCCTTACATTTAGGTCTTTAATCCATTTTGAGTTTATTTTTGTGTATGGTGTTAGGGAGTGATCTAATCTCATACTTTTACATGTACCTGTCCAGTTTTCCCAGCACCACTTATTGAAGAGGCTGTACATTCCTGCCTCGTTTATCAAAGATAAGGTGGCCATATGTGCTTGGGTTTATCTCTTGGCTTTCTATCCTGTTCCATTGATCTATATTTCTGTTTTTGTGCTAGTACCATACTGTCTTGATTACTGTAGCTTTGTAGTATAGTCTGAAGTCTGGGAGCCTGATTCCTCCAGCTCTGTTTTTCGTTCTCAAGATTGCTTTGGCTATTCAGGGTCTTTTGTGTTTCCATACAAATTGTGAAATTTTTTGTTTTAGTTCTGTGAAAAATACCAGTGGTAGTTTCATTGGGATTGCATTGAATCTGTACATTGCTTTGGGTAGTAGAGTCATTTTCACAATGTTGATTCTTCTAATCCAAGAACATGGTATATCTCTCCATCTATTTGTATCATCTTTAATTTCTTTCATCAGTGTCTTATAATTTTCTGCATACAGGTGTTTTGTCTCCTTACGTAGGTTTATTCCTAGATATTTTATTTGTTTTGTTGCAATGGTAAATGGGAATGTTTTCTTGATTTCATTTTCAGATTTTTCATCATTAGTGTATAGGAATGCCAGAGATTTCTGTGCATTAATTTTGTATCCTGCTACTTTACCAAATTCATTGATTAGCTTTAGTAGTTTTCTGGTAGCATCTTTAGGATTCTCTATGTATAGTATCCTGTCATCTGCAAACAGTGACAGCTTTACTTCCTCTTCTCTGATTTGGATTCCTTTTATTCCCTTTTCTTCTCTGATTGCCGTGGCTAAAACTTCCAAAACTATGATGAATAAGAGTGGTGAGAGTGGGCAACCTTGTCTTGTTCCTGATCTTAGTGGAAATGCTTTCAGTTTTTCACCATTGAGGACGATGTTGCCTGTGGGTTTGTCATATATGGCCTTTATTATGTTGAGGAAAGTTCCCTCTATGCCTACATTCTGCAGGGTTTTTATCATAAATGGTGTTAAATATTGTCGAAAGCTTTCTCTGCATCTATTGAGATGATCATATGGTTTTTCTCCTTCAATTTGTTAATATGGTGTATCACATTGATTGATATGAGTATATTGAAGAATCCTTGCATTTCTGTGATAAACCCCACTTTATCACGGTGTGTGATCTTTTTAGTATGCTGTTGGATTCTGTTTGCTAGTATTTTGTTGAGGATGTTTGCATCTATGTTCATCAGTGATATTGGCCTGTAGTTTTCTTTCTTTGTGACATCCTTGTCTGGTTTTGGTATCAAGGTGATAGTGGCCTCGTAGAATGAGTTTGGGAGTGTTCCTCCCTCTGCTGTATTTTGGAAGAGTTTGAGAAGGATAGGTGTTAGCTCTTCTCTAAATGTTTGATAGAATTCGCCTGTGAAGCCATCTGGTCCTGGGCTTTGGTTTGTTGGAAGAGTTTTAATCACAGTTTCAATTTCAGTGCTTGTGATTGGTCTGTTCATATTTTTTATTTCTTCCGGATTCAGTCTTGGCAGGTTGTGTATTTCTAAGAATTTGTCCATTTCTTCCAGGTTGTCCATTTTATTGGCATAGAGTTGCTTGTAGTAATGTCTCATGACCTTTTGTATTTCTGCAGTGTCAGTTGTTACTTCTCCTTTTTCATTTCTAATTCTATTGATTTGAATCTTCTCCCTTTTTTTCTTGATGAGTCTGGCTAATGGTTTATCAATTTTGTTTATCTTCTCAAAGAACCAGCTTTTAGCTTTATTGATCTTTCCTATTGTTTCCTTCATTTCTTTTTCATTTATTTCTGATCTGATTTTTATGATTTCTTTCCTTCTGCTAACTTTGGTTTTTTTTTGTTCTTCTTTCTCTAATTGCTTTAGGTGCAAGGTTAGGTTGTTTATTCGAGATGTTCTGTTTCTTAAGGTAGGATTGTATTGCTATAAGCTTCCCTCTTAGAACTGCTTTTGCTGCATCCCATAGATTTTGGGTCGTCGTGTCTCCATTGTCATTTGTTTCTAGGTATTTTTTTATTTCCTCTTTGATTTCTTCAGTGATCACTTCGTTATTAAGTAGTGTATTGTTTAGCCTCCATGTGTTTGTATTTTTTACAGATCTTTTCCTGTAATTGATATCTAGTCTCATAGCGTTGTGGTCAGAAAAGATACTTGATACAATTTCAATTTTCTTCAATTTACCATGGCTTGATTTGTGACCCAAGATATGATCTATCCTGGAGAATGCTCCATGAGCACTTGAGAAAAATGTGTATTCTGTTGTTTTTGGATGGAATGTCCTATAAATATCAATTAAGTCCATCTTGTTTAATGTATCATTTAAAGCTTGTGTCTCCTTATTTATTTTCATTTTGGATGATCTGTTCATTGGTGAAAGTGGGGTGTTAAAGTCCCCTACTATGAATGTGTTACTGTTGATTTCCCCTTTTATGGCTGTTAGTATTTGCCTTATGTATTGAGGTGCTCCTGTGTTGGGTGCATAAATATTTACAATTGTTATATCTTCTTCTTGGATCGATCCCTTGATCATTATGTACTGTCCTTCTTTGTCTCTTCTAATAGTCTTTATTTTAAAGTCTATTTTGTCTGATATGAGAATTGCTACTCCAGCTTTCTTTTGCTTTCCATTGGCATGAAATATCTTTTTCCATCCCCTCACTTTCAGTCTGTATGTGTCTCTAGGTCTGAAGTGGGTCTCTTGTAGACAGCAAATATATGGGTCTTGTTTTTGTATCCATTCAGCCAATCTGTGTCTTTTGGTGGGAGCATTTAGTCCACTTACATTTAAGGTAATTATCGCTATGTATGTTCCTATTCCCATTTTCTTAATTGTTTTGGTTTTGTTATTATAGGTCTTTTCCTTCTCTTGTGTTTCTTTCCTAGAGAAGTTCCTTTAGCATTTGTTGTAAAGCTGGTTTGGTGGTGCTGAACTCGCTCAGCTTTTGCTTGTCTGTTAAGGTTTTAATTTCTCCATCAAATCTGAATGCGATCCTTGCTGGGTAGAGTAATCTTGGTTGCAGGTTTTTCTCCTTCATCACTTTAAATATGTCCTGCCAGTCCCTTCTGGCTTGCAGAGTTTCTGCTGAAAGATCAGCTGTTATCCTTATGGGGATTCCCTTGTGTGTTATTTGTTGTTTTTCCCTTGCTGCTTTTAATATGTTTTCTTTGTATTTAATTTTTGACAGTTTGATTAATATGTGTCTTGGCATATTTCTCCTTGGATTTATTCTGTATGGGACTCTCTGTGCTTCCTAGTCTTGATTAACTATTTCCTTTCCCATATTAGGGAAGTTTTCAACTATAATCTCTTCAAATATTTTCTCAGTCCCTTTCTTTTTCTCTTCTTCTTCTGGAACCCCTATAATTCGAATGTTGGTGCATTTGGTGTTGTCCCAGAGGTCTCTGAGACTGTCCTCAGTTCTTTTCATTCTTTTTTCTTTATTCTGCTCTGCAGTAGTTATTTCCACTATTTTATCTTCCAGGTCACTTATCTGTTCTTCTGCCTCAGTTATTCTGCTATTGATCCCATCTAGAGCATTTTTAATTTCATTTATTGTGCTGTTCATCGTTGTTTGGTTCCTCTTTAGTTCTTCTAGGTCCTTGTTAAATGTTTCTTGCATTTTGTCTATCCTATTCCCAAGATTTTGGATCATCTTTACTATCATTACTCTGAACTCTTTTTTAGGTAGACTGCCTATTTCCTCTTCATTTGTTAGGTCTGGTGGGTTTTTATCTTGCTCCTTCATCTGCTGTGTGTTTTTCTGTCTTCTCATTTTCCTTATCTTACTGTGTTTGGGGGTCTCCTTTTTGCAGGCTGCAGGTTCGTAGTTCCCAATTGTTTTTGGTCTGTGCCCCAGGGGCGAAGGTTGGTTCAGTGGGTTGTGTAGGCTTCCTGGTGGATGGGACTGGTGCCTGTGTTCTTTTGAATGGGGCTGGTTCTAGTCTTTCTGGTGGGCAGGACCACGTCTGGTGGTGTGTTTTGGGGTGTCTGGGAAGTTATTATGATTTTAGGCAGCCTCTGTGCTAATGGATGGGGTTGTGTTCCTGTCTTGCTAGTTGTTTGGCATAGGGTGTCCAGCACTGTAGCTTGCTGGTCATTGAGTGAAGCTGGTTGCCGTGTTGAGATGGAGATCTCTGGGAGCTTTTCACCGTCTGATATTATGTGGAGCTGGGAGGTCTCTTGTGGACCAGTGTCCTGAAGTTGGCTCTCCCACCTCAGAGGCACAGCACTGACTCCTGACTGCAGCACCAAGAGCCCTTCATCCACACGGCTCAGAATAAAAGGGAGAAAAAGTAGAAGGAAAGAATTAGTAGAAGCAGAAAGAAAGAAAGAAAGAAAGGAGGGAGGGAGGAAGGAAGGAAGGAGGGAAGCAAGGAAAAAAAGAAAGGAGATAAAGTAAAATAAAATTAAGATAAAATATAAAGTTATTAAAATAAAAAAAATAATTATTAAGAGAAAAAATAAAACGGACGGATAGAACCCTAGGACAAATGGTGGAAGCAAAGCTATACAGACAAAATCTCACAGAGAAGCATACACATACACACTCACAAAAAGAGGAAAAGGGGAAAAAATCATAAATCTTGCTCTCAAAGTCCACCTCCTTAATTTGGGATGGTTCCTTGTCTATTCAGGTATTCCACAGATGCAGGGGACATCTAGTTGATTGTGGAGCTTTAATCCGCTGCTTCTGAGGCTGCTGGGAGAGATTTCCCTTTCTCTTCTTTGTTCTCACAGCTCTCCGGGCTCAGCTTTGGATTTGGCCCCGCCTCTGCGTGTAGGTCGCCTGAGGGCGTCTGTTCTTCGCTCAGACAGGACGGGGTTAAAGGAGCCGCTGATTCGGGGGCTCTGGCTCACTCAGGCCGGGAGGAGGGAGGGGCACTGCGTGCGGGGTGGGCCTGCGACGGCAGAGGCCGGCGTGACGTTGCACCAGCGTGAGGCGCGCCGTGCCTTCTCCCGGGGGAGTTGACCCTGGATCCTGTGAGCCTGGCAGTGGCGGGCTGCACAGGCTCCCCGGAAGGGAGGTGTGGAGAGTGACCTGTGCTCGCACACAGGCTTCTTGGTGGCAGCAGCAGCAGCCTTAGCGTCTCATGCCCTTCTCTGAGGTCCGCGCTTTTAGCCGCGGCTTGCACCAGTCTCTGGAGCTCCTTTAAGCAGCCCTCTCCTCGCGCACCAGGAAACAAAGAGGTAAGAAAAAGTCTCTTACCTCTTCGGCAGGTCCAGACTTTTCCCCGGACTCCCTCCTGACTAGCCGAGGCGCACTAACCCCCGGCAGTCTGTTCACGCCGCCAACCCCAGTCCTCTCCCTGCCTCCGACCGAAACCCGAGCCTCAGCTCCCAGCCCCGCCCGCCCCGGCGGGTGAGCCGACAAGCCTCTGGGGCTGGTGAGTGCTGGTCGGCACCGATCCTCTGTGCGGGAATCTCCCCAATTTGCCCTCCGCACCCCTGTTGCTGCGCTCTCCACCGCGGCTCCGAAGCTTCCCCCCTCCGCCACCCGCAGTCTCCGCCCGCGAAGGGGCTTCCTAGTGTGTGGAGACCTTTCCTCCTTCACGGCTCCCTCCCACTGGTGCAGGTCCCGTCCCTATTATTTTGTCTCTATTTATTCTTTTTTCTTTTGCCCTACCCAGGTACGTGGGGGGTTTCTTACCTTTTGGGTGGTCTGAGGTCTTCTGCCAGCGTTCAGTAGGTGTTCTGTAGGAGTTGTTCCACGTGTAGATGTATTTCTGGTGTATCTGTGGGGAGGAAGGTGATTTCCGCGTCTTACTCTTCCGCCATCTTCCCAGAAGCCTCCTTGGGCAAATTTTTAACCTATCTTTGTGTGTTAGCTTTATCCTCAGTTCAGTACAATAGGGATAATCATAGTATGTATCTCAGAGAGTTTTTGTGAAGATGACACAAATGAGAATTTTAAACAATGCACATAATCAACTTTCAGCAAATATTAGCCATCATCATTAGTATCCTTATTGTTACTGATGTTCTAGAAATTATCTCCTTCAAGAAATTTCTGTTCAATTTCCAGGTTTCATTCATTCATTCAGTAATACTTTTTATTTTATTATAATTTAACTTTTTATTTTATTATATTTTAACTTTTTATTGTATATTGGAGTATAGTTGATTAACAGTGTTGTGAGAGTATCTAGTGTACAGCAAAGTGATTCAGTTATACATATATATGTACCTATTCTTTTTCAAATTCTTGTCCCATTAGGTTGTTACATAATATTGAGCAGAGTTCCCTGTGTTATACATTAGGTCCTTGTTGGCTATCCATTTTAAATATAGCAGTGTGCACATGTCAATCCCACACTCCCTAACTATATTCAGTAATACTTTTTAAACCCATACAGTCTTCCAGAGACTCTCTAGACACTAAGAAATAAAGATGAATCAGGTGGTCCCTGCTTTCAAGAATACCATAGTCTAATTCTTCTCCCAGATCCCTTGTGGTAATTTCACCGTAATATCCCAACATCATCTGTTCATATGTGGTACCTTCTCCATGAGGTTGTTGACTCTATGGTCCTCAGAGTCAGAAATGGATGTATTCACTCTTGATCCCCCAGGGCCTAGTACACTTCCTGGCACATAGTAGGTTCTCAGCTAATATTTGTCTGACTGAACAAATACACATTTCATCATTCTAGTCTTAACACAACTCTTATCAAATATTATGCAAGCAAGTCTCAAATTTATAGAAACCAGTTTATACCAGTTCTAAAAACTGTCCTTGTTTCTGCTGTGCCGGAGAAAATAAAAGTGCTACTGTACTCTTTGTCTATTACTGCTGATGATTTCAGAAGTCTGCAAACCTTAGAGACAAAATATGCAATAGCCTGTTATAAGTTATGGATGGAAGTGAAACAATATCTATTTTGGTTAACTTTTCTTAGTAAGCTCCATAACAATAATCATTGTATATTTCTCTGAAGCAGTCCTGAAATTTGTACTGCGGACAAATTTCAGCAAGGAGCATCCAAACTTAAAGCCATCTGTCTGTCCCTCTTTCCATCCCTCCATCCACCTATCCACCCATCCATTCACCAGTTAATGTCAGTTAAGCTTAAACTCTATCACAAAATGGTGTCAAGACACTAGAGTCTTATGCATTTCAGTATTTCTTTCTTTCTTTTTTTTTTTTTTTTTGCGGTACACGGGCCCCTCACCGCCGTGGCCTCTCCCACCACGGAGCACAGGCTCCGTATGCGCAGGCCCAGCGGCCACGGCCCATGGGCCCAGCCGCTCCGAGGCACGCAGGATCCTCTCGGACCGGGGCACGAACCCGTGTCCCCTTGATTGGCAGGCCGACTCTCAACCACTGCGCCACCAGGGAAGCCCTTTCTTTCTTTTTTAATATTTTAATTTTATTGGAGTATAGCTGGTTTACAATGTTGTGTTAGTTTCAGGTGTACAGCAAAGTGTTTCAGTTATACATGTACATATATTCATTTTTTAAAGATCCTTTTCTCGTATAGGTTATCACAGAATATTGGGTAGAGTTCCCTGTGCTGTCCAACAGGTCCTTGTTGGTTACCTATCTTATATATAGTAGTGTGCATGTGTTCAACCCAAGCTCCTGATTTATCCCCCTCTCCACATTTCCCCTTTGGCAACCATAAGTTTGTTTTCGATATCTGTAAGTCTGCTTCTATTTTGTAGATATGTTCATTTGTATCTTTTAAAAATTAGATTCCACATATAAGTGATATCATATGATATTTGTAGTATTTCTTATAGAATTTTCAGCATTAAAAGTAGGAGAAAAGAAGACTATATGGATGTGTCATTTCTCCTTAACACGTTTATTATCGGTATTTTTATCTGATCATAAGCACTTTTATCAGCGTTGATGATAAATATGCCATGTTTTGGGAAAAGTTACCTTTTTAAAAAAGATTTACTTATTTTTATTCTTTTTTATTTTTGGCTGCGTCATCTTAGTTGCTGCATGTGGGATCTTAGTTGAGGCCTGCGAGATCTTTCGTTGTGGTGCGTGGGCTCTGTAGTTTGTGGCACATGGGTTCTCTCGTTGAGGCACGTGAACCCAGTAGTTGTGGCGCCAGGGTTTAGTTGTCCCACAGCATGTGGGATCTTAGTTCCCTGACCAGGGATCAAACCTGCGTCCCCTGCATTGTAAGGCAGATTCTTTATCACTGGACCACCAGGGAAGTCCAGAAAGTTACCTTTTGAAGAAAGCAAAATAATTTTTTTACATTGCTTTGGGAAAGCAAACCTAAGTAAATAGGTAAAAGTCCTGAGGATTTAGTAGAGCTGGGACTTCAAGGCCTAATGAGCAAATGGAGAGAGATGATCATATGGTTCTAAGTTAAACAGTAACCCGCCCAGCGCGCACTTGGCAAACTGTAATCATTACCAGTGCTGAGTGTGCTGATAACACTAATAAATCTAATCCTCCAAACCAAACTTAATTGACCTGGAATAACTACAAAGAATACCAGTCATAGTAGAAGAGAACATGCTTATCATGAACTCTATAGCTGCACACTCTCAGAAGCAATGCGTCAAGAAACACTTTCTTTGAAGAAGATCCCACAAGAACAAATGTGTCACCATAGTCCATGGTATTCCACCCTCTCCAAAAAGTCTGATCTCTATTGAATCAAAGAAGAAAAATCTCCAGGCTTAGACACGTCATTCCCTGCATAGTTATAGAGCTCCACCTGCTGCACGAGGCATGGGCAGCACACCCTAAAGCCAGGAAATCTCAGAGGGGATAAAAAGATGGGATCAAACCTGTGCTGACAAGGAAACAATCATGCACGTAGTCTCACGAGAGCTCCTTTTCAGAAGCCCTGAGCATGCCACCCTTCAGCCGAGCTCAGTTAACTTCATTAAACATCAACAAGCAAAGGTTGTATTGTTACTCGGTAGAGTCTATCCCTAAGGGATACTCAGGAAGTTGGGGGAATGTAGGACAATTTCCAAGCTCACCTATCTTCCTTCTGATGAACGTGGGGGAACTTTAGCTCCTAATCCTATACAGAACCAATACAAATATATCCAACTGTGAATAGCTGATGATAACATCACAGAAGAGTTGCTTTCTCTCTCTGTTCCGAAACCACGGCCACATTTTCCAGGTGTTTCCCTTGAGAACGGACCATCAGCATCTCATAGTGTGTGCTGCCCACCTGCTGTTCCGGAAGCAGCAACCCACGAGCCCAGAGGAAATATCTGAGTCATTTTCTTCTCTGGAGTGCTTTTTTATAGCATGCCTCTTGTCTCGGAATCTGAAGAGGCTGGCAGGTAGGACTTCCTCCATGGAGGACCTTGGGGAGACATTCCACCAAAGAACAACTCTCAAGCCTTCTGGTCTCTCTCATCTGAAAGATCCTAATTCCTCATTAGTAATTAGTCACTGTTTTCTAGGGTTCCCAAAGGCTTTCTGGTTACCTCAGAAAACATAAATACTGTCTTTTATGTTTAATCTGTGGATTTTGCTCTGTCTCTTTGAATTCTATTTTGCTGGTTACTTACTTATTCTAGAATCATCTAATGGAATCATCAGCTCAATAGTTGGATGCTTCCTGTCCTCTCCTGCTGTCCAGAAGCAGCTCTCTGCCTGTTGGCAATCTTCTACAAGGGGACAGCCTCACAGACAGGGACCACAGGAGCCTCTGAGAGACCATGCAAATTAGGCCAGCCTTTCCAAGTGCTGAAATGAACTTGCAGGAGTCTTGCAGGCAAAGGTATATTTTGGGACGTCAGCACTGCATATTGAAAGTTAAATCCCCTGTTTCACATTAGTATTTCTCTCTCTCTCTCTCTCTCTCTCTCTCTCTCTCTCACACACACACACACACACACATACACACTGAGACACACAGATACAGTCTTTCATTTCTCATTGTGTCTGATTGTCTCTTTCTGTATCAGTCTGTCTTCTTCATGACTTTCCACTCTTTCTGTTTCAGTCTCTGTGACTCTGTGTCTATCTTTATCTGTCTAGTTCTCCCATGTTACTTTTCCCAGTGTAGTCCTTTCATTAAAATAAGAAAATCCTATTGTTAAATGGCTGCCACTAGTTGGTCACATGAGTCAGTGTGACCTACCCCATTTATAGGTTATTCTTGTACTATAGAGACCTGATTGGATAAGGGTTTTCCAGGTAAGAAGAAACTGATGATTTTGTATTCCCAAGATTTGGATGCTTAAGAATGGACTAGCATGGGAATTCCCTGGCAGTCCAGTGGTTAGGACTCTGAGCTTTCACTGCCAAGGGTTCAATCCCTGGTTGGGAAAGTAAGATCAAAAAAAAAAAAAAAAAAAAAAGAATGGTCTAGCAGTCTGCCAAAAGACATATAGAGAAGAGGAAGAGGCATGCCATGCCTCTGGAAATATGGAGTGCCCCGTCTTCTAACCACACCCAGGCAATAATCAGGAATTCGATAACTTCACGAGGAGTGTCATGGAGCTGAAGCCCAAGTCACATGACGCCATCAGAATTCAGATGAAGGCTCTTCTGAAGATTTTAGAAAATTGATTGTATTCAATCCTTGCTATAAGAATGTTTCAAATCAGCCTTCCACGAGTTTCTGATGAATAGAAATACAGGCAATCTCTTGTATCCATCCCTCCCCCACATTCCTATCCAGTGGCCACATCAACATCTGGTGGACATTCTGAGTGAAATCTTAACCAATTTTCATAATTGGGAGGAGGAAAGTGGAGCGTAAGAAAGAATAGGAACGATGATCAGAGTGTACAAAAACACTGGAGGAAAGTGCTTTTTTAAAACTTGGAATAAATATATTCCAAGTTGGGAAAGGGTGACTAAAATAAGTGAAAATTAACTAAAGTTACTCATTTCTAAAGTAGATTCAAAGAGAGTGTTTTTCACATACTAAATTGGCATAGATTCTAAACTGAGAATAACTAGTGCTGTTAAAATACAGTGGAAAAGGGACTTTTCGGGACTCATAAAAGGACACAGAGGTTTTGGAAATCAGTCTGATGGAACATTAAGATCCTTAACATTTTTTTTCATATCCATTGACATAGTAACATAGAATTCTGGGTAGGATTCTAAGCATATATTCTGAAATGATTTTAAAAATAATAAACAGAGATGTTCATTACAGTATTATTCATCATTGCATAAAGAAAGAAAAATTGGAAAGAATTTGAATATCTACCATTAGGGAAATAGTTAAGGAAAATGATTTGCAGATAATTTTAAATATAGAGAAATGTTTATAATACAGTGTTAGGAGAAAAGGAGCAAGATATTATCTAAACTATGATGATAGGAGTAAGAAAAACTGAATGTGGATTTATAAGTACTTTTTTCCTTTTGAGTTTCTGAGGTCTTGCAAAGTCTCTACAATATACCAATGTTTTTAACAATCATTCTCAGAAACCTGTAGACTCAAAGACAGAAATTCGAACACTTATATAAACCTTGTGACTCGACCCACCAACCAATTCTCTGATGTCTGACTCCCTGAGAAAAGAAACTGTATAAATGTTTCCTTCTGAGATTCTTAGACTCTCTGATAACTTTCTATATTTATCCTTTATTGAATTAAAATTACCACAGCCCTGATTACCAAACCACATGCAAGATTTTCAGAAATATTTTGGAGCAGCTTTCCATATCCTCCGGGGTTTTTCTGTAGTTGCAAACTTCAGAGGGTTTAGGTAAACTGAATATTACATGAAAATATAGTGTTATAAGTTGACTTACAAAAGTTCTTTGGTAAGATTTTAGTAACCATATTTTCGTGAATAAATGGAACTAGGAGAGTGAATCATGTCCTGAGATGTCTTTGTCTGGGAAAGCCTTTCTTAATTAGAAATCTCTCCCCTGGGGCCTTAGGGCCAGGTCCAGGGTGCCACAGGACTGTCAACCGTACCCACTTCCGTTTAATTTTAGTAGGCTCTCACAGAAGCTGTTGGTCTGATAATTCAACCTTGTTCTTAATTTGTATATTCTGGATAGTTGTAGTTGTCAGATATACATACAGGGAATATTTTCTTAACAATGACATTTTTTATAGGTAATCTTTTTTTTAACTTTTTATTTTATATTTGAGTACAGTTGATTAACAATGTTGTGTTAGTTTCAGGTGTACAGCAAAGTGATTCAGTTATACATACACAAGACTTTAAAATTTTTTCATGAAATACAAGTTGTTGGCTTTTTTCCTGTTAGTTTTAGTGTTTTTATGTCCTTTCTGAGAAACATTTGCCTACCCCAAGTCACAAAGATAGTCTTCTATGTTTTCTTCTAGAATCTTTATAGTTTTAGCTTTTAAGTACAGGTCTACGATTTAGCCTGAATTAAGTTTTATGAGGCATAAGGTAGGGTTCAAAGTTGATTTTCCTCATGCATTTGTTCAACTGTTCCAGAACTATTTTGTTAATAAAACTTTACTTTCCTTATTGAATTCTCTTGACACATTTGTTGAAAATCAACTGACCATATATATGTGAGCTTATGACTAGACTCTGTTGTATTCCACTGCTCCGTTTGTATGTTTTAACACCAATTATCACACTGTTTTGTTTACTGAAATGTATACTGAGTCTTTAAGTCATACACTGTAGGCCTCCCAACTTGGTTCTTTCTTCCCTTCCTCCCTCCCTCTCTTTCTTTCCTTCTTTCCTTTCTCTTCCTTCCTTCCTTCCTTCTTTTCTTTCTTTCCCTCCCTCCCTTCCTTCCTTCCTCCCTTCCTTCCTCTCTCTCTTTCTTTCTCTCTTTCTTTTCCAATATTGTATGCTATTCTAGGTCTTTTACATTTCCAGATACATTTTAGAATGAACTCTTCAGTTGTGATTTTGACTGAGAGTACAGTTGGCCCTTGAACAACATGGGAGTTAGGGGCACTGACCCTCTTCAGAGTTGAAAATCCACATATGACTTATAGCTGACCCTTAGTATATGTCGTTCCTCGAGATTTGCAGTTCCGCATCAGTGGATTCAACCAACTGCTGACAGTGTAGTGCTGTAGTGTTTACCACTGGAAAAAAGCCATATAAGTGAACCCATGCAGTTCAAACCCATGTTCTTCAAGGGTCAACTGTATATTAAATCTACAGATAAATATGTGGACAATTGACGTATTGAGAATATTGAATTGCCCTATCCATGAAGATGGTATTTTCTTCCATTTATTTGCATTTTCTTTAATTTTTCTCAGGAATATTTTATAGTTCTCAACATGTCTTGTGTGTTCTTTCATTAAATTCATTCCTTAGTATTTTATTATTTTTTTAAGTTCTGTTTTAAAGGAATTAAAAATTTACTCTCCTATTCTTTACTGTTTGTTTATAGAAATGTAAAAGATTTATGCATATTGATCATGCATCCTGTGAGTTTGCTAAATTTACTTATTCTAGTAGTTACTCTTTAAAATATTTAGTATTCTCTATAAAATATCACATTATCTGCAAGACCACTTTACTTCTTAATTTCCAATCTGTATGCCTTCTTTTCTTACAGCTTTAAGATAAAAATCATCATAGAAGAAACTGAACATACTTAATTATTACAGTTTGATATGTTTTGACACATGTATAGCCCCATAAAACCATCACTGTAATTAAGATAGTGAATATATCCATTACACTCAAGTTTTTTTGTGCCTTCATGTACTCCCTCTTTTCTACCCCTCCCCATCTAAATTTCTTTATTTCTTTTACTCGTCTTATTGCCTTGACTAGAGCTCCAAATTACAAATATCAAAAATGAAAAAGGGAACATCACTGCAGATTTCACAGATATTAAAAGGATAATAAGAAAATATTATGACTACCAATACTTGACAACTTAGATGAAATGGACAAATTTCTTGATAAATATAACTTAGACTGAAACTAAAAGAAATGGAAAATCTAAATTATTCTATATCTATTAAAGAAGTTGACTGCATTTTACTCCCTCATTTCCAAAAAATTCTCCCAGACATTCCCAGTCATTCCTTTTGTTTCAATGATTGTCTCTACCCTGATGAATTCCAAATCTCTATTTCCAGACCAAACTTTTCTCTTGAGCCCCAGATCTTATATCCAACTGTCTATTTAACTTTTCCACTTGAGTGTCCAAACTCCACATGCCTCAAGCTGAACTCACTACATTGTCTCCCCACCTCCACCCGACCTTGTCCTTCAGTGTTCCTAATCTCACAGGAATGGGACGTCCAGGTGCTCCCATCAGAATCCTGGGTGTCATCCTTGACTCCTCTTTTTCCTCAGTCCTTCACATTCAGTCAGTCATTATGTTGCCAGTTGAACCTCCTCAAAATCTCACAAGCCCATCCAATCACTTCCAACCCCACTGTATTATACTAGTACAATCTACCTTCAGTTCTCACTTCGATTCTACATTTGTATTTTAACTGTTCTCCTCTTACTCAATCTTTTCTCCCTATAGTCTGTTCTCCAAATTGCCGCCAAACTGGTATTCTAAAACTGAGATTTAATCGTGACATCCCCCTGCTTAAGATCATTATTGGCTCTGCAATGAAGTCCAACTCTCTTAACATTCTTATGGGCCCTGTGTAATCTGATTGGTGGTTGGCTCGTCAGCATTCTGAACTTTCCCTGCCATAACACTAATTACATGATAATATCTTGAAACGTCTGTCTTTGTGCTTTTCTTTTCCCAGCATCCATATACTTGCGTGACTTTTCTGTTTGTCAGAGGCATTTACTTTGCTTGGAGGAAAAGTAGAGTTAAATTAGGAATTTAAAAAGCAGGAAACAGTCAATGTTCAGAATTTCTTTTTTTTTTTTTTAAACCTCTAAACAGACTTTTGAATATCTGAAGAGAAGTCCTGAGGGAATCAGAGAACAGAGTTTAGACCATAAAAATAGAAGTAGGAAGAGGATAAAAGGAAAGTGGAGCATTGCCTCCCCACCACTACATATAAATAGAGGGTCTGTTGGGCTGAGAATCGGGAGTGTGGAGTAGAAGATGGGCATGACCTTAGAAAAGGTGGGGGCTGGGAATGAGAGGCCTGACTGGGCAGGACAGATACAGAGAAGCAGGGTGAGCAACAGAAGAATTGCTAACCAGACTGAACAGCACTAGGAATTCCTGTTGAAGCTGAACCAGTGCCTGCAGACCATCTGTTGCCATTCTAGGGCATATGACACTCTACCCAAATGGTGAAGTGTTAGCTCTTCACCTTGTCCTTGGCTGCTTCCATTATAACAGTTCAATTGTTTGTTACTTTCCATCTGAAATGTATGGGTAGTCACTGCTCTCCTCCATTTTTTAAAAGCTTAGGATACTCATAAATTCTTCTCCCAACAGATAGCGTTGGGGCCCTGACACCCAGAGATGAGATAGTAGACAGTCCCTGCACTAAGACTTAGGTGTAACTGGACAATAGTGAAAAACATTTCTATCACACACTTACTATATAGTATTAAAATCACTTCTTTACTTTTCCTATCTTCCTTTAGACTGTAGACTTAGGAAGGCAAAGACCTTGTCAATCTTGGTCAACATTAGGCCCCAGTGCCCAGTGCAGAGCCTGGTATGTTGCAGGTGCTCAGTAAGCACTGTTTGGTTAAATCAATGATTTAATAAAGAATGAGTGATTTTAAATATGTTGACTTTAACTAGGGAGAATATCAAGATGGCAATGCTTTTTTATCCTACACATGTAAGGTTGAACACTTTTAGAAATTAAGTTAGGGAACTAAATTATTAATAATTTTAAAGTATTTCCTGTTTTGTTTTTAAGACTTCCCAACCTTGGAGGCCTGTTTGCAGTCTCCTATATGCATTCTTCGGAGTCCTGTATATATTTGGCGTTTCAAATGATAAAGCCGTTGAAAGCATGGCACCAAGAGGGTTGGAGCAGGCATACGTGTCATCATGAGGAAACTCCATTCCTTCCTTTTGCAAGAAATAGTTTGACGGACATAAAATTATAACATTAAACTTTTTCTTTTCTACGTGTGGTAGAGTGAATAAGAGTCCTCCAAAAATGTCCATGTCCTAATCCTCGGAACCTGTTATCTTACAGAGCAAAAGGGATTTTGCAAATGTGATTAATTTCAGGATTTTGAAATGAAGAGATTACCCTGGATTCTCCAAGTGGGCCCAATGTAATCACAGGGGTCCTTATAAGAGAGGCAGGAAGGTCAAAAGTCAGAGGAGATGTGATGATGGAAACAAAGTCAGAGGGAGATTTGAAGTTACTCTGTTGCTGGTTTTGAAGATGGAAGAAGCAGCCATGGACAAAAGAATGCAGGCAGCTGCTAGAAGCTGGAAAAATCAAGGAAACAGATTCTCCCCTAAAGCTTCCAGAAGGAACATAGTCCTGCTGACATTTTGATTTTTAAGGCTTCTGATCTCCAGTATTGAAAGATAGTAAATTTGCATTGTCTGAAGCTACTAAGTTTTGGGTCAATTATTATACAACCATAGAAAACTAATGCAGTTCTATAAACTTTATTAGTTGCATTAGGCATACTCAGAATGCTAGCTGAGAGGGGTTTGGAAAGAGCTTAATGAGGTGACACTCAACTGGGACAGAACAGGAATTCTATAAACAGATCAGGTGATGCTAAGGAATTTAAATTATTCAGTTATGTATAAATTGCCTAATGAATATTTATAAGCATATGTCTGAATATTATAAACATATCCAGATGATATATATACACACACACACACACACATATCACACCCAAATACACACATACACACTATCTTGAGAGAGGTGTAAACAGAAGAGTGCGATAAGACTCTTTTGGGATAAGAGTACCTAATCCATTTTTAATTACATATGACTTACCCAGATTTTCCCCATATAGTACTTTACTTGAAAAACTATTGTCAGAGTTAGTCTGACCAGTGTTTCATGGTAAACCAATGATTGATTTCACTGGGTTTTTCCTAAGAATATGAAAAATCCTGATCTTTGAGCAAAGCTGAAAAAATATTTTGTCTGCTTTATATAATACTAGAGTCAAGGTTAAATGTATAAATAGAAGCCATGAGTGGTGCCAAGTTCTAAACCTGAACTCTGCCCCAATTACAATGTTTTGAGAGATACCAACGAGACCCTCTCAGCCAAAATGTACTCTCCACTTTCATCTTAATGTCTGAAATTCCATTAGTAGCCATTTGTTCAATTATGTTAGTAAGAGCTTGTGCGTTAGTCTTCTCTTAAAATGCCAACATCCATAGGATAGGGAAACTCTCCACGTCGTTACCACCAGCTACTTTAGCAGGAATAATTCATATAGATTCCTTTTGAGGAGAGTAGGAGATGGGGAAGGAGGGGAATATTAAAAAAAGAAGAAAAGAGGACACCAGAATCTGCCTAAGGCTGGCCATAGCGAAGTTTAAGAACTCTGTACTCAAGCTGTTATCAAACTCAGCTGCGAGCAAAATCACAAAATAATAATTGCTAAATGCACTAACTGCTATCTCATCTATGCCTACAACAGCCTGGTTTATTAGGTGGTAATATGATTCCAAATTTAAGGAGGTACAAAGTGACGTATAGAGCTGGAGGTGAACAAGTCACTAAATAAGTGCCTGGTCTGTGGGACTCATTATGCTGCCCCAGTTCCTCTCGCGAACCTTATCTTTGGTACCAGCCTCTTCCTCCACTGCCTCCCTGACTTTCCATCTCAGATGCTCTGTGCTTTCCTGTCACCCTGTCACCCAAAGCCTCTCATTCTAGAGCCCCCATTTGATTGGCTTCAGACTTCTATTTCTTCCCTCAGTGGCAGAGCTGGGGTTCATTTAACTCAAGGAGGGTTGCAGAGGGTTGCAGAGGGCACAGAGATGCTCCTGAGAGGACTCCCATGGGCTTAGCTGGAAGTTCAAGGGGGCAAAAAGTTAGCACCCTATTGATTCAGTAACAAGCAGCAAACAATGACCATACCTGTATTTATTCAATGGCCAATGAAGGCCACTTTTGCAGGGTGCTATGGTAGCTGCTAGACAATTGAAGTCAGTGTTGGGGAAATCTGAGAGCGTGCAGTGGAAACACAACCACATGAGCGAGAAGACTTCAGTGTAAGAAGAATAAATCACAAAGAGGGTCTTGTGCTGGAGCCCCAAACAGTGATCCCGGATTGGAATTGGAGCACAAGAAACAAAGCAAGAGCCTGATTGCTAGAATAGGTGAAAGTCAGCTGAGCAGCAAGTGTGCCTCGACCTTGATCTACTCAGCTGAGGAAGTTTCTGCTGACTTACTAGAGCTCAGCCTGCAGCTGACGGTTGTATAGGCTGAGCCAGTGTTTTTCAAGCTGCGGGTCATGACCCATCCGTGGTCATGAAATTGGTTTAGTGGGTAGTAAAGAACACTCTTGAAAATAAATAAAATAGACTGGAATGGAAGCGAAAAGAAGGTAATGAAGGGCACTGCACATAGTAATGGTTTCAGTTGAGGTACAGGTATCTAGTGATGTAAAATACATTTCTCAATGTCACAGCCAAAAGAAGTTTGAAAACTTCTGACTTGAAACTAGAAGATACAGGCCAGGAAGCCAGACTAATGATTATGTTTAAAATATTTTCTGCTTTTTCCAAATGACTGTGAGCTAAGATAATATACCAATCCAGATAGTGGTGTGGCTGCATATGAAGGAATTAAATAATACAGCCTTCTTCAGGGAGATATTCCACATATAGCCCCACTTGAGAAAGAAAATTGGGAAATAAGGACGGAGAGTTTTTAAAGCTCAATGAACTATTAGTTGTTTCCATACCGAGTTACTTTACACGTTGACGAAGGTATCACATGGATCCTTAGCTCAGGCGTCGTTGAGCTGCTCTGCCTTCATGAGACCATGAACTAGGACCAGCTCTGAGGAACTCCCTCTAGCCAGCATGGCAGTGCCCTTGTGCGGTTCAGTCATGAGGTCGTTGACAGCTAGTGTCAACGAATCCAAAATCTGGATCTGAAACCTCCCTTCGCCTTTGTTCCACATCTTCAATTACTCACTAGATAGTTTCACTTCAGATCTCCTTCCACATCCAATCCTTTCCAAAAATTGTATCTTCTTTCCCTAAATACACTTCAGCTGCTATCTTTTCTGTCTTTGTTAATGGTACCAACACCCTTTCAATCACTCATGATTTAAAGTTTGGAATCATGTTTAATTTTCCTCTTTTCTTCATTCCCCATAGGCATGTACATATACTCCCAGAACAGAATAAA
Source organism: Grampus griseus (assembly GCF_964374135.1). Lineage (NCBI taxonomy): Eukaryota > Metazoa > Chordata > Mammalia > Artiodactyla > Delphinidae > Grampus > Grampus griseus. Next base: position 13,091,452 of record NC_139004.1, read on the forward strand.
TATGTATTGAGGTGTGGTCTTTTTGGTCCCAGGTTCCCCATTTCCAATGTCTGCCTCTTATCACTGCCAAAAAACAAAAAACAAAAAACTCTCCTAAAGTAATCTCTAATCACACTATTTCTCCTCACTGAACAAGTGGCTCTCATTTCCTGCTATGAGGCATTTCATTTTCTGACTGTTTCCACTTTTTAACCTCAGACTCCTTCCCTCTGCCTCCTCAAATATAGACCCATCTCCACCAATCTATTTAACAAACCCTTAAACTGTATTTTCCCCAGAACTTTTCTAAATGCCTTATACATATTAAAACTTTAACTGACAGAAAAGCCCTGTGCACAGTAGGTAATATCACCTCGCATTTTTACATAGGAGAAAACAGAAGCACAGAGAGGTGTATGAACCCAAAGGATACCCACGTTCATGTATCTCATCTCCCTGTATCCCGGGAAGGTCGTATTTCTTTTACCTGCAGTGTTCCCCTCTCCTGAAATGCCACTGATCTACCTGTTAGTTATAAAGATCCTACTTATCCTTCAAAGCCCAATTGCCAGCTTTATCCTTTCTCCTTGACAACTTATCTTTCTTGAAAACTCCAGGTCTCAATATTTATCGCCGTTGATTCCTACAATACTCACCCTCTTCCACACGTAAGTTGGCGCTTGATGACATAGCTGTCTTATATCCCCCTAACGGTTCCTGTGCAGGAGTCTTACCCTGGGGGCAAGGACCATGGCTTATCATGGTTCTGCGTCCTTCCCCCTCGTTCTTTCCTTCTTTGCCATTTTTACGCCTCCTTCCCCTACCCCCAGCCAGGCCTTGCAAATATTGAGTACATGAAAGATACTCCCCAAATAATGAATTGACATTGAATTCCTTTCATAGGTAGAGTGGGGTAGCCTGGCGTGTTCATTCAGGTCCTCTGAGAAGTAAATAACGAGACAGAATGAGACTTACTGGGAGTCTCACTTATGTAAGAGATTTCTTGGGCTAAAAATGCTGTGAGGGAAAAAGAGGAGAGTCAGTGGAGGTGGGAACAGTCTTTAGAACATGATGCCGGGCTAACCCCTATGAAAGAGAAGGAAAGGAAGGAGGGTTGGCTAGGGAGACTCTCAGACTGCAGCACAGTTCTAAGACAATCTTGGTCTAACAGCTATGGAGTTCCTAAGCTGAAGTCCCCGGTGGGAGGAGTCTCACAGCAACAGGCTGCGTTAGGACTCTGCCGAGCCAGATCCTTGCCCCGAGCAGACTCCTGCTCCGGGTAACTGCGGCCTGGGCGTGGACACAGAGGTGGATTTGGAGCACAGCAGTTTTGACCGTCATTCAATTTTGCTTCCTGCAGCAGAAGATCTGAGTGGCATGTTTTCTTGGCCATTACTCCTGGGATACTACAAAGAACACTGGATTCAAAATCAGAAATCTTACCTTTGCATCTCAAATGTATCCATCACTAACTCTGCACCTTCATTAAAACTCATCTTCGTCCCTTCATTTGTAAAATGGAAATGGTCAATAACTCAGAGACCTATTGTGAAGACCACACATTGGCAAGAATACACAGCACTCTGTCTACACTGCGTGTGATTTCATCAGCTCTATCTAATTGTAGTAACACCTGACATTTGTGAAACATCTCATGGGTCACAGCAAGTTTTGTTCCAGCCAGTGATCCTGTGAGGAAGGCAAGACCAGGATTCTTTCCTACCTCCACTGCCCTCCTGGCTCTCTGAGAGATAGAATGGCTCTGGAGAGGAAGTTGGTGTGCTGAATTCAGATGGGGACAGGATGCAGAGCCCACTTGCACGTAGGGCCTGGTTAAAACCATGGCAGGTGAGGAATCAAATTACTGAGGGAAGGGCTTCCCTGGTGGCGCAGTGGTTGAGAGTCCACCTGCCGATGCAGGGGACACGGGTTCATGCCCCGGTCCGGGAAGATCCCACGTGCCGCAGAGCAGCTGGACCCGTGAGACATGGCCACTGAGCCTGCGCGTCCGGAGCCTGTGCTCCGCAGCGGGAGAGGCCACAGCAGCGAGAGGCCCGCGTACCGCAAAAAAAAAAAAAAAAAAAAAAAATACTGAGGGAAAAACATATGTAAAGGATCACATGGGCCCTGGTGATCCAGGTAGATGTGCACTGGTCCAGAGCATCCTCTCAACCTGAAGGCAGCCTGGCCAGGTCCAGAGTCTAGCAGGTCACAGAAAGTGAGTTCTGATCCTGGCATAGACACTGACTGGCTGACTGACTCCCCCATCCTCCTCGTGCAGGTGGAAAGGGGCACACAGGTGTATCTGGCAGATCTGGGGAGAACTTACCTCTGTCTATGTAGGAGCAGAGGGCTCATCCCCTTCCCTTAATGGTTCTGGCCCTCAAGAGTAGTATCAAGTAAACAGTCATAAAACTGGCTCTTCTCTGCCTGGAGAAGCATGGGAAAGTCAAAGCCAGGGGCAAGGAAAACTTCTTACTCTTCTATGTAATATCAAGTTCAAAGAATGCCAAAAGCATCTGCAAAATCCCTGCAGGAACAGCAGTAGCGAATTTGGAAGGAGCTGGCCCATGCGCTGGAGGTTGCACATACACAGGGAGTAGAATTAGAAAAGAAAGTAAACAGGGTTTCTGCTATGGGTTGGCATATGTCCCCCAGAGAGATATGTTGAGGTCCTAACCTCTAGGACCTCAGAATGTGACCTGATTTGGAAAGGGGGTCTTTACAGAGGTAATCAAGTTAAAATGAGGTCATCTGGGTGGGCTATCATCCAATGACTGGTATCCTTATAAAAATGGGAGATTTGGGCACAGACACACACACATAGGGAGAATACCACGTGAAGATGAACGCAGAGATTGGGTTGATGTTTCTGTAAGCCAAGGAAGGCCAAAGATAGCCAGCAAGACACCAGAAGCTAGAAGAGGGGAATGGAACAGAATCTTCCTCAAGCCCTCACAAGGAAGCAACCCCACTGGCACCTCATCGTGGACTTCCAGCCTCCAGAACCGTGAGGCAATACGTTTCTGCTGTTTAAGGCACCCACTCTGTGGTACTTTGTTACACACCAAGCAAACTAAGGTTCTCCAGGAGCTCACCCAAAGTGTCATCTGTGCTGAAGGAGAATGGGACTTGTCCTAAGGTCACTTCTTTACTTCTAGATGAGGTCAAGTTCACCTCCTCTTCCTCTGCCTCCACACCACTGCCCCCCACCCGTCAGCTCCTAAGGTTTATCCTGGAGGCGTCTGGGGGATGTGGTGACGTTGTGGGGGGATCAGTGTAGGTAAGTTGGGGGAGGGGGAGGGATGGTTAGTGCGGGTCCCTTTTTCCTACTTCGCCTCTTGCCGGGCGTTTGAACAGAACAAAATAAGACCAAACGCCATCGTCTCTGGGTCAGAAAGCCAGCTAGCTCTACGACTAGGCGGAGCACCGGGGCTCACGCAGCTCGGCGTCTCTGAGCAGCAGAGCCCCTGGGCAGCACCCTCTCACTCTTTCATCACCCAGTGAGTCTCACCTGTTTTCGCACAAACGCAGGCCCCCTTTGGGTAATCAGAGAAGGAAAAAGCAGATCTGTGGAAGGCAAGGTAAGGAAATCCATGCTGGGCTGTCCAAAATTAGACCGGAATCCTCACCACCTAGGAAAGCAAAGCACTACCCTTCTCTGCGAGCCTGGATTACACGCATGTGTTGGGAGTGGGATTTGCGGCGTAGACCTGAATTGTTCCAGCCTCCAACACTGCACCCAGACCTTAAACGGAACCTCTGTCTGTGGGAACTTTTGACAAGAGCTGGCAAGCTGAGGTTTTCTTTGAAATGTGGACGAGGGCGTAGCACTTGCTCTCACGTGAGGGGCAGGGCTCTCCAGCCTGTGTGAGCTGCAGGGTTTGCGAGTCATCAGCAGGAGGGGAAATTGCCCTGGTAAATTACCAAGTGGGGGAGATAGGAGTCAGGATCGCCATAGCGGAATTTACTGTGAAGTTCCAAGATTCTGTGAGAAGAAACCATTCTGATGTGTCATGTCGTGCATGCTATGCCTCTGTTAAACAAGAAAAGCTTTCATTTTAAATCATGAGAAAGCCATGACACATGATTTGAAAATATTCTGCCCTGCTTTGCCTTCCCTTATGGCAAATAAAAGTCTTGAAATAAAAATGTTTCCACTGGGGCTTCCCTGGTGGTGCAGTGGCTGAGGGTCCGCCTGCCAATGCAGGGGACGCGGGTTTGTGCCCCGGTCTGGGGGAATCCCACATGCCGCGGAGCGGCTGGGCCCGTGAGCCATGGCCGCTGAGCCTGCACGTCCGGAGCCTGTGCTCTGCAAAGCGAGAGGCCACAACAGTGAGAGGCCCACGTATAGCAAAAACAAAAACAAAAAATGTTTCCACTGATTTTCAGATCTTTGCATGGGTTGCACCTTTCGTCACACGTTCTCTCTGCTATTACTCACCGGCAGCTTTAATGGAAGTTATTAGCATGAATGAACACTCTTTCTTAATGGCTGAATCCTGGGTGAAATCGTTTGTAAAGCCCAAACAGTCAGACAGAGAAAAGCAATTAATAGAATTTGCCGTCATCTGAAAGAAACTTGGCTTGTCCGTGCAGTTAGGTGCTGAGGGAAATGAATATGGTGGTTGATTATCAGGAAAAGTAGACTGAATCTTGCCCTCGGGTCAATTCACAAATGTGCTCCAAGTGGAAAACCCAAGTCTGCGACCTCGAGGAATTGCACGAATGTATCACAAGACAAGATCTGGCCCAATGCCAGAAGCTGATGAGGTCAAACTCATGACTCAGAAAATATGCAGTGGACCAGGCTCTCATTCTGTTGCTTTCCACTGTTGAGCGGAGATCTCTTCCACTTTTCTCCTGCCCCCATCTCCTGTTATTAGAAGTACAAATGGGATTCCCAGGTGTTCAACTTACGTAATCTTGCAAAGATGCGACATGTACTCTCTCATCCCATAGCCTGATTTTCGTTGTGGCCCTTCTTGCTCTGTCTGGAGGCATTTCAGCAGTTAATGGGAGTGATTCAAATGATCCTACTCCAATTCTGGCTATTTTAAGATCCTTAGCTTTTCTTAGCCATGGATTTCTTCTGTCTAAATCTGCCCGACGGAATTGGAAGCTGCCCAGAATCATCTTCTTTGGAAATTACATTTGTGCATCTAGGGTATATTTGTCGTTCCACCCACGCTCAAGCCACTTTTTGAGAAGTGCAGAGCAAGTCATGTGACAGTCATCAGTGTATTTGCACCCTTTTTTGTTTAAAAACATAATCTGCATTACAAATTGCACCAATTCCTGTATGTAGTAAGTCATCATTCAATAAAAAGCCCAAATGTATGCCTGTCACATCCAACATAATAAACTGCAAGTAAATACATCTTTTCTTAGTCCAAATCAGTCAGTAAATGATGTCTTTATTTTCTCTGTTATGCACCAAGTTTGCAATCAGCTTTATTCTTGATTCTCTCAGGCCAAGCCCGCACAGCTTAAGAGCAGTGGAAAGAGCGTGCTTTTGTCAGAAGCATTTGGACAGCTGAGGACAGGAACGTGGCCAAAGCCATCCATTTCTCCAATTCACTTTGTTTTACCTCATCTTCGTCAGTCCAACATGATCATCATCTTCATCATAACTTCCATCTAAAAAAGATTTATTACGTCTGTATCTGAGACGATGCTGTAATACAGCAAGACATTGCTCCCTGCCTGCTGTAGATGAGTTTGCTGTTTACAAAGGAGTATGGTGTAGAAGAGACACTTGTGATTTGAAGACAAAACTGGGTTAGGACTGCAGTCTTACCACATGCATTAGATACTTGTCTTTGGAACTATTATTTAACCTCTGAGATCCTCTGTTTTCTCATCTACAAGATGAAGATAACAGGTACGTCCCAAAATAGATGTGATGACTTTAAAATACATGTGTGTTGTGCTAGGTACACAGGACCTGCTCAATTAAGCTTTAACAAGTAACACAGATGCGATTTTACGGAAAAAGGCAAGCTACCCTGGCTATATTTACTGTGGACATATTATTAATAACAGTGATTTATCATACTGGCTACCACGATCTCCTTTAATTCTGTAACAAGTAAGGTCGACTCGTCATTTCCTTTTTATAAATGAAGAAAGTGAGACTCAAATAGTAAGCCAGATTTTTCTGCCTTAAATCTGGATTCCCTTTTCACGAAGATCATAACCACTTCAGTGCCCTCTCTTTGTCCTTCAAACAATTCAAGCTTGTTTCTGCCTTTGGATCCTTATATTAGCTGATTTCTCTGCCTAGAAAGTTCTACCTTCAGTATTTTACATATCTGACTACTTCTCATTATTTAGGTTTCAACTCAAATGCCGCCTCCTCAGAGAAGTCTTCCTTGACTACCCTATTTAACGCAGGCTCCTCACCCAGCCATAGCTTTAAGTCTCCCTTTGCACTTTATACCCTTCCACTGACCCATGGCCCTCCTAGCAGTAGAGGAGTCAAGTGACATAATGGCTAAGACTGTGGGCTCAAGAATTAGGTGGTCTGAATTTAAATTTTACTTTCACCACTTACTGGCAGGGTGACCTTGGAAAGTGGCTTAATCTTGCTTTCTATGCCTCAGTTTCCTCCTCTATAAAATGGGGATGATAATAATGTCAGTGGCAGCATAGAAGCGTTGGTGGGATTAAATGAATTAACACATGTGAATCAGTGTCTGATGGAGAGTAAACACTCAATAAATATTGATTAAGCTTTTAGGGTTATGTGACACACCTCATTCTCTGACAGTATCTCAACTGTTTGTGTTTGTTTATTGTCGTCCTCACCATGACAAAGGCATGGAGTCCCCTGTCTTGTTCACCACTCTGTCCCCAGCATTCTAGAATGGTGCTTAGTAGGGACCCAGTAAATATGTGTTGTTAATGAATGAAAGAACATTAGATGTATGTATATTAGAGACCAACGAGCAAAGGTGTGATGAAAAAGAGGTGAGGACACAGTAGCTGCATATTTAGGTGAGATGGTTTCTGGGGAATTCCTGCTTCTGTTTCACTATATATCAAGGATGTATTCTCTCAGTGCATTCCAAAGCCCTCTGTCCCCTCTGATCTTGTCTCTGGGCACTCAAGCAAAGATCTCATCTAACCAGCACCTCCACACATGTGCTCACGACCCACGGGTGTAACTTCATAAGCTGTTACGACTCAGGAAGAAAAAGGCACGCTGAACCCTCTAGAAATAATAGCAGATTTTATGGCTACTCAAGTAAGGCAAGGCGTGGGCCGACGCTATAAAAGATCAGTATCCTTATAAAAATAGAGCAGGGTCCAGAAAGTGAGCAAAAGGTGGGGGGAGAGGGAAAGACCTTGACAAAAGCCACTTCTGCCACACACACTTCATACACATACACACTCTCACACCATGAAACACTCTCCCATGCAACACACACTCACAGCCTTGATGCTTCTGTGCTTTTCCTTCTGTGATAGGAATCTGTACAGACTCATAGAGGTTGTCCAATTCAATTACTCATCCAAAGCATGAAGCCAGGCCAGGTGGTCATCGCACCTTTGCCTCCATCTCTTTACCTGGCCAGACATCCACAGTTTGGCCTCATCCATCACCGTTTCGGTTACCAGTGCCCTCCTGGCCGCTCTCTTCTGTACCTTACAGCTTGGTTACACCCAGGGTGACCTATGTCCCTGTTTGTCCAGGACAGCCCTAGTTTACACACATTATCCTCAAGTAATTACCAGTGGACGTTAAATTATATGGTCCCCTAATCATGCTCAGCTTCATGTGTGAGGCTCAGAAGAAGATGCCGAAATCCCAATGGGAGTCACTTCTAGTGTTTCCCCCCAAAGAGCTCCCGAGAACAGCGATCCACTGACTTCTAAGTCAACAGTAAGCTAATAATCTTAGGCTGTCCCATTTCTAAAAGGATGGCAAAGAGATGGAAGAACGTTAAGGTATTGAGGTTATGGGGGAAAGTCGGAATGCAGGTGAGCTATAATAAAGTGTAATGAATTACAACAGAATAGAAAAATCAAAATCTTACTTCTTCCTTCAGCTTCCTAATGCTAAATATGTAAGTAGGTGTATTTTGCCATTTGGAATAAGTACCACTCTGCCTGTAAGAAAAGCTGCCTGTAAAATAAATTTCTGTTTATGATAGCTTATGTTCCTGTTGAATTTCACCTTAAAATATGTCGTTCAGTGTTTGTACCTTCTCCTGGAACAAGTGGACTTAAACGTCTAATAAACTTTCACTTCTGTATGACTGGGATGAATGCCCACGCAGGTTGAGATTCAACTACTTGCAGCAATTCTTCCCCAAAATGCACATCCTCGACACACTGTATACTCATTTACACAGTCACCACTCATAGCAGGAGGTCCAGAAGATCGGCCTAACAATTCTCCAAGACTATCATTCGTGTTCTCATCTCCTGAATAAGATTCTAATTCTTTGAAGCAGGAAATAAGCTTTGTAGTTTTCTTACTTTTAATTCTACTGATCTTTTTACAGGAATAAAACATGAATACATTCTCCATGTAAAATATTCAAGTAATGCTTTGTACTTTTCTTGTCTACCTGAAAAGATCTTGCACATACTAGGCATAAAATAAGTGTTTAGGAAAATGTCAGCTTTATAAATAGAATACTGTCATTTGGCATATTGGAAAATGCTCCAGGTGTTGTTCAGTTAAAAGGATTTTACTGTGAAATAGATCACACACCCAAAAGAGTGTATAAAACACATGTGTACGGTGTAAACTATACTAATAATATGTGTAATGTTTAAACTATACTAATGATATGAATGCTCAAAAATTTATCATCCCACTTAAGAGACAGAACATTATCAGTACTTAAGAACTGCTCTTCTTGACAAGTTCCATATAAAACCATACTGGAATTTTTGTTAAAATTTTATTGATTCAATAGCTATATACCTTTCTATTGTTAAATAAAATAGAGATAGAGAAGACCACACGAGGGTATAGCCTAATGAATAAATTATAAGGTAAAGAAACAGAAATTTACCAACCATTCTAAAATCTCCTCCGTGTTCTCTATCCAGAAAAAAGTCAACCACCATCTTAAATTTTATAGTAACCAATTTCTTGAAATTCTTTATGATACAAGTATAGTCTTATCCATCTTTTCAATATTTATAGACTGTAAAATTAACTTTGGGGCTGTACAGTTCATTGACTTTTAGCACATGCATAAATTTATGTAACCATCACAACTGGGACACAGAACAGTTCCATTGGCCCCCAGATTCCTTCATGCTATGCCTTTGTATTCACATCTTCCTCCACCCCTAACCTCTATCAACCACTGATCTCTATCTCTAGAATTTTGCCTTTTCCAGCATGTAATATAAATGGAACAATATGGCATGTAACCATGAGACTGGCTTCTTTTATTCAGCGTAATGCGTTTGAGATTCATCCATGTAATTGGTATCTTTTTATTGCTTAGTATTCCACTGAATGGGCTACCACAGTTTTGTTCATCCGTTCACCCACTGAAGGACCTTTGGGTTGTTTCCTGTTTGAGTGATTATGAAGAATGCTTCCATAAACATTAATGTGCAGGTTTTTTGATGAACTTAAGTTTTCATTTGTCTAGGTTAAATACGTAAGAGTGAGATTGTTGGGTCAGACTGGAAGGGTATGTTTTACTTTGTAAGAAACTGTCAAACTCTTTCCTAAAATGGCTGCACCATTTCACAGTCCCACCAGCCTTGTTTCTTTGCCATCACAAGAATTGCAAGTTTTATACTTTTATTTTTGTTTTAGCCATTCTAACAGATGCATAGTAGTGTATCGTTGTTGTTTTAATCCGCCTTTCCTTAATGAGTGATGGTGTTGAGTATCTTTTTATGCACCTGTTTGACATCCCTATATCCTACTTAGAGAAGTGTCTACTCAGATCCCAGTCCCACTTTTAAATTGGGTTATTTATTGAATTTTGAGAGTTCTTTATATATGCTGGATACAAGTCCTTTGATGCATATGAGATTTGCAAATAGTTTATCTCTGTGGCTTCTTTTCATTCTCTTAACCTTGCCGTTCATATTTTAATTTTTAAATTTTGATGATGTCCACTTTATCATTTTTTCTTTTATGGATCACGGTTTTGGTGTCATATCAAAGAACTCTGCCTTACCTAATAAGATTGTAAAGATTTTTTTCCCATTTTCTTCTAAAAGTTTTGTAATTTAAAAGAATTCTTGACTTAAATATAAAGTCTTTTAAGTTGAATTTTGTATACAATGTGAGGTATATAGGTGTCCAATTGTTCCAGGACCATTTGTTGAAAAGACTATCTTTTCTCCATTGAATGACCTTTGTTAAATAAATTGGCCGTATTTGTGTTGGTCTACTTCTAGATTTATTTTCTATATGATTCTTATGCAAGAATCATACTACCCTTAATAAGTGTAAGTCATAGAAATCCAGTAATGTGATTTCTCTATTCTTTCATGAAACTGTTTTGGTTATTTTAATTCTTTTGATGTCTGTGCAAATTTTAGAATCAGTTTGTCTATTTCTACAAAAAATTCTGCTATTTTCTTATTAAAATTACATTGAATCTGCAGATTAATTTGGGAGGTATTAACATCTTAACTATACTGAGTCTTCTAATATATTAGCAAAGCATGTCCATTTATTTGCATCTTTGACTTCTTCAAATGATGTTTTGTGTTTTTAGCATATAGATCCTACAAGTCTTTTGTCATATTTATACTTAAATATTTAATTTTTGGAGCTATTATAAATGGTAATTTTTTTAAATTACAGTTTCCAATTGTTTATTACTAGTATCTAGAAATAAGATTGATTTTTGTACGGTGACCTTGTATCCTGCAACCTTGCTAAATTGACCTATTAGTTCTAGAGGCTGGTTTTGTAAACCCCTTGGTATTTTCTATACAGATAATCATACTGTCTCTGAAGGGAGATAGTTTTATTTCTTCCTCTCCCGTATGTATTTCTCTTTTTTTCTTGCCTAATTGCGCGAACTAAGTCTTCCATTGTGATGTGGAATAGAAGCGATAGAAATGGATATCCTTGTCTTGCTCCTGATCTCAAGGGGGAAGCATTCAGTCTTTTCCCATTAACTCTGGTGTTAGCTGCAGGTTGTTGATGTTCATCAGGTTGAGGAAGTTCCTTATTGTTACTGGTTTGCTGAGTGTTTTTATCATGAAGTTGTTTTGGATTTTGTCAAATGCTTTTTCTTTGCTTCTTTGGAGATAATCATGTGGTTTTTGTTTTTTAGTCCGCTAGTATGGTGAAGTACACTGATTCTCAAATGGTGAACCAGACTTGCATCCTGAGATAAAATCCATGTAGATGTGATTTTTTTGGTACCTATTGTGGGATTTCATTTGCTAATATTTTGTTGAGAATTTTGGCATCTACTTTCATGGAGGATATTGTTTTTTGTTGTACTGTCATTGTCCCATTTTAAGATCGAGGTAATGCTGATCTTCTACGTGAGTTGGGAAGTGTTCTCTCCTTTATTTCCTGTTTCACCTCAGCCACACGCATGTACAGGTTGGGGCTTCACGGAGAGTTTTATGGGATTCTTTCCTCAAGCTCCTTCTCGTCATGACTTCCTCCATTCTCTTCAGCTCCCAGAGTCCCATTGTCCTAGTTCCTGGGTCCAAAATATAGGATTTTATCTTTCACCTTCTGTTTCACACTTCCCATGGTTGGTTCCACTTCCAGAGCGAAGCAGTAAAAGAAAAGAAACCATGGCAGGACTTCCCCTCCTCTATCAGGTAAAGTAACTCCCTTTACCCCCATTTCTTTCCACAGAGGGAAGGAATTTTTTTCCCTCCAGGAGTTTTAGGTGCCTGTGCACTGCTGCAGCAGTGTTAGCAGCCGTGACTCATTTTCAGGACTAGGTCTTGCCTCATGGAATGGCCAGGAGAGAAGAAAACAGGTGGTTTCTCCTACTCTCCATCCTCCTTCCCATCCCCACCATCTTCCTCCTCTGCTTAGAAGGAAGGATTTTCTCCTGGAGCTTGTTCTGACCATTGCCTATAGCACAGTTCCCGAGTTCAGGCTACAGTGGGACTAATCCAGGAGATACAGGAAGAGAAAAAAAGAGGCAAGTTGTTACCCTATGCACCATTCTTCAACTTTTTAATTCCTTCTCCAATCTACCTCCTATTATTTATTTTCAGGGTCCTCAAATAGTTGCTTTGTATATTCTGTCCAGGGTTTTTAGTGCTAGGCTGTAGGAGAGATAGCATATAGTGTGCTTACTCCATCAACTGAGACTGGAAGTCTGGTCTTTCCCATTTAAAGAAAATTTAGTATCTATATTAGGCCTCTTTTAATGTTCCCGTCCATCCTTTTCTTTTCCTTATGATTCATTTGCTAAAGGACTTGGGCCATTTGAGCTGTAATACATTTCCCATACTCTAGATTTTGTGGATTAAGACTCAGGTTTGATCACTTTTGCAAAACTATAGGTGACAGGGTATTCTTTCAATGGGAGGCAGATAATGTCTTGCCTATTTTTCTATAATCTTTATAGCCATTATATTCAACCTCTAGATCCATTAATTCATTAGTGGGTGCAATGAATGGTAAAAATGACGTTATTAATTTCCATGATTTCTTTTTTATTGATTTATTGGAATACGTATAAAGAGAGACACATCCCTCTATCTGTTATTTGGTTACTCAAGGGTATAGTTATAATAGGGAGGTCAGGATAATGTTTCTCTTTCCTTGCAATTATTATCTTTAGCGAAGCTCAGATTCTTCCATCTTCGATGAGTGTGATCCTCTTCAACTTGGCTACTGAATTTTTTTTGATATGACTCTAGTCATCTTTGATAACTTCCTTGCTACCTGATATAGCAAGATATTCCAGGGACTTTTTGTGTATTTCCTACTCCAAATCTAGAATCAGCCATTTCCCCAAGAATCATTGATATCATTCAGTGGGAAGTCAGTTGTGTTTCAATACCATCATCTAAATGCTAGGGGTGATTATTGCTACTGCGTTGGTCATTGTTTTTAAGGAAGTTTTAGTGTATAGACCTAGAAAAAATATATATGAGATAAAATATCTAATGAGCTCAACTGACATTTTCTATTTAAATTCAAGATTACAGATTTTTTACTCGAACTTTTCTGTATTACATTCGTATCTCCTTTCTTCCACACTAAGAATCCTAGTTCCAAAGAATACTGAGGACAATAGATTAGAATACACCATAATTATTTGTTTAAACCACAAAGCATATACAGCAGTCTCATAAAAGCAAGCTAATTCTACCACCACCCATGTAATTACTGAAAATATTTTTTAAAGTTTTCACACTCTCCCCATTTTTCACAATCGTCCAGTATCTACACTGTCAGAGCATATATCCATTACATACTATATCCTCTTCCTTTTGAGCCTCTTTTAGTCTTAGTTCTAAAAGTAACAGTACACTTGATGTTTGCCAATATTAACAAATGTCAGTATCTCTCCAGTTATTTTGGTTGTCTGAAGAGCATTCTTTAGTAGATGCTGCAGGAGGAAGTCATATGAATAATATTCCCTGCATTTATGCATGTTTACTAGTTTGTCCTAGTTATGTTTGAAAGTCAGTTTTGCTGGATATAAAATCCTTAGCTCACATTTTTCTTTCTTTAATATTATATATATATATAATTTATTTTCTGTTGTTATTAGAAGGTCTGACAATAATCCAATTTAATTTCCTGTATAAATTGAGTGTTCTTTTTAGCTAGATGCCCAATGGATTTTTTTCCCTTTTCTTTAAGGTCCAGTAATTTTATTGGAGTAAGCCTGGGTGTTAGTCATTCTAGGTTGATGTTCTCAGGTGTACGGGGTGGCTTTTCCATATATAGTTTCAAAACATTACTATTTCAGCCCTGGCTAACAGCTTGACTGCAGCCTTGCAGTGGACCCAGCTAAGCTGTGCCTAGACTCCTGACCCAAAGAAAACCTTGAAATTCTTTAAGCAGTATAGTTTGTGGTTATTTGTTATAGCCACAATTCAGTTATCCTGAAGTATAGGATTTGAGCGGATTAATGAAATCATGTAAAGTGCTTGACACATTGCCTTACATATATGAGAACTCAATTAGTATTAGCTATAATGTAAGTAACAAAATTCAGAATCCCCCCCTCAAATAAGATGAAGGAACATTTTTAGCTTCAGATTTCTAAGAATCTGAATACAATGTTTGATAGAAGAATGATATTGCTGAGGTGGTTATATTCACCAGAGGCTCTCATAAGCTAATGTCCCCATGCAGACACTGTGTAGCAAGCAGGACTCTGTAAAGATGTGATATGATTTTTTAGTTTGAAGAGCCAGAAACCGCCTTTTTTTTTTTTGCGGTATGCGGGCCTCTCATTGCTGTGGCCTCTCCCGTTGCGGAGCACAGGCTCCGGACGCGCAGGCTCAGCGGCCATGGCTCACGGGCCCAGCCGCTCCGCGGCACGTGGGATCTTCCCGGACCGGGGCACGAACCTGCGTCCCCTGCATCGGCAGGCGGACTCTCAACCACTGCACCACCAGGGAAGACCCCAGAAACCGCTTTTAAATTAGCCATAGTCCTTAGAAACCTGGAGCAAAGTAGATCTTCACGAGTACCATGTATTGCCTCCTTACCCCCGATGGACTGGTCCTATTTTTATATAGTTGGAAGTTGGGATTGATTATGTCTATATGAAGTGCTGAGCATTTAGTCTGCCCCATTGAATCTATCTCACCAGACTGATCCAAGGTCTGAAATCTCCCCTGTGACCTTGCTAAAGATAGCTCAGGTAGCAAACACAGAGTGTAGTTTGAACCTTTCTCATTCTGATGACAAAATCCTCAGCATTCTGCTCCACTTGCTTTCACATAGTTTAAGGCACAAATCAGAACTGTAGTATCATGATGGGGCATATTCTCCCAGCCTATCTTGGAGAAAAACCATACATTTGTTTCAAGCATTTTGCCTGCAGGTCCCCATTGCCAATCTTAATAGTCCATCCTAGTGATGCTTGACTTCACAACCACATGTGCTCAATTAACTTGAGCTATATTAAACCTGTAGGAATCAATCCCACAGATGCCAGCAAGCTTTGGCCTGTGTTACCTCTTTTGCCCTTAGTCCTGTCCTGCTTCTTTGCTCCAACACAAAGAGCCCTCTTGAATGTTTTCCCTGACAGGCTGGCTGGGCTACAAAGTTGCTACCCACATTCCATAGTCAGGCTGCATTGTCTGGCATTACGCTCCACTGTTTACTTAGAACAAGGGTGGGGATATTTTTCTGTAGAAGGTCACTGACCATGAGAGAAAGTTTTTCAGTGGCTGTATAAGTAAAAAGCAGGTAAATATCAAATATAAGGCTCAGCCACTTTGTGTATTTAAAATTGTTAACAAGAAAACAAATGAGAAGAAAACAAATAATAAAAATTATTGTTTCATATCTTGGCTCTTTTTAAAGGAGAGAATGGGAGACAAGTAGAAGGAAGAAAAAAAATAGTGTTGAAAATTTTAAAAATAAGTACTGATGGATGGAGTAAAACTCCAAAGATTTAAGGAGAGCAATTGAACACATACATACATACACATATATAGGTTTTATACATACACACACATATATATGCATATATATTTAATTGAATACTGTGATGGTTGATTTTTTTTCTATTTATGTGCTGTTTATAAGAAACACATTCAAAACATAAGGATCCAGAAAGGTTGAAATTAAAGGATACAAAAAGTTACTCTGTAGAAATATCAACTGTATGTTTTCTATGGTGTATAACAAATAACCACAAACTATACTGCTTAAAGAATTTCAAGGTTTTCTTTGGGTCAGGAGTCCAGGCACAGCTTAGCTGGGTCCACTGCAAGGCTACAATCAAGCTGTTAGCCAGGGCTGAGTTCTCATCTGGAGACTTGGGCTGGGGAGGACCTACTTCCAAGCTCCCTCAGGTTGTTAGAAGAATTTATTTCCTTGCAACTGTAGGATTCATGGCAGCCTGTTTCTTCAAAGCTAACAAGAAAGGGACAGAGAGAGAGAGAGGAATGGAGAGACTAGAACAACATCCAAACGGCCTGTGCTAAACATGGACCTCCTGAGAAGAAGGAAGATAAAATCTTGTAAAATTTACCATAACCACAGGAGTGACATCACATGTGCTGGTTAATTTTATGTGTTGACTTGGCTAAGGAATGCCCAAACAGCTTGTAAAACATTATTTCTGGGGGTGTCTCCAGAAGAGATTAGCATTTGAATCAGTAGACTGAAAAAAGGTCAACCCTACTAATGCAGATGGGAATCGTCCAATCCATTGAAGGCCTGAAAAGAACAAAAAAATGGGGAAACGGTGAATTCATTCTCTCTACTTGAGCCAAGACATCCATCTTCTCCTACCCTCAGACACTGGTGCTCTTGCTTCCCAGGTGTTTGGACTTATACCGGGACTTGTACCATAGTCCCCCCGATTCCCAGGCCTTCAGACTCAGACTGAATTACAGCACTGGCTTTCCTGGTCCTCTAGCCTGCAGACAGCAGATTGTGGGACTTCTTGGCCTCCTTAACCATGTGAGCCAATTTCTACAATAAATCTCCCCATATACATATATATCTTATTGACCCTGTTTCTCTGGAGAACTCAAACACATTCAATTATATATATTCAATACATATATTCAAATATATATTCAATTGACTACATATTCATATTTGCATGGCTATAATCTCCCAGATATCTTGCCTTCTCTGTGATCCTATCACATTTGAATGGAAAACAAATCAAGAGAAACTAAAATCGTCCAGGTCCCCATTAAAGAAGTTGCCAGTGGTCACTTTTGTATGATATAATTGTGTTTGGGTAACCATGGGATAAGGGAAAATACAGGCTCTTGTTATTTGTCTTGTGCTGAGGATTAAATTGAAGTTGAAGAATCAATTTAGCTCCAAGTCCAAAGTTTCCCCAATCTGGTCCAAATCATTCCCTCTCTTAATTCCATGTGTACACAGCTGGCCTCAGCATAACCTGAGCAACTACTATCTTGTGCTATTTTGTTCCTTCACTTGTTTGTCTTCTGAATCATCATCACAGCTCTTCCACAGTCCCTGTTCAAAGTAAATATCAGTTACTGAAAGAAATTAATATGCCACAGAAGCTTCCTTCGACAACAAAGAACATATTATGGTCACGTTTCAGTACCAGGAGGCTGCTAATTCAGACACAGGATGTTTAAACAGCCATTAAAGATGGACCTTGAAGCACTTTTCTTTGAGAATAAACCATAACACAAAAATATAGGTTTTAAAGTGAATTCACATAAGACTCAATATATACCATATTTTCTCATGAATGAACCCTTTCATTTTACATTCATTTCTGAACCATTCATATCATCTTTTTTTTTTAACATCTTTATTGGGGTATAATTGCTTTACAATGGTGTGTTAGTTTCTGCTTTATAACGAAGTGAATCAGTTATACATATACATATGTTCCCATATCTCTTCCCTCTTGCGTCTCCCTCCCTCCCACCCTCCCATCCCACCCCTCCAGGCGGTCACAAAGCACCAAGCCGGTATCCCTGTGCCATGCGGCTGCTTCCCACTAGCTATCTACCTTACGTTTGTTAGTGTGTATATGTCCATGCCTCTCTCTCGCCCTGTCACAGCTCACCCTTCCCCCTCCCCATATCCTCAAGTCCGTTCTCCAGTAGGTCTGTGTCTTTATTCCTGTCTTACCCCTAGGTTCTTCATGACATTTTTTTTTCTTAAATTCCATATATATGTGTTAGCATACGGTATTTGTCTTTCTCTTTCTGACTTACTTCACTCTGTATGACAGACTCTAGGTCTATCCACCTCATTACAAATAGCTCAATTTCGTTTCTTTTTATGGCTGAGTAATATTCCATTGTATATATGTGCCACATCTTCTGCATCCATGTCACCTTGACTTGCAATAATTTCATGAGATTCTAGCAGATATACCACTTCTTATGGCACTTATATTTGCTGTGAGGGTAAGGGTAGTTAACTGTATTAAAACTATGATGATATTTTGCACATATCAAGCAGCTTTAGAATGAGCAGAAAAGCACCCCAGTCACCTGGACTGCAGCCCTGTTCCCTGCATCTGAAGCAGAATATCATCTGGTCATTTGTCTTTGTGCGGTGGGTTTTTCTGAGGTTTAAATTCATATAGTATTTGTGTGGCTCTAATCTCTCAGATGTCTTGCCCTCTCATATTGTGATCCTATCACATTTAAATGGAAAGCAAATCAAGGGAAACTAAAATTACCCAGCTCCCCGTTACTCGGACATCTATTAGTGCCTCGTCTGGATGTTATATGGAGTGATGCAGATATCCTCTGTGTTTAGGAGGTCCATGTTTAGCACAGGCCATTTGGATGTTGGCTAACAAGAAAATGGCCTTTATGCCACAGGAACAAACTTAAAATAGTTGATTTAACTGGTGCCTAGGAATGTTCCACCTAAACCACATTCCCATGGAGAAAGTCTCCCTGGTTACAGTTTTTATTGGTTGGTTTGTTTATATCTGCCCTATCCCCAAAAGAATTTTAGACAGCTAGTCCCTGCTGTCAGTCTGATATGGTGTCCCATGTATTATTAATAAAAATCCTCCCAGTGATGACTTGAGGATGGGGATAAAGCAAACATTTTGGAGTTTTCTTAGTGCACCATTAAGATATTGCTAAAACCTCATTCTGGCCCTTGCTGTCACTTTTTTTTTTTTTTTGCGGTACACGGGCCTCTCACTGCTGTGGCCTCTCCCGTTGTGGAGCACAGGCTCCAGACGCACAGGCTCAGCGGCCATGGCTCACGGGCCCAGCCGCTCCACGGCATGTGGGATCTTCCCGGACCGGGGCACGAACCCATGTCCCCTGCATCGGCAGGCGGACTCTCAACCACTGCACCACCAGGGAAGCCCTGCTGTCACTTTTAATACTTTAACCTATGACATAGATTTTTAAATATAGATGCTATTGTTTTCATTTAAATGGCTAGGATTTTATTTTATGTTCACAAGTAATACAAAGCAAAATGATAACACCTGATCTTAATCTGAAAATGGGAAAGTATTGATGGAGGCATTCTAGGTAATTCTGTCTTCTGGGAAGATTCACCCTCAGGGAGACTAAGGAGGCTGAGAAATAAGGGAGACTTATTTACCCAATTAATCAAGACCAGGAAGTGATGACTTAAGTTGTATACACTTTTGTGATAATAGTAGCAGTTTCCACTGATCAAATACATATTCCATACCAGGCACTGTAATAGGCAGGGGCTTTACAAACATTTGTCCTTTACCGTGATCCTACTATTATCACCAACCTACAGAAGAGGAAATGGAGGTGAGGGAAGGTGTGGATGCTGCTCAAAGTGATTCAGCAATGTCAGGCTTCAAACGCAGGTCAGTCTGGCTCCAGGCCTCACCCTTCAGCACGGTGATTCTGCCTCCCATGTGAGGCTGTGATAACACACACGTGACATCAGGAAGTCCTTGTCTGCTCTTGAGATGGCTGAAAGAAGCTTCATAGATTTCATGTGCACCCACATCATAGCTAATTTTGGCCTTTCTTTGGGATAAGTCTGGAGTAACTGTAACCCTCTGCATAGCCCTGGTTCTAATTTGGATTATCAAGTATTTCAAGCCTCTTAGATAAAGAGACTAGATCACAGACGTTGTCATGCAGGATATAGTTGGCAAACATTTCCCTTGCAGTCATCATTCATTAGCAGAATTAGCAAGATTAGGATGGAAGAGACCGACACTTGGAGGATTTGGTAGAGAAGAGATTTCAGGAACAACAGGCATGAGTGCTGTCTGCCACAGTCCACCCTTTTGGCTCACCGATATTTTTATATACTCACAGTGCGTATTTGTCTCATCTCCATAAAGATGATCCCAAAGTCCGTCAAGTTATGGCAACAAGCTCAAAGCTCAGTTTCTGAAGCAAACGGAAACCTTAGTTCTTCCTGTCCTGATGCAACGAAGGGAGGTGTGTCAGGGAAGCCAAGAAATTCCCTTGGAAAGTAAAACTGCAGGAAGAAAGAAGAGAGAAGTGTTGTAGTAAACTCATACAATTTTAGCAGAGCAAAGAGAAAAAAGAGAGGAGAGAGAGAGTGGAAGGAAGATGACACCTGGAGCAGACTATGCTGAAGAGGGGTCTTCAGGCGCCATAGACCCTCATCAGGAGGAACTCTACATCCGCAGACAAAATTGGAAAATAAGGGACATTGTTGTTCCAGAAACTGTGTTTTGATATATCAACCCAGAAATAGTAACTCTTTATTCTATACTTAAGTTCTTAGACTCCTTCCTATGCAAATGAGAATCTCCTTAAGATTAAAGGATAGATCAGCATGGAAGTGTATTGTAGCAACTGCTGGTTCCATCCAAACTTCTCTGTTATTGGCAGGACCCTTACTTTTTTGTTTGGGTATCCTTCCCTCCTCTTTGTGACGCATGGATAAATATTTATGAGCCTCAGACAATCATGGTGGTCCATTCCCCCTTGCCAATGATTATTTAAGGTGTGCCTGTCACTCAGTTCTGCCTAAATGAGACATGGGATAAATCTGCTGGGTGGGGCCTATGGAAAAAAAAAGTTTCCTTAAATAGAAGAAATAGTCCCTCTTCCACTCCATTTTGTAGTAGTATCTGGATGTAATACTTCGAACAGAAGCAACAATCTTCTGACCCAGAAGAGGCTAGCCAAAGTCAAGGTTGACCCTCTGAGGAAGACAGGGCAGAAAGGCAGAAGGAATGACATAATCTAACCACTGAGTTAACTGGACCTTAGATCTTCCCTATCCAAGAACTTCTTGCTATGTGAAGTACTGTATCTCATTAATGTTTAAGCCATTTGAGTTGGCATTCAGTTGGTAGCAGGATTTGTTTTAGGCAGTTGTGGTAAGACACACAGACATGGAAATGGTCACCAGAGAGGAGGAAGTTTTTATTATACTCACAGTCTCCTAGAAACAGGAGGCACAGCGTTCCAGGAAGAGCCACACAGGAAGCACTGAGGTAAGATGAGTGGGCAGAGAGAAAGAGAGAGGGGGAAACAGTTGGCAGGAGCCTTTATTGTGGTTTCTGAGGGAAATAATGGGCTTGGTAAGGAAGCAGGCTTAGGACTGGCTAGATTGAATAATTTCTGTGGGCTCTGGGGCATAGGGGTTGTCCCTACTCATCTGGTATCTGGCCCTGGGGTGATTAGGACAGGGTGAGAGTGGCCCAGAGTACAGTCCCCAGCCTTAGGAAGTTTCCAGCATCCTTGATGAAACATAACTAATATGCATGAAACAGAGAACAACAAAATAGTGTCTAATTGAGCAAGGAGCAAATTATAGGCTTTAGAAAAAGGAAAAATTAATGTGGACTACCATTATTCATGAAGCTGTGACAGGAAACCTTGCACCTAAAAGAGTTTTAAATAAGTTTACGCCAAAGTATATCCATCAGTTCCTATTTTATCCTTTAGTGCCTTCGTTTTCACATTTGAAAAACTGGAGGTAACACTTATCCTTTCTCATAGAGGGAAGGGATGATTACCAAGGGAGATCCTTGGGATAAAGGTGCCAGGATGCAGAGATACCTGAAGGAAGAACATTATCTTGTTAACCAAATAGAAAAGGCAAGAAAATAAGAGATAGGCATCAAAACCTGAACAGACTGCATCCATTAACATAACCTGGACTTGCCCAAAGGCACAGTATTGAATGCTTCTGGTATGGTGTTTCTCCAGCATCGTGTTGGCCAGAACTTATCATGTAGATCCCTTTTACCACATTTCTAATTATTTGGCAAACTTTGGAATCTTCAACGAGAGAAAGCAGTTATCTAGTGCCAGGGACTATTTCAAGAGCTTTTGGGGCATGTCAATACACTTAATCCTCTTGAAACAATTCTGTGTGGTAAGCATTATTATTATCACCCTGTTTTACTGATAAGGAAACTTACGCACAGAGAAATAGCTTGCCCAAAGTGTCCCAGCTTGCAGATGGAAGCAGTGGTTTTGAATCAAGATAGTCTAACTGGAGCTCCTGCACTTAACCTCCAAGTGGTAAAAAATCTCTCAGCACAACATTGTGAGGCTTTGTAACTGGTTGGTACTGCAAAGCAAAGGAAGAGCCAGCATAAAGCTCCTATTATTATTATTAATATTAATTAATATTGTACAGGAGGTGTCCACAGATTGCAATTTCACTGGCAGACCAGGGAGGGTAATGGGGCCACCTTTACCATCTAGGCACCCTATTAATGATTCTGCATACCGCCTAGTGTGGAGGCCATGGTGGAGAGGGGTGGGCAACAGAGAAACAAAAGATGGTGGCAGGAGGAGGGATGTGGAAGTGGGACAGCTGGAATGGATGCAAAGTGGGGAAAAGGTTGGAAAGCAGGGCAGCATCTTAGGCAGCCAGGGCTCATTCTGTTATTGAAATAAAATTTCCTGGCAATAAATTATCTGAGTATCTCAGGTCTTTTGTCTATGTTGAAATGTTAATGCAATGAACCACATGAGTGTGATTTCAAAATTGGTGGGCCAGCAGCACAAATTGGGAAGTCTTTTGCTTAATTTAAACCTCTAAGACAATGAGATTTGACCAGGGTGAGTTTGTGATCGTTGGCATGTTTACAAAGTCACAGTCTGGGTATTTTTCTTCTGGACACAGGTTATCCAGTTGGCAGGTACTACTATTGTAAACACTGGGGTAGACACTCTGGTAGATGCTGGGGAAATAGATGGAGATGTTCAGCCCCTGCCCTCAAGGATCTCACAGTCTAGTGAACAGTCATACCGATCGTTGATCGATGACGATGCAGCACGTGTGACAAGAGATGGCACAAGCTGCCAAAGAGGCACAGAGGGGGAAAAGCCTGACTATTCAAGGAAGTTTCCGGGAAGAAATGTCATGGCTGACTGTCGCAAAAAGATTTGGAGTCTCCCAAATGGAAGGGAAGGATGAGGAAGGACGTTCCTGGCAGAAGGGATAGGTGGGCAAAGGATGCAAGTATGAGAGAGCATGATGAATTCCTGCCCTTAGAAGATGGTATTTTTTTTCCAACTTAGCATACATTTATTATCTCACAGTTAGGACTCCATGGCCAGGAGTCTGAGCATGGTGTAACTGGGTTATCTGTTTCAGAGTCTCTCACTGGGCTGCCTTCAAGGTGTTGGCCAGTGGTGGGGTCTGATTTTAAGGCTTGACCTGGGAAGGATCCACTTCCAAGCTTATGGGGTTTTTGACAGGATTCAGTTTCTTGCAGGCTGTTGGTCTGGCAGCCTCAGTTCCTTGCTGACTGTTGGCCAAAGGCTGTCTTGAGTTCCTGAGGCCACGAGAGCTTCCCCAACCCAGCAGCTTGCTTCATCAAAGACAGCAGCGGAGAGTCTGCCAGCAACTTGGAACTTAGCATCTTATGTCGTTCAGTCCAGAAGGGTCACCCATCATCTTGCTGGATGTCGTTGATTAGAGGCCGGTTACTAGACCAGCGCACACTCGAGGAGAGAAGATTACACAAAAGCAAGTGTACTGGGAGGTGGGGGTTTGAGGCAGGAGCAGCTTAGGAGTCTCCCTGCCACAGAGAGGCCATTCCATGTCTAGAAGGAGACGTAAATCTCTATCCATATGTCCTGCATTGTAAAATACCCTCCCAATTGAAAAACATGATAGAAAATTCTGGCTGGATCTATAACAACCTCCTAATTTGCTTCCCCCCCCCCCCACCTATCTTCCCAGTCACTGCAGGGAATTTGTGCACCTCTCTTGTACCCCTGAAACCAAGCCCCTTCCTGGGATGACAATGTCACTGGCTCCCAGTCTCCTATCTCCTAAATTTCTCCCTAATCTGATTACTACTATATTATTAGACTCCATTATCATATTACCCTTTTTAGCATATAGATAGAATTTTGGGTTTCCCTAAATGCTTAAAATAATTTTTACCCTTTTAAACACTCTTTAAATGCTTTTTCAATGTTACTCATTACCGGTGAGATTTAGTCACTTCTGGCTCTTTTCAAAGGGCATAGCATTAAGGAGATAACAGGTTTTGACAAGTTATTAAAGAAGGGTTAAGTCCACAGATTTCATCATCATTCCTGGCACAGAGTTTGAGGTAATATTTCCTTTTTATTTTGTTACATGGGCTTTAGCACTAACTAATCCCCCACCTGCCACCATCACCCAAGGACCTTACTATGTGAGAGCTTCAGTGACAATACATGGCTTGTGAGTTGCCTGAAAGAGATCAGAGAGTATCTTAGAAACAAAGTAGAATTTGTCTCTCTCTGATCACTATAACCAGAAATGGAAAAGAACACCGAACCAAAAATAGTAGCACCATTTACTCTGACAGAATAGGAAACTAGCAGCTTCTGCTTGTGAGTTTTAGCCTTTCAAGCAAGCAACACCTCTGTGACTCCTTCTACTCATCTGTCAAACAGCAAGGATGATATAAATGCAAATGTATTTCCCTAAACAGCGTCCAGAATTAGTACAATGTTGAGCCCAGTTTGCACAGCTCTGAATTTTACCAAAATAAAGGCCCAAAATAGCTGAGTAGTCCACCAGCCAAATGGCAGGCCAGGGTTGCCACGGGTTTTAATAAAATTCTATTTATAGCCAGCATCTGGAGCCACATTCACAATTGTCTCTTAAATAAAAGAAATACAGGATTGTTGTGTGCGTCATTTAGAAAACAGTTTAACAGAACATTCTAGCACAGAAATGAACAATCTTGAAGAACAATCTTTAGATGTATGTGGGAAGGTAGAAAAATCACATGCTTTGGAGTCCAAAAATATGGTTCCTAATCTCCACTTGGCTTCTATGGGACTCCCACACCCACTATAGCCTAAGTCATTAGTTCTCAAACTTTTTCACACGGGAACCCTTATCTGCAAAGGGGAGCAAGCAAGTCACTTACTCAGGAATTTGAGGGAGGGCCTGGAGAAACTTCTTGAAATCATAATATCCTGTTTAAAATACTCCGATTTACATGGACATAGAGAACCGTTGCCGGGGGGAGGGTGTTGGGGAAGGGATGGAGTGGGAGATTGGGGTTAGCAGATGTAAGCTTTTATATATAGACTGGATAAACATCAAGGCCCTACTGTATAGCACAGAGAACTGTATTCAATATCCTGTGATAAACCATAATGGAAAAGAATATTTTAAAAAGGATGTATATATGTATAACTGAATCAGTTTGCTGTACAGCAGAAATTAGCACAATATTGTAAATCACTTATACTTCAATTTAAAAAAATTTTTTTAAATACTCCGATTTACTATAAAAATCTATTTGAACTTTGTGTTCGAATCCATTTTATATGTGTTCTTGGTTTTAAATAAAAATGCTTTAAATTAATTATCGTCATGTAAATTTACCTTCCGAAAGTTGGGCCATGTTTATCATGCGGCATTGAGTGGCCACTGTGGCACATTGCTATGTATGTCGGGGAAGGTGGGGAGGGGTACGTACTCCCTGATATTGAACATTTCAGCCAAAGTGATTATACAAATGAGAGAATTGATATCACTATAAACTCATGACTTCCAACCTCAAGTGGACACCTGATGTGGCCCAGCTGTACAGTGACTGACTCATTGTGTCCCCAGTCTCACAGCTCTGATTCCCCCCTCCCCCAACCATCCTCCTCCAATTCTCCTTTCAGTCTTTACCTTAGGAAGTAATCACTCAGGAGCATTTGACACAGTGGATTACTCCCTCCTTCTTGAAAGATCCTCTTTTCTTGGCTTCCATGATACCACTTTCTCCTAGCTTTTCTTAAACACATCTGGCAGCTCCTTCAGAGTCACTTTTGCATGAATCCATTTCCTGCCTGTCTTCCGAATACTGGGGTCTTCCTGGGATCACTTTTCAGCCCTCTTCTCTTTCAACCCTGTTTTGCTAGGCAACCTCATCTACTCTCGGGGTTTGTGCAGATGATCCCCAAAATTGAATCTCTGTGCTACCACCTTCCTTCTGAGCTCCAACCTTATATCCCCTTTGGATGGTTTCCTGACCTCCCAAATTATCGTGTCTAAAATCGAACACTTTATCTCTGTCCCTCTTCCTGCCTCCCGCAACTCAGTAAATGTCACCCATCCACCCTGTCACGTGCCCAGTATTTGGGGAGGTCATCACTGATGCCTCATTCTCCCTTAACCCTAACATCGAAGACAACGGTAGATCTAGTCTCACTCAAACTACAGAGGGAATCTGTTTACTTCTCTCCATCTTCACTACTGGGCATTCATTGTTTATCACCGGGGGACCATAACAGCCTCCTAATAATTCTCCCTGCTTTAACTCTTGTTCCCTTTCAATTTTTTCTCGAAATAGAAACCAGACTGATCTTACAAAAATATAATTGCATTCATGTCAATCCTCTGTACAAAACCCTTCAACACTTATTATTGCACTTAGAATGAAATCCCAAACCCTTGACATGGCCTAGAGGGCACTTTGCACTCAATGGTACCGGCCTCTCTCTCTCTAATCCAGTATAACTTGGTGTCAGCCTGGAATGTTCTTCTCCAGGTTTTTGTTTGTTTGTTTGTCTCTCCCCTCAAGCCTCAGGTTAAGTGTCTAACCCCCACTCCCATCTCATTATATGATCTCACACTAACTTGTACTTTCCTTTATATCGTTGTGATTAGATGTTGGTCTGATCATTAACTCATTATCTGTATCCTCACCAGACCCTGAGTTCCTGGGGGCAGGGGTCATGTCTGTATTATTATTGTTGTTATTATTATTCCCTCCAGTATACCTCAATGCCTTGACCTTATTAGGAACTCACTAAGCCCATGTTAAATACTGTGGGCACACAAAGAATATGATTGGTGACGCCATTCCTCACTGAGAAGGCTGCATCGTCCTGTGGGGTTCCTAGTAGATGGGACTCAGGATCTCTGGGGTCCGAGCCTGTTTCTAGGAGAATGGTGCTGGACAATCCACTTTTCATGTCGCTGGGCTTCATTTTCCTTATCTGGAAGTTTCCCTGCTCCTGTCTATGCCCACCCCCAACCCACCCCATGATTCCCATCACAATCCCTTTTAAGGCTAAGATTTCTTTCTATGGGGGAAGGTAGCAGAGGGGAATAAAAGTTTTCCCCACAGAGCCTGCCCAACTGTACTGCCCAGCTGCATAGGCTGATTATTATTGGTACTTTAAAGTAGAAATGTAATTAGTGTATTCATTCTTAATTGCATCGTTGACCATGAGTAGCACAAAATCCATTCACCTAAGATTATCCTTGGAGAAGTTTTGGACACACTAAAGGCAAGCTTATTATTACTCCAGCATCGCTGTGGTTTTATTGCCCCCTGGTGGCGACGTTAATTACTTAGCCCTGTACGTTTGAAGATGCTGCTGTTTAAACCGGGGTCCACAGATTTTCCCCTGGAGATCATGGTATTCGCTTCTCTCCGAGTAAAACTAGAGACAAAGGGCGTGAGGGCATTCTCTTGATGAAAACTTCTGTGTCGGCTCCACATGCATTTTTTTCCTTAAGGGCGATTGCTCCCTCCCTTTTATGTCCCTTCCCCCAGGAGACGTTTTTGTCCCCTCTGAGTCGCCATCCAGGGAGGCAACCACCAGAGCGATTAGCCATTTGGTCTCAAGAACAACTGCTTGGGGACCCCCATTTTAGGGAACAATATTCAATCCGATAGGAGCTAGCTTTCACATGGGACTTAGATGTTCAGGCGGCAAATTGTTTTAAATGTATAAAATAATAGAAGAACTACCAACAATCAGATATCTGAGGTTATGTATAATAACTGCATACAATAATTGCATTCTAGGGAAGTGTCACCTGCACACATGTTTTCATGTTTCCAAATGCATTTTCACCCTTCAAATCAGAAGCTTACCCAAGAGACACAAGTCAGCTACTCACAATTGTACATCCCTTTTTTAGCCTTTGAGATGAAGTAGGGAAAAGGTGGATACGGGGAATGTTTCTAATTGATAGAAAATGCTTTAACAGAGTTGAAAAAATATATGTATATCTTCAGAGATGGCTGCATTTATCGTTAAAGGAAACAATTCAATAAGAAGTGACTGTTCAAAAAGGAGAGCTAGCAGTGGAAACGCAGTTTTCCCTGCTCTCTGCATTCCCATTTTTGTCTCTGTAGCACTGGATTTAGAATCAGACAGTTCTGAGTCTGAATCTTGACTCCTTCCTTACCAGTTGTGCTACTTTAGGTAAGTGACTTAAGATTTCTAAGCCTCAGGATCTTCTAATCGTCTACAAGATGGGTATAATACCCACCTCATACACTTGTTGTGAAGTTCAAATGTAATATTATATGTAAAATGCTATGCAAAATGCCAGGCACATATTAGGCATTCAAGAAACAGTAGCTATTACCATAACTGTAATTATTCTTAAGGTTATTCAGAAGGGTATGAATGATCTTGAGGGGAAAAAAATAACATAAAGCCAATCAAAGCTAATCTTTTGCATTCAGGAGCAATATTTAATCTCTTTTAAGAAGAGAATCTCTTTTAGGAGATATTATGAATAACACATAATTGACAAATAATATTCGTTTTCTACACTTATTTCTTCCTGTCTCCCTGGGGCAGGCAGAACTCTAAAATGGCCCCTAATATCCCAGGACCCTAGTGTATACCCCCTGTATAATCCCATCTCCTTGAATGTAGGTAGACCCTGTAATTATGATGGGGTGTCACAGTCATGGTTAGGTTAAATTATATGGCAAAGGTGAAGGCATTTCACCTAAGGTTCTACATTAGTTTATTTTGAGTTAAT
The DNA here is from genome assembly GCF_964374135.1 of Grampus griseus. NCBI lineage: Eukaryota > Metazoa > Chordata > Mammalia > Artiodactyla > Delphinidae > Grampus > Grampus griseus. Next base: position 13,120,256 of record NC_139004.1, read on the forward strand.
CAGAAGATTATCCTGGGTGGGCCTAACCAAATCAGGTGAGCCTTGTTTTGTTAAGCAATTGATTTTATTTTTTTTAATTTATTTTTTATTGAAGTAAAGTTGAATTACAGTGTTGTGTTAATTACTGCTGTACAGCAAAGTGACTCAGTTATACATATATATACATTCTTTTTCCATTATGGTTTATCACAGGATATTGAATATAGTTCCCTGTGCTGTACAGTAGGACCTTGTTTATGCATCCTATATATACCAGTTTGCATCTGCTAATCCCAAACTCCCAATCCATCCCTTTCCCACCCCTCTCTCCCTTGGCAACCAGGTGAGCCCTTTAAAGGAGAGTCTGCAGGTCAAAGATAAAAAGAAATAGCAGAGAATCTCTCCCTTTTGTCTTGAAGAAGCAATCCTCAATGAGTTCCACAGATGCAAGAAAATAAATTCTGCCAATAACTACGTGAGTTTGGAAAAGGATCCTGAGTCCCAGCTGAGACCCCAGCCAACACCTTTATTGCAGCTTGTGAAATCCCGAACGGAAGACCTGGACTCCTGACCTATGGAAACTCTGAGATAATAAATGTGTGCTGGGCTTCCCTGGTGGCGCAGTGGTTGAGAGTCCGCCTGCCGATGCAGGGGACACAGGTTCATGCCCCGGTCCGGGAAGCTCCCATGTGCCGCGGAGCGGCTGGGCCTGTGAGCCATGGCCACTGAGCCTGCGCGTCCGGAGCCTGTGCTCCGCAATGGGAGAGACCACAACAGTGAGAGGCCCACGTACCGCAAAAAAAAAAATAAATAAATGTGTGCTGTTTTAAGCCACTAAATTTGTGAAGATCTGTTACGCAGCTATAGAAAACTAATACACTTCCCAATTACTGTTACAAGTAATTACTATTACTTATTACTCCCCCCAAATCCTACCATAATATTTACTGGTGTTTTAATTTCCCAAAGAATTGGGAAAAGAGACTAGATGTCAAGACTCTTTCTTTCAGTTATTTGATTGCTTCTTTGACTCATGGGTTATTTAGAAGAAAGCTTTTTAGTTTCCAAATATTTAGGAGTTTATTCAGAGATCGTGTCATTGGTTTTTTAATAATATTTCCAGTATATTTTTCCATTTCTCCCCTCCTGGCCTTTGTGCTATTATCATTGTCATACATTGTATCACATAGGTCATAAACCCCATACTATGTTGTTATTATTTTTGTTTATACAATCAATTATCTTTTAAAAAGATTTAGATAGTAGGAAACATTCCTTTCTATTCATGCATAGTAGTTACTGTTTCCAGTGCTCTTCATTCCTTTGTGTAGACCCATATTTCCATCTTCTATCATTTTTCTTCTGCCTGTAGGACTTCCTTTTCCATTTCTATATATAAGTCTGCTGGTGATAAATTCTTTCAATTTTTGTGTATCTGGACAAGTATGTTTTGCCTTTGTTTTTGAAAGATATGTTCACAGGTTATAAAATTATAACTTGCCCCCCCCCTTTTCCTTTCAGTATTTTAAGATGCTATTTTATAGTTCCTCTGTACATGGCAAGTTTTCTTTGTCTGCTATTAAGATATTCCCTTCATCACTGGTTTTGATTGGCTGATTATGATGTACTTTGGTGTAGTTTTCTTTATGTTTCTTGTGCAGCAGATTTCTTGAGCATCTTGGATCTATGGATTTATAGTTTTTATCAAATTTGGAATTTTTTTGTTCATTATTTTTTCAAATACTTTTCCTATCCCTCCACTCCTCTTCAATGGGAACTCCAACTACAGATATTTTAGGCTGTATGAAGTTGGCCTTCAGTTCACTGATATTCTGTTCATTTTTGGTTTTAGTCTTTTTTCTCTGTGTGTTTCATCTGGGATAGCTTCTATTGCTATGTCTTCAAGTTCACTAGTCTTTTCTTCTGCAATGTCTAACTGGTCATTGCAATGGACTAAATGTTTGTGTCCCTTCCAAAATTCATATGTTGAAATCCTAACCCCCAATATGATTGTATTGGAGGTGGAGCCCTCACAAGTTGGATTAGTGTCCTTATAAAAGGGACCTCAGAGAGCTCTCTCATCCTCTTTCCACTATGTGAGAATACAGTGAGAAGTCTGCCACTGGAAGAGGGCTCTTCTCAGAACTCAACCATGCTGGCACCCTGGTCTCAGACTTTTAGCCTCCAGAACTGGGAGAAATAAACATCTTGGTTATAAGACATCCAGTCTATAGTACTTTGTTATAGCATCCTGACTGGATTAAGACTGTCATTAATCCCATTCAGGTTATTTTTTTTAAATCTCAGACATTGAAGTTTTCATCTCCAAAAGTTCAGTTTGAGTCTTTTAAAAAATATTTCCTGGCTCTAATCTTAACATGCTTAATCTTTCCTTTAGCTCTTTGAACATATAGAACACAGTAATCATAAGTTTTAATGCCCTTGTCTGCTAATTCCAACATCTGTTTTAGTTCTGGGTCTGTTTTGGTTGGCTTATTTTTCTCCTAATTGTGGATCTTATCTTCCTGTTTCTTTGCATGCCTGGTCCATTTTTTTAATTAGAATTCTGACAATATCAATTTTATCTTGTTGGGTCCTGGATAGCTTTGAGTCTCTATAAATATTCCTAAACTCTGGAGTGCAGTTCCATTACTTGCACGCAGTTTCAGAGTTTGCTTTTATGATTTGTTAGGTGGGGCCATAGTGATGCTTAGTGAAGGGCTAATTTTTTTCCCACTACTAAGGACAAGTATTTAGTACCTTCTGAGTACTCCAACCTATACCTACTGAAGTTTTCTAGTCTGACTGGTGAGAACAGGCACTGTAAGAGCTCAGAGTTCCATTCCCTCTAATCCTTTTGGGTGGTTCTTTCCCCAGCCTTGAGTAGTTTTCTTACATGCCTGTGTTGATCAGTCCTCCACTGAGTACTCAAGGGGACACTCTGCAGTCCCCAGAGTTCTCTCTGTCTCCTCTCAGGTACTTTGCCCTGCAAACTCTTGCCACCTTTTCCCTCCCTGGACTCCCAGCATCTTCTCCTCAATTCAAGGACTCTGCTGGCTGTTTGGGGTTTTCCTTCCCTGTACCATCATCTGGAATCTTTCTCAAGGCAGTTAGATAAAGGTAATCATAGGCTCACTCTATTTGCTTTCCATCTCTCAGGGACCACTGTCCTTCATTGCCTGGTGTCCACTGTCTTAAAAGCCATTGTTTCACATATTTTGTTTTTAATTGTTTCTGGTGGGAGGGTAAGTCTGCTTCTTATTACTCAATCTTGATTGGAAGTCTACCTGAATCATGTTACATCAGGGGAAAGGGAAGAAGGTTGGAGGCATCACTTAACCAAATTTTTGATGCTGTCAAGATATATAATAATCATAAGACAGATAATTTTTTAAAAATATATAACAGATTGAGGAAAGAGGACAGGGGAGATGTCTCTTTTTTTCCTCTTGCGGCAACTTTGAAGCATTCTTTGCTTTTTTTTCCTAACAGAATGGGAAATAAAAGGATTTTTATATTGTTGCTAAATTGAATTCAACCCAAGCTAAATGTATTGTATAAGAGGATAACAAGCAGAATATTCCCCTCTAGCAGTTTGAAGGGATATCACATGTGCTCTGAACAACTGAAAGTACAATTTTACTGCATTGTGTGGTGTACTTTGAAAGTAAGATTCTCCCTCCTAGGTGAGCATCACTGCTAATATTTCTGCAAATATCTGTTACTGTCGCCCTTTCTGCACTTAGCTGGTAAATAGTCAGCCTAATTAATAGCTGGGATTCACTCTGGAGGGGGAATAAGAATAAACTCAGCAGGAAAGTTGTAGGCTTGCCTACTACGGACAGTTCTTCAGTTCTTTTAATTCTTCAGATACTGCACTGAAAGAGATTGATGGATCCATTAGTGATAAATCCTGTCAGGAGAGAAGCATGTTCCCTGCTGCAGTGCTTCTGGAGCACATCACTGTCCAGGCATAATCTTGGGGTCCCCGTCAGAGTCCCCACTGCCTGTTTGTAAAGTAAAAATATATTTGGAAAAAAAAAGGAGGATTTTTGTCATGAAATACAGTATGATCCTCTGCTGAGTGCTGGAGAAACTCTGCTAAGGGAAGAAGAAACAGTGGGATTCATGCAGGCGACGTGGACTTAGGATCACTGGGTGTAACCATATCGTGGGCCCATAGGTTGATAAATGAGCCCCTTTTTGACCCTCACACACCTTATACAATGAGTATAATAATACACAACCTCCCCAAGAACAAGAAGGAGATGGTACTACTTCTCTTGGGGTTCCACCCAGTCCTATGAGCAATGATGCTGACATAAGTTGCCTCACTGACCTGGACCCTATATTCTCCTAACTCCCGGGCAGCCACGCTGGCCTCCACCCTCTCCCTTGCATGGTCTAAGCATGCTCTGGCGCAGGGCATTCTTGCTTGATGTCCTCTCTGCTTAGAAAACGCTGTCTCCCTCCATCCACAAAGGTCATTTCCTCTCTACCTCTCCTGACCCCTCATCTAAAATTATAGCTCCCCCCCCCCACCTCCCAGTTACTTTCTATCCTTTTCTGAGCTTTATTTTCCTGCACAGCACTTTTCACCACCTCCCAGGATATCCGGCTACTCTTTTGTGTATTCCATTGCCACTCTAGACTCTAAGCTCTTTGAAGGCAGGGACTTTGTTTTGGCCTCTCCTGTACCCTCAGCACCTGGAACAGTGCCTGGTGCACAGTAGGAGCTCACTAAATATTTGTTGAGTGAATAAATAAGCAAACATGTAGAACAAATGGCAGGCTACAAAAGTATGTGTGGATGACAAGAAGATTGGCTTGGTTAGGTGGAAGTAACAAATGATGCTTGGCCATAAATTAAAATTCAATACATCAGACAATGGGAGATTTCATGGGAGCCTATAGGTATGGTGTCAGCTGGGGTGTCTGAGGGGCAATCTAGGAAGGTGATGAAGGATTCATGAGAAAAATGAGGCAGGTTGGGTCTGAAACACTTCCCCAAGAATTAGTAAGAAGAGCCTCTGGAAGGACAGGGGCGGCCGTCATCCCGTAGCTGGCTGATGTACACTCCATGGAGAGTGGAACAGCACAGGCTTTTTCTGACCCACACAGTTACTTTACTAGCACCTGAAAGTGTGGTGGCAGGTACCTCACCATGTGCAAAAAGTGACCATCTCCCACTCAAGAGCATTCACAAAACTGAGCTGGAGCTTAGCATTAGCCCTCGAGCTGGCATTCTGAACACGGACCTTTTTTTTTAAGAATGAATGACATTTTTTCATTCTAGGTCCACAGTCTCTGCGTGACCCTTCTACTCTTAATAGTTGTCCCTACAAGAATTCCACCTGCCGACACCTGGTTGAAAGGTAGGGCTAAAGCAGATGTTATCACACACCAACTCTGAGCTCAGCAGAGCACCTGACACTTAGTAGGTGCCCAATCCATGTTTGGGGAATTAAATGGAAGGGAGCTATTTCTGCAAACAATGACACTGGTGCCACCTGGTATGGGGATGAAGCCCATTCAGGCACAGGGAATTGAAAAACTGAGTTCCTCTTTCCCACTAGAGGCTAGTCCAGAGCATACTCTAGACTCACACACACTTCTCTGTTTGGGAAAGTTGTCCTTACCTTTCCCCTTCATAAAAAATCTTTCTCTCTCTCTGTTTCCTTATTGTCTCTCTCTCTGTCTCCCTCCCCTATCCCTAACTCTCAAAAAGAGTACTTGTACCTGAATTTCAGTCTTCACAGAGAGAGAGAAATCAGTAACAGCCTCCCTGTGATGAATCTCCTGGAGAGACTCAACAGACTTTTGAGGGGAAAAGAGCTGTAATTTCCCTCCAAGTAATTCGGACTATCAGGCCCTCACCACAGCTTGTTCAGAAAGAGAGCACGGAGCAGGCAGCTCGCTGGGGCTGCTATAATTGTAGAGCCTGATCAAAGACAAGACAGAGGGAAGGAGAGCGAAGCAGGGAATCATGGGGCTTGTGTGAACCCCACCCGCTCAGAAGGGGGCTTCTCCAGAAGAAAGGAAATTGGCAGCATCCACTGTGAAAAGGGCAATGCTTGCTTTCGGTTGGTGGTAAATGACAAGTGATATTTGCACTCTTTTTTAAAAATTATTATTTTCCTAGAGCTTTGGGGCCTGATGCATGAGGGCTAGAGGGCAGATGAACTGTCCCTGTGGGTCTAAAAATGAGATGTAAGCAAGCTTGTGGTTAAAAAAAAAACCTAAAAAACTTATCTTGTTCAAAAGCCAGATTATCCAACAAAACTTGTTTTCTTCACTTGCAGTGATGTTAGTTTGATAAAGCTGTGGACTTTCAGTCAGAGTTTAGAATTTTACAACTTTACAATAAAAAAAAAATAGGTCAACCCTAAATGTCAAAATATAGTCTAAATCGTCTTAGCTGCCCTGAATTTTGTAATTACTGTGGGTGAGTGAAGCATTTTCCATGCCTATATATATATTTAGTTAGTTATATATTAAATATATATATTAGGACGATTAAATATATAACCCAATAACCCTAGGAGGTAGGTATTATTGCTATCTCCTATTTTAAAGATGAGTACACTGAGATTTAGGAAGGTGAAATAATTTCCAGGGTCAAAGGTTGATCTTCTCTGAAGCCCAGATTCTTCTCCCCTCTGCTCTTTGCAATGTGGCAAGCATGCCTATGCATATGAATAACTCCAAATGCTTCTTTAAAATGCAGATTCTGGGGCACCCATCTCAGAGATTCTGATCCAATGCGTTTGTTCGTATTGCTGGGAATCTGCATTTATGACAACATGCAGAGGTTATTCTGAAACAGATGCTACAGTACCTCACTTTGAGAATAGGTGCTCCAGGGGCTATTAAATATTCAGCATCCTCCTAGTCAAGTCCTTTTATTACAAGAGTGAGGCGCTGACCCCCAGAGGTTAAACAACTTCCTGGAGGCCAGTCCACTACCGAGCCAGCTGGCCCAGCATTCTTTCCACCACATTCCAGTGGAGAAAAAATTCAAGTCTCTTAGAGAGCTTTGTTCTCCCCCTAGTCTTTCAGTTCTGCAAGCAGCCAAACTCCCCTAGAGTATCAAACAATATGTTCAAGGCCAGAGCGGAAAAATCACACCACTCATTCTAAAAGGCTCAGTGCTGCGTGCCCACGTACTGCCAAAATTAGAAGCGGTGAAAATCACTTAAATATTACTTTTCTTTAATTGTGAGAATATCAGTGTGTGAAAATTGCCATGTGTAACCTTAAGAGTTGTTACAGCTTTCTAAAAAGCGAGTTTGCCTTTCACAGCCATTCAGCGAGGACTGGTCCCCCTCTTACACACCCCCGTTAAGCCCTCAGCACAGTCTTAGACACACATAAGACCTAAAGGTGGCTCAGAACTGGTTCTTAAGGGTAGATGTAAATGGGAGGCTTATAATTCTATGAGATTATCATGGCTACACTTCCTGTGAAGCTGCCATTCACTGAGGTATTCCTCTGAGATTGGCATTTTCTCTCTGTATTTACCCAGTTTGTGTTGAATGAGCCAACATCCAGATTGGTGGCTTAACGCCAAGGTTTGGTAAACAATTGTTCCCCTGTTTGTGGGCTTATTCATTTATTTCTGGGTGTTCCCTGCCAGGATCTGTCCTATCAAGTCCCTTAGAGGGAGGCCTAAAATACGCTTGCACTCTGCATTTTAGGCAACTCCATTAATTCATCGCTGGTGTCACGGCAAGCTTTCGCACAGGGGTTGCAAAAATCTTGATTATGCAAATGTGTTGTTGTGTTTTTCTTAACAATACGCTGGTGCAACTTGCCTTGACTCATAGTAGTTTTATCACACAACCGCTCAGATCCATGAGGTTTCTAAGTGTGCTTGGTTCTGTTACTGCGGCAACCTGTGCCAGTGGATTCCTCAGCTATAAACTTCACATCTGAGCGACACAATGTGTGCGTGAAGGGGAGGACTGTTTTCCAGAAATACAATGTTTGGGTTGAAGCGTCTGACAAAGGCACGTGAAGAACCAGAACAATATGGGGTTTTTAAATTAGGTCTTTAAATTCAAGATGACACTTGAAATACCACCCTCTTTCTTACAATCTGGTGCTCTTTTTTCTTTTTCCAGAAACGACAAGCGTCCCTGCGCTAAGTCTCAGGATGCAAAACAGCTGAGCGGCACAGGGAAGTTTTGTTCGCTACTCCATAGCCATCCTGTTGAACAGGGCACTCGATCGAAGCAGGGGAGGGTTTTAGCAGTTGAATGAAGCCACTTAACAAAATGTTTCATGGGCCTGGGAGTTGTTAGTTAATGAGATAAACTTCCCTCGTATGGCAGCTCTTTCCTGGGAGTTTTTGGCTCTTCTGGAAGCAGTACAAATTCTTTCAGGCCGTTGAGGTTCCGCAGAATTATTTCATGCCCTTGTGGGAATTACTTTATCATTTTAAATCAGAGATCAGCAAACATTTTCCATAAAAGGCCAGATAATAAATATCTTCAGCTACGTAAGCCATATGGTCTCTGTCACAACTATTCAACCCTGCCATTGTAGCAAAAATTAGAGATAATATGTAAACGAATGGGAGTGTCTCTGTTCCAATAAAACTTTATTTACAGACAATGGAACTAGGATGCCATGTAATTTTCAGGAATTACTAATTAATGTTCTTTTTTTCCTATATTTTTTCAACCATTTAAAATCTATTCTTAGCTCATGTGTCAGATAAAGACAGGCAGTGGGCCATAGTTTTCCCATCCTTGCTTTAAGCCAATTGACTGATAAAATAGAAATACCAACATAGTCATCAGCTTCCCTCATTTACCTAATCCTTAGCAAGCCCTCAAAAATGTCAGCTATTTCTGAAATAATTAGTCAGTTGGGACATGTTTGGGAATGAAGGTCAGCACGTAATTTTTCTATGCGTAGGAAGAACGCTGGTAAACTCAGTGGATTTGGTGGTGGGATCAGAATTGATTTCTCTGACGTCCCACTTCCTAGAAAAGCTTAGGGTCTGAACTAAAATTGTAGAGCTTTCAATGTGAACTCTGAAACCCCTTGGCGGCGTGGTACCAACCGCTGCCCCCGCCAACCCCCGCCGCCCTGATATACTAACCTTCCCAGTGCTGCAGGGAGACACGTCTGCTCTCTGGTTTGCCCGTCATCCCTGGAAGGGTAACTTTCAGAACAGACAGAAGAGGAAAAGCTACCTCCAGAGCTTGGGTGATGGCAAGTAAGGATTTTCTTTTCTTCTTCACTCTGATCCACTAACTTGCAAAGATCCTTTCTCTACCAGGGAAGAGGATGAGAAGCTGGTGTGGCACTCAGGCTCCTAGTTGTAATTTTATGTGATAAAGGTGCTTCCTAGACAGAGGATACCTTGATAAAATGAGGCCAGGGTTTCTTTTCCTCTATGCTTGATTGTCTAATAAACTTCATTTTATTCTTCCCTGTCATTTTCCTCCTCTATTCTTTCTCCTTCCTCCCATTTTTCCTTTCTCCTTTCTGCCTTTTGAAGTCATGATTTGATATTCTGATGAGTTCTGCACCCTTCCCACTCCAAGTGTGACCCTGTGCAAAAAGCGACAGAAGCACTGGGAGCTTTTCAGAAATGTGGGATTTGGGGCCGCACCCTAAACCCACTGAATCATAATCTGCATTTTAACAAGATCTCCAGGGTGTGCACTGTAAAGTGTGAGAGGCCCAAGTCCTTACAATACCCTCATCGCTCCAGAGGGAAAAAAAGCTCAAGACAAACCTCAGGCTTAAATAGATTCCGGAGGGAAGTAAAAACTTGACCTTCCAGAGATTATTCATATCTGAGGAGAAAAATGGAGAGTAGTAGTCAAACTTTAAAGGGAGCAAGTGACAGCCCTGCTTGGGTGAGCCTCGAAGGATTTTTCCCTCTAGCAGTCATCCAGGTGGAAACAGGTTATCCAAGACCAGAATAGGATAGTTAAGGACACAGAGCCTGGAGCCTTAGAATAGCGCCCCAGCTCCAGTGAAGGGAGATGTGGAAATGATACCAGCACACATTCTGTGGCTTAGGCTGCGGGTAACAGAGGCTGCTTCACTGCAGAGAGAGGTCAGAGGACGGTGTAGAGGGCAGAGGCATGCCTTGGCATTCTGGAATAAACAGTCAGTGGTGTGCTCTCTGGGGGAGGGGGAGGGGGAGGGGGAGGAGGGCTGGGGAGAAAGCCTTTGATTTGGAGCATTTACCAGTTTTCATGGTGTACATAGTCCTACCTTGGCTGATTTTAAACTATCAACGTGATATCACTGAAGGTGGAGTTGGGAAGAGACACACAGTAGCACACCATACAGATACAAGAGACGTCAATAAACTCAAACGTAGTAAGTTGTAATAATTAGAAACTGATTAAAATAATTTCCTCTTCTTCAATTAGAAACTGAGTTGTACTTATTACCTTTGTTTTTAATATAACTAATTTAACTGTGAGTTTATATAATTTAATTTTTAGTAATGGCTGTGTTGAACAACTAGGTCCAGATATTCCCGAGAATTGTCTCTCATGAGACAGTACAAGCAGGCTCCAGCACATACCTTTAAAAAGGGCATTTTTCTACCTAGAGGGGTGGGATAGGGAGGGTGGGAGGGAGACGCAAGAGGGAGGAGATATGGGGATCTATGTATATGTATAGCTGATTCACTTTTTTATAAAGCAGAAACTAACATACCATTGTAAAGCAATTATACTCCAATAAAGATGTTAAAAAAAACCGGGCATTTTCCACAACTTTGGACTGTAAATGATAGGATGCCTCAGAAGATAGCTGCACAATACATTTGGGTATCATTCATTCACACTGATGTCCTAGCAAGCCTCTGTTCACAGATGGCCTTCAAAGGAAAAAAAAAAAAAAGATCTGTAGTATTTCACTCTTACAGTTCATCCTACAAACTTCCGTTAAACTTTCTCAAGAACGTTTTGTAGGTGTCCTCTGTATTGAGTTCTAGTTGAGAATTTTTCAGTTTCCAATTGGAACATTTCATGTGACTTATTACACCCATGAGTTAACACAGAGAAGTTCCCAAAACACCATTTTAGCCTGGCTTCAACTCTTCATTCACAAATTTTTAATGCCTGTCGCTCAACAATCATAATGCCTTGGCTTGAGTTTCATCTCATCTTTCCTCTTCTTCAATTTTAGCCAAAGGAAAATTGACAGGCAGCACCCTCACAGCAGTAAGGAGAGTGAAATGAGCTTAAATGGTATAAAGCAAATAATCAGCTTCCTATAACACAGCTGACCATTAATTTCCTTAGCAGGATCCAGAACTTGTACGACATTTCCAAGAATCCTTTCTCGTATTTGCCTGGTGTTACGGATACACGGGACAGAGTGAGGCCACCTGGTGCCTCATTCCAGCTCCCTCATTAACTGCCCCCCCCACCCCCCCCCACCCCCGTCTACGTCACTCAACCTCACTGAGCCTAAGTTTGCAGCCTGTAAAATAAGGGGCTGGTAGATAACGTCTAGATCCCTTTCAACTCTTTTAAAAATAATTTATTCTGGAAAACAAAAATTAATTGGAAATAGGATAAAAAGAAAAAAAAATCCAGGAAGGAACAACTTATTGCTCATTTGGGCAGTCCACCTGGTCTGCCTTTCTTTGATGGATGCCACCATTTTAATTCTCTGAGAGAAATATGCACACCCATCCACCCTCTTTCCTTACAAGGTAACAGCTCATAAAATGCACCTTCCATAAAAATGATTTGCATGACCCATTTCGCGGCTGCTGAGCTGTTTATGATCCTAAAAGTCTGGTTTTCTTCACTGAGTGGGCTTCTGTTTGCGTGCCCGTCCCCTCCAGGGTCTCCCTGCGCCACTGCAGTCTGCTGCCAGCCGGGCCGCCTCCACCGTCCACCTGTCCTCAAGCGCTGCTTCCGCCGGCGGGACTCCTACGGTCGCCTTCCTCGCAACCTCCTTCTACACAGTCCCCACGGGTTCTGTAGCCCCAAAGCCAACAGCTTGAGCGCCCGGCTGAGGCAGCAGGGGTGGGGACGTGCCCCACGATGCCTTGGAAAGGAAAAAAAAAGAGGTCCCCGCAGGATGCTGGCGCCTAGGGTACTTTTAAAACCAGCGTGGCCAGGCAGCAGTCTCCCCTCACTAGGCTCGGGAGAGGGCAACCCAGGTGTCCTTTAAACGCCTCCGATCTTGCAGGTCCCGGTTACAAAAGTCCCATTGCCGCCCAGGTCCTAGGTCCGCGTGATGGGGTTTACTGTGGCGACGGTTCCGGGCCACGGCCCTGGTGTCGAGCGCCTCCTGCCGAGCCTTTAAGTGCGCGAGGCGGGAGAGGCTGGAGTCACTGAGGGCGGCGGGGGGAGGCGCAGCGCGCAGGGCCGAAACGCACGTGCGCAAAGGGCGCGGCGAGGAGCGCTCGAGGGCGCGCAGGAGGCGGCCCGGCCCGAGGAGCGGCGCGCGGCGCGCACCGTGGGCTGCGGACCTTCCTAGGCCGCTGCAGAACAGAGACGTGTGCCCGCGCCTCAGAAGGGCTGGAAAGAGGGATTCAAGGTAAAAACAAAGAGACAAACGGGAACAAAGTGTTTTACCCGGCAGGCCTGGCGATTCCCACGCTTGGAGGCGGCTTGGACGACGGGCAGTGGGTGGGCGGGGAGGAAGCGGCTTTCTTCTGAGGCCGCTTAACTGCTGTCTTAACCAGGTCTCGTGCTGCTACAGGACTAGCTTTTGTGTTTCAAGAGGCCGCGAAGGTGGTCGCACCCCAGGGCAGAGGTAGGAATAACGGGATAAGCGGGGCGTTCGGCACAGAGCTGGTTTGGTGGTGATTCGCAGGGGAAACTGAGAGTTCCTGGGAGCCGCCATATAGGCTTCCGGAAAGTGGGCCCCTTGGGAGTTCCTTAGCGCTGGAAGAGATCTTAGCAGCCGTCTGGCTGAGCCCTCGTGCTGCTCACAAGAGGATCTAGAAGCCCAGAGAGGTGGACAACTTGCCCGAGGCTCCACAGCTCGTTTGGGGGCAGAGCTGGAGATAGAACCAGTTGTCAAGAGTCTCGTCCTAGGACTCTGCCCACTCTCCCTCAAGGTTTCATCTCCCGTAATTCTTCTGGAGAAAAGAATAGGCGCTTTTTTCTAGGGTAGTGTTTGGAGGGATGGGCTGAGGGAGGCGGAAATGCGGTCCATGATTCTTTACATCCTCACCACCGGGGCGAGATTCCACAAACAGAACTAGGAACCCACAAAGGTTCCTTCCGGAGCGGTTACCCAAAGACAGTGTTACCATATAATTTATCATTAAAAGCAGAATACTCTTAAGAATGGAAGGGAGCCCTATTAATAACTTTGCCCAGACAGTCTGATATAAGCCCATACTGCCTGCCGCAAACCAAGACTTAAGGTCACCCCTCCTGAAGCGCATTTTTGGAACTACAGTTTAAAGAGCACACACTTTCTCTCAGCAGGTGATGGGCAAGACATTCTTCAGTATCAGTTACAGCACCTACTGTGTGTGCGTCCATCAAAAACAAACCAGAGGCAGCTAAAGGCTGGGACTCAGGCTTAGTCCCTGGTGCCCTGGGGGATGCCTGTCCCCAGATGCCCACCCATCTCAACATTGTTTTCTGCTTTCCATCCCAACTGCCACTGTCTGCCTTTAGGGCCCCATTACCTATTATTGGGTCTTTCTGCCTCTCCCATCACCACCCTAACCAGGCTATCTTGCTAAGAAAAAAATTCCCTGCAGTGTGCAGAAGTTTACATTTGGTCCTACTGGTCTGTCTAATGTCATCCTCTGCTCCCCAGACGCTCTCATTCGTGGACCCTCAGGTCTGCCAAGCCAAGAACCTGCAGTGCTCAGTTCCTCCAGGCTTCCTCACCCTCTGTGCCTTTCCCCATGCCATTCCCTCTTCCTGGAATGCCTCCCTGGGCCCCATTGCCCGTCTGCCTCGTGAAATCCTACTTCTCCTGTCTGCGCTGAGCCCGAGCACCACTGCCCAAATACTCTGGTGCTCCCTTATCACGTGGTAACTGTTTGTTTAAAGCTGCTTCTCCCTAATAGATTTATGGGCTTCTTGGGAGCAATTTGGTCATCTTTGTTATTATTCATCACTGCTGTGGAGTGACATTAAGAATGCTGTTTTTCCCTCTCCTTTTCCAGAAAATAATGTGATTTTAAAGTACTAATCCATTTTGCTTTTCCTTGTTTGTGCAAAAATCTTTTAAAATTTATTTTACTGGCATGATTACATATAAGACTTCAGTAGAAGAAAATTTTCACTATTTGAGTTTGTTTTCTGGCCATTTATCATTTGTCCCATTTCATGGTTATTACTGAAAATAATTTTGTTGTATAGAGAAGGAGTGCTGAAAAGCAATCCTCTCCAAGTGTCAAATGCACTAGGTCCCTTTGGGCCAAGCATCTCAAGGCCTGGGAGGGGTTTGGGTTTCTTCCTGAATTTCCTTGCTTGGATTTTGGTACAAGGCTCCTCATTAGTCTTCCTGGGTGCTTCCTTCATGACCAGCCTCCACCTGCCCTGCAGCTCCAATCTTCCACATGACCTCCAGAGGGATCGTTCTAAAATAAAATCTGATTATGTCAGTTCTCTGCTGAAATAAAGTCAGTGACCCACTAGGTAGACACACCAACCAATGGTCAAGAATGTGACTACCTAGGTTTGATTTCTGGATTCACCACTTGTTAGTTGTGTGATTTTGGTTAAGTCATTTGACCTCTCTGTGCCCTGGCTTCCTTATCTGTAAAATGAGGGTAATAATAGTTATTTTATAGAGTTGTGAGGATGAAATGAATTGAGTTCACATTAAGTGCTCATACCAAAGCTTGGCACAGAATAAGCACTTGATATTAATTATTACAATCACTATTATTACCATTATTTATGTGAGATAAAATCCTAAGTTCTTAGTGTGCCTTACTAGTGACTCTCGAGCTGACGCCTGTCAAATTCTCCAGTTTCATCTCTCCTTTCCCTCCGATTCTGGTCAGACCTCACCACGTGTTCCGCAACCCCATTCTGTTCCTACCTCTGTGCCTTTGCACCTGTTCTCTTTCCTTCAGACCTTTCCTTCTTTGTCTTCCTGGACCACAGGCAAATATGCCCCCAGGTTTCAATATGACTCAAGACCACTCTTTGTAGTCCCCCTGCCCCTGCCCCCGTGCTGGTGGAGTGGACCTTACACCTTCTCCTATCATATTTCAGAATTTTTCATTGTACTTATTTGTTTCCAATGCTTGCCTCCAATCCTAAGCTATTACTGAGGAAAAGAACTGCTTTTTTTTTTTTTTGCGGTACGCGGGCCTCTCACTGTTGTGGCCTCTCCCGTTGCGGAGCACAGGCTTCGGACGCGCAGGCTCAGCGGCCATGGCTCACGGGCCCAGCCGCTCCGCGGCATGGGGGATCTTCCCGGACCGGGGCACGAACCTGTGTCCCCTGCATCGGCAGGCGGACTCTCAACCACTGTGCCACCAGGGAAGCCCAAGAACTGCTCTTTGTCTTTGTGTCTCCAGTGCTCGCTACAGTGCTTGGTGCAGAGCAGCCATTAACGAATGTTTCTTGGGTGACTGCATGTCCCTCCCAGCTCCTGCAATTCCTTAGCATCTTCCTGTTTCCTAGTAGCATAACTAGACTAATGACACTCAGCAAGGAGGAAATTTAATATTAAAATAACCTGAAAATAGACTCAGAGTTGACTCACGTCTGTACCTCTCTTTCCCTACCCCAAGCATTTGACTTTGGAAATCTGATCTGGGAAAAGTATGATTATTAATTAAACACTCTCAGGCTGTCAGAACAGTACTTTTTGCTACCTTCATAAATGCGTAAGGCTGAGAGTTTACTAGTTCGGCAGTGTCTTTTAAATGAGATGAACATGTTTGCTTGCATGAAATATTTATGTTTCTTAGCGGCACGACTTCAAAATATTCTGAATCAAACTTCTTGAGATCTGCCTGCAGAGTTTCTGTTCACTCTCCCTTAAAGTGGAAAGAGGACATGGTAATAAAATAATGCATAAGAAGGAAAGCATGGGAAACTTTTTTATTTAGAGAAATGCTCTTCTTCTATGTGATTAACTCAAAGTTTCTTGCTTAATATAAAAGGGGAGAGACTAGATTGGAATAGATGATCTCTAAGTATCCTTCACAGTTTTCCCCTAAACTTTGACAAGAAAATTCTTGTTTGTCGTCAGTAAAAGGAGCTAACTTTTAAAGTGCAATTAAAAATATATATTTATATATACATTGTATAGCAATCATACTCCAATAAAGATGTTAAAATATGAATATATATATTTCTGTTTGGTTTTTGGAGGGTTGCTATTTATTATTACATTTATTTGAAGTACACTAGAAAAAAATCAAAATTTCATGAGAAAATTCTTCCTATATGTCTACAGACAAATATATTTATAAAATGCATCTGCCAATAATTTGATTTCAGAAGGTTTCAGCTCCAGGGAGCCTTGACAAATGACTCCCTCCCTCCAAGCTGTTTGGCAAATTTGTTTCCCCAAAGCTTTAGAACACAACATATAATACTGCCAGACCAACCAACCAACAAACAAACAAAACACCTTTCTGTAGTTAAAAGTAATACCTTTTTCGGAATGGTGTTAATTCCCATGCATAGCTGTTACCTTGGAATGCACAGTTTTTCAATTCTGTCTAAAATTTATCAATTTTTATTAAGACAAGGAAGCATAAAATGAAATTGATACAAAATGTGGAAACATTGAATCTGTACTTCTGCTACAACTTCATCTCAAGGAAAAAATAAAACCTTCGACCCACCTCCCCACCCCCTTCCCCCAGTACCATTGCAGACAGACTTCTTATTGGTGTGAAAATATAAATGCACGCATAGGTAGACCAGGAAAACTGTCTATGCCCTATCCCTGTGAGGCATAGATCTAATTAGTTTGTAAATATCTCTCATCTTTGGACTATGTCTATTCTCAAGTCTAGATTATGAAATTGGGTGTTAAAATTTCCAGAATGTGTTGCACGTAAATAAGATGTTTGAAAGACTTCTTAGTTTGCAAAAGAGAAAAACCTTAAATTTCTGCTCTGGAAACTGAAGGCTGTTGCATGTTCTTTTATGCTGGAAGCTTGTGTTTCATTGGCTACAATTTAAGTTTTGGTCACTGACAGAGCTTGAAGGCAGACCATACCTAAATAAGCATAAATGGAAAAGTTCCTTGCTCAGGCCTGGATGAATTGCTTTGTGGGAACAATTGGGAGGTTGTTCAGGGTTGTAGCATTTAAATCTATTCTGACTTGTATTTGACAGATGATCTTTGTGAAAAGCCACGTGTTAGACTGAAAACATTCAAGTTTGCTCTCAGTTCCAATATGGGCATTTTGTTTATTGTTGTTGTTAAATCAGTTCCCTGTTTCAGGATCTCCACTGGGAAATCTTAAATGGCAAAATTAGTCCCTGTGTGTAACTCAGTGCTGTCCTAGGTTCAAAAAACGATGGATCTGGGAAACGAAGTGAACTCGTCAAAATAACTGTCTTACTCTCACTGTAGATATTGGTTTTTAATAGTTCATTTGGAAAGAGGGACAGTATAATCTTTACCTTCAGTGTGAACTGTGAGCCCCTAAAAGGTAAATATCAGACATGGCCTCCTTTTCCTTTGTCATATAAAATATGTGTGTGTGTGTGTGTGTGTGTGTGTGTGTGTGTTTCATATTATATATATTTCGTATAACAAAGGAGAAGGAGGCCCTGTCTGATATGATTGTTATTATATAATAACATAGCATGTAATATGTAAAGACTCTTTTCCTTGGTCAGCTTACCATTCAGGGGCTACATGGGCAGTAACTGAGTCTGTGAAGAAAGAGATGGAGAGAGAAAGAGAAAAGCATGTAGATCCTCTCCCACTTTCTCCTTGCGCTGAGTCATAGTACAGATCTGTTGAGTTTTTATTTGCTTACTTGTTTGTTCAGTTGGTTGGTTTTTCATACTTTCCCGTGTAGTTCTGAGCCACAGAACTAATTAACCATCAACACAATGAACTGATGTTGGTTTAGCTGGAGTGATCACGTTCTGTAAACAGGGTGATAAGCAATGCGAGTCTCCCTACGAACATGTGAGAATCGCTAATTGAATTCTGAGAACCCGAGGGTGACAGGGGCCCACCACCTAGCTATGGTGATTTCTCCTTAGCCTCTGAGGGAGCTTTGGAATGCTTCCAGAAGGTGGTCAGATGTGCTTAGATTTTTAAATTGGTATGATTTTTATTGTGAAAGTCCCAAGAGTTTCATGCCAGTGTCCTGGCCTTTTATTGTTTTCCTAAAGGGAGTGTTTTCTGTTTAGTTCCTAGAGTCATAATTTAGAGCCAGAAGGGACCTCTCTCCTTTAAACTGAAGCTCTGAGAGGTCCGTTATCCACCTTTCTGATATTTCGGGGCCCACCTCTTTCCCCCATTTTCACTACCACGGTCCTAGTTCATGCGTCATCCAATCTCACCTGAACAACTGTAGGCATCGTAACTGGTCGCTCTGTGCTGTCCCATCCTTCCTTCTACTCCTGCCATTTGCACTAACCCCAAAGTGATTTTTCTAAAAATCATACCTGATGCTTTTACACATCCATGTGTAAAAATCCTACAAAAGATTCCTGTTGCCTTCAAAATAAAATGACACGTCTTTACCTGTCGCAAAAGACTTTCCCACCTCAGCACCGACCACTTTCTACCTCAGTCTATTTCTGCTGAACTGGAGTAATTCAAGTTCCTCGGCACACCATGTTGTTTCACACCCTGTCTTTGTGTGTACTTTTTCCTGTGTCTAGAATGACCTTTTCTCCTTCCCCACTGGAAGCTCATTCATCAAGACCCGATCCAGGCATTTTCTCGTTGGTACCATTCGTGACCCCCAACAAGACACACACGTGTATCCGTGTGACAGGGCTGTGCTGAAAAGAGTGGGAGTTGGAGGGTGGAGTCTTGAGGCCCTTTGAAGTTTCAGAGGAGAAGATCACCCCTTGGGCCAAAATAGTAAAATTAGTAGACATTTTAAAAATGGCCAGAAGGGTGTGGACGCAGCTTTGTTGCCTGAGGTGGGTGGCGGTGTAAGTTAAGGGAGTCGGGGACTATCGCTTTTCGGGACCTGCAGTCACTTCGCCTGGTGGCCTTTAGCGTAGGAGTCGCATCGATAGCAGCCATGAGCAGCGGGGTGTACGGGGGAGATGAAGTTGGAGCCCTTGTTTGTTTTTTTTTTTTTTGCAGTACGCGGCCCTCTCACCGTTGTGGCCTCTCCCGCTGCGGAGCACAGGCTCCGGACGCGCAGGCTCAGCGGCCATGGCTCACGGGCCCAGCCGCTCCGCGGCACATAGGATCTTCCTGGACTGGGGCACGAACCCGCGTCCCCTGCATCGGCAGGCGGACTCTCAACCACTGCGCCATCAGGGAAGCCCGGAACCCTTGTGTTTGACATTGGATCCTATACTGTGAAAGCTGGTTATGCTGGTGAGGACTCTCCCAAGATGGATTTCCCTATGGCTATTGGTATGGTGTAGAAAGAGGTGATGGAAGTACATTGATGGAAATAGATGGTGATAAAGGCAAACAAGGCGGTCCCACCTATTACATAGATACAAATGCCCTGCGTGTTCCGAGGGAGAATACAGAGGCCATATTCCACCACTGAAAACTGGGATGGTTGAAGATTGGGGTAGTTTCCAGGCTATTTTGGCTCATACCTCCAAAATGAGTCAAATCAGAAGCCAGCCTGCATCCTGTTCTCATGTCAGAAGCACCGTGGAATACCAGAGCAAAGAGAGAGAAACTGACAGAGTTAATGTTTGAACACTACAACATCCCTGCGTTCTTCCTTTGCAAAACCGCTATTTTGACAGCATTTGCTAATGGTCATTCTACTGGGCTTATCTTAGACAGTGGAGCCACTCATACCACTGCAGTTCCAGTTCACGATGGCCATGTCCTTCAGCAAAGCATCGTAAAATCCCCTGTTGCTGGAGACTGTATTACTATGCAGTGCAGAGAACTCTTCCAAGAAATGAATATAGAACTGATTGCTCCATATATTGATTGCATCAAAAGAAGCTGTTTGTGAAGGATCTCCAGCAAACTGGAACAGAAGAGAGAAGTGGCCACAGGTTACAAGGTCTTGGCATAATTACATGTGTAACTGTGTTATCCAGGATTTTCAAGGCTCAGTACTTCAAGTATCAGATTCAACTTACGATGAAAAAGTAGCCGCACAGATGCCAACTGTTCATTATGAATTCCCCAATGACTACAACAGTGATTTTGGAGCAGAACGGTTAAAGATTCCTGAAGGATTATTTGACTCTTCCAGTGTAAAGGGGTTATCAGAAAATACAATGCTGGGCGTCAGTCATGTTGTCGCTGCAAGTGTTGGAATGTGCGATATTGATATCAGACCAGGTCTCTGTGCCAGCGTTATAGTGGCGGGAGGAAACACGCTAATACAGAGCTTTACTGACAGGTTGAATAGAGAACTGTCTCAGAAAACACCCCCAGGTATGCGGTTGAAACTGATTGCAAATAATACAACAGTGGAACAGAGGTTTAGTTCATGGATCAGTGGCTCCATTCTAGCTTCTTTGGGCACATTTCAGCAGATGTGGATTTCCAAACAAGAATATGAAGAAGGAGGGAAGCAGCGTGTAGAAAGGAAATGCCCTTGAGAAGAGTTCCCAAACCTCTACCTTCTATGTCACCTTATGTTTCATAGCTTTAGTAGACTCAGGAAGAGAACAACCATCTTTTGTAGAATGTTTATACATTTTTGCATATGTCAGTTTCCACTTAAATTTTTTTTTTTTTTTTTTCTGTATGTGGGCCTCTTACTGTTGTGGCCCTTCCCATTGCGGAGCACAGGCTCCGGACGCGCAGGCTCAGCGGCCATGGCTCATGGGCCCAGCCTCTCCGAGGCATATGGGATCTTCCCGGACCAGGGCACGAACCCATGTCCCCTGCATCGGCAGGCGGACTCTCAACCACTGCACCACCAGGGAAGCCCTCCACTTAAATTTTTTAAGGCTTTAACTGGCTCTATAGATTAAAATAAGTTTGTGCTTTCCTTGAAATGCACTTATTCTTATTACAAGCATTTTATAATTTTGTATAAATGTCTATTTTCTCGAAATATTTTGCTTTCAGTAAAATGCTTTCCAACTCCGTTTAGTATATTACCACTGGGTTGGTAGAATTGCTTTTTATTGACTAGTAAAACTTACTGCCTGTATTTTTTACCTTAAGCTTTTAAAATTAAATAAAAATTACTAGCCAAAAAAAAAATAGCTAGAAGACAGTAGTCTGTAGAAGATGCTTATGTTCTTGCCTCTTCTAGGGATACTATAGAGGATTCCTCTGGTAAGTGTGTCTTAGATGGAGAAGAAGTTGGCTGATAACATCTACTAGAGGCCTTGACTTCCATTGAATGAGGAGTGGGAGAGAAAAGTTTTTCTGAACATATTAATTTACCTCCTTTCAAAATAAATGACAGTTCTTTAAATCAAATTAATTTAGCTTCATGAAAGACTCCTTATATTTTCCTTCTTTTACTGTGGAATTATGAAAAATTTGACATGCACCAGCATTTTGGAGTTGGTGGTTTACTAAATCACCTATCAGCCCCTTTTATGCCATGTTTCAGCCTATCTACAAGCAGTGAAACTGCTGTGGTATGAAGAAATAGACATCCTTAAAAGGAGAAGGTGGGATTGTAAGTCAGTGCAGGATTTATAGAAGGCCCTCTGGAAACACATATTAATATAAAGTATGTATATCCTCTGACTCAGCAGGTCCACATCTAGGAATTTATTCTCATGGAAGGATTGGGTGAGTTCACACTGATGTATATGCACAGATATTATACCAGTTCTGTTTATTATATTGAGAGGTTAGAAACCTAGATGTCCTTCAGTAGGTGGTTTAGTTACATAATGGACTGCAATGCAATTGTCAAATAAACAACTACTCTCACCATTAAATAGAATGAGATAGACCTATATGTATTGACATAGGGAAATGTCTCTGATATATAATAGTTACTAGAAAACAAAGGTTACAGAAATACAATATATCACTTAATATATAATCTGATTTCTTTTGTTTTTTAAACAGCTTTATTGAAATGTAAACCACATATATTGATACAATTCATCCATTAAAATGCACAATTGACAACCATCACCACAAGCTAATTTTGGGACACTTTTGTCCCCCTAAAACGAACCACTATCCATTGGCAGCCAACAGGCATTTCCTGAGAAACCACTAAATCCGCCTTCTGTTTCTATTAATCTGCCTCTTCTGAACATGTCATGTAAGTGGAATGATCTTTGTTACTGGCTTCTTTCACTTAGTATAATGTTGTCAGGTGTCACCTGTATTGTAGCATGTATCTACTGATACACGTAAGTCTATAAAAAGCTTCATTGCTTTTTATTGCCAAATAATATTCCTTGGTATGGATAGGCCACATTTAATTTATCTAGTCATCAGTTGCTGGACATTTGGGTTGTTTCCACTTTTTAGATATTTGAATAATAACTATGAAGATTTGTGCAGGATTTGTGTGCAAGATTTTGTATGAACAGACGTTTTCATTTTGCTTGGGCATATACTTAGGGGTGGAATTTCTGGGTCATCTGGTAACTCTATGTTAAGAGGAAATTTTTGAGGAACTCTCAAATCATTTCCCCAAGTGGCTGCACCATTTTACATTCCCACGGCAATGTGCAAGGGTTCCAATTTTTCCACATCCTTGACAACACTTCTTATGATGTGTCTTTTTCATGATAGTCATCTTAGTGTGTGTGAAGTGATATCTCTTTATGGTTTTGATTTACATCTCCCTAATGACCAATGATATTGAACATCTTTTCATATGCTTACTGGCCAATTCCAATTTATTTTTAAAGATTATAGTTATATAATCAAACATATTTGGGAAGTTATATACTAAGATGTCAATAATGCTTCTGTCTAGGGACTGGTCCTTCTTATTTTCTACTGTGTTTCTATATCAGTCAGGGTTTTACCAAAGAATCAGAACCAGTAGGATGGATGAACAGATAGATAAATAGATGTGTTATAAGGAATTGGCTTATGCAATTATAAGGGCTGGCAAAGCAAGTCCAAAACCCATACAATAGAATAGGTGGTCCAGAAAGCTAGGCTGGAGCTGAAGCTGCGTCTACAGAATTCCTTCTCCCTCAGAGAAACCTCGGTTCCACTCTTAAGGCCTTCAACTGATTGGATGAGGCCCACCCAGATTATTTGAGGATCATTTCCTTTGCTTAAAGTCAACTAATTTTAGATGTTAACCACATCTACCAAATACCATAACAGCAAAGCCTAGATTAGTGTCTGATTGAAACAAAAACAATAATGGTAGTTTCATTTTTAAAAAGGCTTTTACGAAATTGAGTTATTTGTAGTGAGGTGGATGGACCTAGAGTCTGTCATACAGAGTGAAGTAAGTCAGAAAGAGAAAAGTACCGTATGCTGACACATATATATGGAATCTAGGGGGAAAAAATGGTTCTGAAGAACCTATGGGCAGGACAGGAATAAAGACACAGATGTAGAGAATGGACTTGAGGACGTGGGGAGGGGGAGGGGTAAGCTGGGACCAAGTGAGAGAGTGGCACTGACATATATACACTACCAGATGTAAAATAGATAGCTAGTGGGAAGCAGCCGCATAGCACAGGGAGATCAGCTCGGTGTTTTGTGACCACCTAGAGGGGTGGGATAAGGAGAGTGGGAGGGAGACGCAAGAGGGAGGGGATATGGGGATATATGTATAGCTGATTCACTTTGTTATACAGCAGAAACTGACACACCATTGTAAAGTGGTTATACTCCAATAAAGATGTTAAAAAATAAATAAATAAAAAGGCTTTATACATAGCAGTGTCTTTACTTTTCACATTTGATGATTAAACTTGTTCATCTTGGTGCCCTCCAGAATACTCAGCATGATAGCTTGTACCTGGTAGATTCCTATTAGTCACTGTGTTAGATTCCTACTGCCACTATAACAAATTAATGTAAGTTTAGTGGCTTCAAACAACACAATTTTATTCCCTCACAGTTCTGGAGGTCAGAAGTCCAAAATTGGTTCCACTGGGCGAAAGTCAAGATGTTTGCAGGGCTGGTTCCTTTCAAAGGCTCTGAGGAGAGAATCTTTTTCCTCGATTTTTCCAGCTTCTAGAGCTGCATTCCTGCGTTCCTCGGCTGGTGGCCCTTCCTGCATCTTCATTGCTGGTACTGCAGCACCTCCAACTGTGTCCGTGCTTCTGACATCGCATCACCATCTCCTTCTCTGTGATCAAATCTTCCTCTGCCTCCCTCTTCTAAGGACACTTGTGATTACATTCAGAGCCCACCTAGATAACCTGGGATACTCCTGCTATCACAAGGTCCTTAATTGAATCACACCTGCAAAGAAAGTCCCTTTTGCCACATAAGGTCACATTGACAGGGTGCTGGGTACTACTCAGCTATTCACAAAGCAGACTGTGTGGCATTTTCATCTTTTAAGAAATCTTGACTCTTACAGAGCCGTTTCCTTTTCACAGGCTGATGTCGGTGTGGCTTATTCCGGGGAGAATTTCAGACCCCAGATTGAAACTATGCTCCCCAAGGATAATGTGGGCAGCCCTGGAAGCCTGGACAAGCAGGCCCAGTGGGGAAGCTTACCTGGAACCATTCCAGAAAGTTCCCCATTTCCTAGTGAAAGAAACAGAAGAATAAATTCAGGTAACAGCCCCTGTTCATGTTGATCTATATAAAATACTGTTTCTCTGAATATGTTTTATAACGTGTGTTTGGTGACTTATCACAGCTTTGTGAACCAGACAGTGCTTCAAATGTCAAGGTCGCATCTCCAAGACATAGCCTTAGGCCTTCATTAGGTAAGTAATACTAACCGTTAATCTTCTTGTTGATGACATAATTAAAACTATCTTTTTTTAAACTAAGAGCCTTTATTGGTGGTTGGGATAAGGCCTTGGGAATACGAGTTGCACAGGCTTTAGTTAAATTCCTCAAAACTTGCACTATGTTAACCTCTTTCCAAGGCAAAGTTCTACATTTGAAAAATTAAGTAAAATCTGCATCAAACTTTTTCTCTTGTCTCTCCCCATTCAGAGTTATAAGCAAATGTACAATAAAAATATCTTTCAAAAACATAAAAGATGTGATGTTGACCTGGTGTGTTCTTTAGAAACTATCTGTGGTTTTTCCTGTGGTATGTTTTCACTTTACTTGAGTTACCCTTCTGTTGTTAAGAGCTCTTGTTTCTGTTTCATCAGCCTTTGAAACAAATTGAACTTAACAGACTTCAAGGAAGACTTATTTGGGGTAGGGGGAGGCTTTCCTTCCTCATTGCTGTAGTTTCTTCCCTAGGGACCAGTTAGAGTTGGAAAATAGATTGGATAGTAAGTGAGATTCTTTTTCCTGGACTTTTGTGGCAACTCGGGTTATGACAAATTTCCTTTTTTAATACGCTTTTTATTTATTTCTTAAATTGAAGTATAGTTGATTTACAATATTATGTTCGTTTTTAGGAGTACAGCATAGGGATTCAGTATTTTTACAGCTTATACTCCATTATAAGTAATTACAAGGTAATGGCTGTAATTCCCTGGGCTATAAAATGTCCTTGTTGTTTATCTATTTTATACATAGTAGTTTGTATCTCTTCATCACCTACCCCTATCTTGCCCTTCCCCTCTTCACTCTCCCCTTCGGTAACCACTAGTGGGTTTTCTATACCTGTGAGTCTGTTTCTGTTTTGCATATGCATTCGTTTGTGTTAGTTTTTAGATTCCACATAGATGTGGTATTATACAGTATATTTCTTTCTCTGACTTATTTCACGAAGCATAATATTCTCTAGGTCCATCGCAAATTTCACATTTGCCCTCGTCTTGTGCTTCTGATAGGGTGTAGCATGACCTCTGAGGATGAAGGAGGAGATGGGGGATGCAGGGCAGGGATGGCCTCTTTCTCTACCTCTGTGTTGGGCCAGCACATGTATTTTTTCTCTCTGATGACTCTCTTGATGAGAACCCCTCCTAGACTGCAACACGAATACTCAATATCCATGTGTTAACAGACTAGGGATTGTTAGGAGGACAGGGGTGCCCTCGGACAGGCAGTCCTGCCATTTGTACACCGTTGAAAGCAGTGTGGGGAGGGAGGGCCCCAGGTAAGCAGGATGGTGCTAAGAGAGACCAGCGGGGGAGGGACTGAACCACCAAAGCAGGTGTTTTCAAAATGTAGTGTAAATTTGTTTTCAGGAAAGCTCTTCCCACAGGATGAATAAGAACCGGTACCCTGAGCTTTCGACTTGTTCTCTGCCCAGTTTCCTCTCTGTCTCCTCTGTGCATCCCTGCTCTTCACAGCTACAGAGTATATTTGTTAAAAATTTCAAGGTTCACACATTGTAAATCAGCTATACTTCAATAAAAATTTTTTAAAATTTCAAGTTTCACACTAACATTTCCCAAGTATTTCCTTTTAGTAAAAAAACAAAACAAACTTAACACTTCTGTGGAAGTCCCTGGTGGTCCAGTGGTTAGGACTCTGAACTCTCACGGCCGAGGGCCCGGGTTCAGTCCTTGGTCGGGGAACTGAGATCCCACAAGCTGCATGGCACGGCCAAAAACAAAAACAAAACAAAACAAACAAACAAAAAGAACTTCTGATTTTGAGAAGTTTCAGATAAGAAAAGTTGTCCAAAACAAAGAATGCCTGTATTCTTTCACCCAGATTCCCCCAAAGTTAATGTTGTACCACGTTTGTGTTATCAATGTCCCCTCTCTTCCCTCCCTCCCTCTTCCCTCTCCCCCGCTTCTCCCATATACATCTATATTTTTTCTGAGAGTAAGTCACAGACATAATGATACTTTACTCTTAAATATATCAGTGTGCATTACCTAAAAACAAGAACATTCTTTGCAAAATTGCAGTACAAGGATCCAAATCAGACAATTACCACTGATGCAGTGCTGTTTACTCACCTATTCAAATTTTGTCAGTTGTCTCACAAATGTCCTTCGGAAATAAATTTCTGGTTCAAGATGTAATGCAGAATCACACGTTTAATGTAGTTGTCGTGTGACTTCAGTTTCCTTTAATCCGGAACAATTCCTTGGCCTTTTTTTGTCTTCTAAACCCTTGATATATTTGGAGATATAAGCCACTTACTTTGTAGAACATTCTTCCGTTTGGGTTTGTCTGATATTTCCTCATGATTAGGTTCAGAATATGCATTTTTAGCGAGAATACCAAAAATGATATTGTATCCTGCTTATTAGTACATCAAATCAGGAGGTACGTGATACCTAGTTTTGACTTTTACTGTGTTTTTTTTTTTTTTTTTTTTGCCATTCTGAAGGTTTTTTTGTTTTTGTTTTTGTTTTGTTTTTTTTTGGCGGTACGCGGGCCTCTCACTGCTGTGGCCTCTCCCATTGCGGAGCACAGGCTCCGGACGCGCAGGCCCAGCGGCCACGGCTCACGGGCCCAGCCGCTCCGCGGCACGCGGGATCCTCCCAAACCGGGGCACGAACCCGCATCCCCTGCATCGGCAGGCGGACTCCCAACCACTGCACCACCAGGGAAGCCCCTGAAGGGTTTTTTTTAATGTAGTAAAAGTTATCAATCTTTCTTTCATTGAACCTGGATTTTGAGACATAGCTAGAAAGCCTTTCCCTACACCAAGATTAAAGACAAATCCACCCATGTTTTCTTGCATAATTTCACTTTTTACACTTAGGCTTATGAAATTTCTAATGGCATGAACTGATGCTACTGTAAATATTAACTACGTAAGAAATAAAACTGGATGTTCAGTATGATGTCAAATTTATAAAGATTAAATTTCATATGTTAACTGGCAACCTCTGAAAGGTAAGAGTATGGACATTTTAATTTTCCTCTTTACTCTTTTTTATATATTCCAAGTTTACTCTGATAACTACGTATTTCTTTTATAATCAGAAAGAAGCACAATGTTATTTTTAAACATTCCCCCAATAGTCTTCAGTGTCCCAAGAAATCATGAATATTAGCTGAAATGACTGACGTAGTCCAGGGATTTCTGGGTAAGTGAGCTACTGTAAATGTCAAGCCAAGTACTTTGGTAGACTCAGAAAAGAATGGTTAGAAATGGTTAAAATAATTCTGTTATGGTAGTGACAGATGTCAACGATGACATTCTTTTTAAGAACATCCTGAGAAAGAAGTGGACCATGACCAGAGGGAGCCATTTATTGATACATAACCTATTTGGGAAGGAGTACAGTGAGGTGGTGAAGAGCGTGGATGCTAATGTCAAATAGACTTGGATTCAAATCCTAGTTAATTCACTTACTACTTGTGTCACCTTGAGCAAGTTAATTAGCCTCTCTCATATAGTTTATGTATAAAATAGAGATACTGGGCTTCCCTGGTGGCGCAGTGGTTGAGAGTCCGCCTGCCGATGCAGGGGACACGGGTTTGTGCCCCAGTCCGGGAAGATCCCACGTGCCGCAGAGCGGCTGGGCCCGTGAGCCATGGCCGCTGAGCCTGCGCGTCTGGAGCCTGTGCTCCGCAACAGGAGAGGCCACAGCGGTGAGAGGCCCACGTACCGCAAAAAAAAAAAAAAAAAAGAGATACTAACACCTCTGTCACAGAATTTATGTTTGAATTAGATCTTACAAAGAACATAAAGTACTTAATATGGTGCCAGGCACATGAGTGCTCAATAAATGCTCATTATTATTATTATTTTGACCCTTGCAGATAAGCCCAGCTTCTAACAAATAATTCATTCTAATTCCTTGAAGAGGATTCACCTCTTCTTGATTTTTTTCTGTTCTTTTAGTTTCTAGTTTACCTCCTTGAAACCCATGCTTTATTTACTACTCTGTACCAAAATCTGTACAGAGTACTTTAAAATGAGAACTGACTCTATTTCAAACATGTGTATGAGTGGAAGACATAGCACTGGAAAGGTGATAAGACTATAGGAAATTCGTTGGGGTTAACTGCAGCAGGCAATTAGAGAAGTCTCTGATACTAGGAAGGTTAATATTCTGAAGTGAGAGACATCTGGTTTGTGTGTGTGTGTGCGCATGTGTGTGTTTTTCCTGTCTTCCCATTACAAATTCATGAAAACTGTCTTTGTTAACCAGTGGGTTTAGAAATTTTCATAAAAAGATTCCATCCACTGGATGAAATGGACTTCTTAAAATAGAAGAGAGCTCATTTCTGAGGACCCCTCATTGCACCTTTATTTTATGAGGTTGTAAAAACAGATGCTTGCTCGCTTATTTATATAATTGGGTGATGTGTAATGGGAGCGGTCTCTCTCATTAGTGCTCCCCTATAAACTATTTCAGCGCCATTTTTAGAATAAAAATTTAGCTACCAGTCGACTCCAATTCTGATTTGGTTCAAAGACTCTTTTCAAAAAGGCATGCTTTTACTTATGTAGATTTAGCAGATGGCGTAATTGTAAACTCAGGGTTGCAGAACTAGAAGTCTCTTGGCAACATCACGCTGTTTATCCTTTGTATACAAAGCATAGAAACCAAACTGCAACTCAGAGTCACTGAAAGACTATCTCATTCGTGGCTATGGTTTAGCTTCATAATTATTGCACAGAACCTGTATAATCGTACCCAAGTGTGTAAGTGTCGTTACAACAAAAAAGTAGTACATAGCGGCACAAAGACTTTTTGTTATGTTAATATTCGACCTGCTAAGTAAACAGTATACTATGTTGATGTGTATCCTCTGTAAGAACATTAAGGATTTGAAGTTCAAAGGATTATAAAGATTTGTAGTAGAAACAGATATTTAGGTACAAGTGTTGAGACTAAGAGTTAATTAGCATGATTTATAAGGCATGTATTTAGCATTTGATTGATAAAATCTTCGTGCTTAAATTTCTTTTTTCTTTTCTGCTTTTTTCTTTTCCTTTGGAAGACCTAGTGATCAGTGGATTAATCCATAAACCCCAACCCTTAGAGAATCGAGAGCAAAAAAAGTCATCAGACATCCTAGAGGAGTTAATTGTTAAGGAATAATACAAAGCCCCAGCAAAATATTTAGAAATGGAGAATCATATGATGTCACGGCAAGTAATTTTGTAATTAACAGTAGCTTATAGTTAAAATAGCAACAGAATATGACTGATGACGAGTTATTTTTTCCACCAATATGCATCTTAGTGTCACAGTACAGATTACGGCATTTATCTAAGCCAGTTTTTTCTCCCATAAACTCCTTCACCCCTCTGCACACCATCCTTCTCTACGGATTCAGGAATTGCCTGATTGTTAATGATTAATGAATCCAATGAAACATATCTTGGGTTTTACCAAATTTGAGACATGATAAGCCCCATTGAATAAAATGCCTTCATTCTTTCAGCAGTTTTTATTAAACATTGCCTGTGTACTAGGCATGTGAATATAAAACTGAACCTTGACTTATCCAATAAGAAAATAGGCCTAAATGTCAAAGCTAAAATAGATACATGTATACATTTATATATACACCCTGAGGTCAACCATGAGGTAATAAATACAATGATAAAAATTGTTATACCCTTAATTTTCTTTGTTGATTCATCTTGACTGATCTATCATTGTTTTTCTGTAGTGTGAGCATTATTTGTAGCCTGATGTTAACTTGTCGTGGCCAAAGTCTTGAGTTCTTGACTTTTTAATAACTTCTTTGTAAACCTATGAAGAAGATGGCAGATTTGCTGTTGTTCTGTTAGTTCTCATTGGTTTGGGTTTCTTTTTAAGCCACTGCCAGCAGTACCAGTAATCCTAAAGGATAGACAGAGGAAGGAAGATAAGAAGAAGAAATAACACAGAAAAGAGGCATAAGGGAAAATGAATAGGAAAGAAAAGAAAGAAACAGAAGTGATGGAAATTGAGACCAGAAATTATATCAAAGGCACCTTAGTGGTGGCCAGTCCCCTGTGTTGTAGGGAAAACAGTCAATAGGGAATAAAAAGATTCATTAGTGAAATCAAGTTTGCACCTAGACCAAGTCACTTAGTGTTTCAATAAAGGTAATTTCCTTCTCTGTGTGTGGGACCTGCTGAGAACTCATAAATAAAAGCCAAAGTGGCATTTTCTTTTGAAGAAGGAAAAATAAGTACTTGGCAAGAAAGTACTTGGCAAGGAAAGAAGTTTGTTAAGCCTTATGAATGATATTATCAGGCTGCCAATAATAAGAGGGACTGAGGGGAAGGTAAAAATGGACCACATAATGGAAAAACTGATGCCAACATAATGACAATTTACATTTGCACAAGGCTAGCTATCAGGATGCAAGGCATTTTCGAGTACCTTATCTTACTTCAAAGTACTAAAAAATGATGCATCTTTAATATGGAAAGGACAAGGAGAGATTTTTTTTCTTGCTGTAGGTGAATCGCTGGGGGTCAGAAAATAAAAGTTGGGTCAAAAAGAAAAGACAGGAACTTCCCTGGTGGCGCAGTGGTTAAGAATCCACCTGCCAGTGCAGGGGACACGGGTTCAATCCCTGTTCTGGGAAGATCCCACATGCCTTGGAGCAACTAAGCCCGTGCGCCACAACTAGTGAGCCTGCACTTTAGAGCCCGTGAGCCACAACTGCTGAGCCTGCGCATCTAGAGCCTGTGCTCCACAACAAGAGAAGCCACTGCAATAAGAAGCCTGCGCACCGCAACAAAGAGTAGCCCCCACTCGCTGCAACAAGAGAAAGCCCGCATGCAGCAATGAAGACCCTATGCAACCAAATAAATTAAATAAATAAATAAATAAATTTATTAAAAAAAAAAAAAGAAAAGACAGGAGTCTCAAGCCTCTTAGATAGCCTCATCCACCAGAGGGTAGAGAGCAGAAGCAAAAAGAACTACAATCCTACAGCCTGTGGAATAAAAACCACATCCACAGAAAGATAGACAAGATGAAAAGGCAGAGGGGTATGTACCAGATGAAGGAACAAGATACAACCCCAGAAAAACAACTAAATGAAGTCGAGATAGGCAGCCTTCCAGAAAAAGAATTCAGAATAATGATAGTGAAGATGATCCAAGACCTCGGAAAAAGAATGCAGGCAAAGATCAAGAAGATGCAAGAAATGTTTAACAAAGACCTAGAAGAATTAAAGAACAAACAAACAGAGATGAATAATACGATAACTGAAATGAAAACTACACTAGAAGGAATCAATAGCAGAATAACTGAGGCAGAAGAACAGATAAGTGACCTGGAAGACAGAATGGTGGAATTCACTGCTGCAGAACAGAATAAAGAAAAAAAGAATGAAAAGAAATGAAGACAGCCTAAGAGACCTCTGGGACAACATTAAACGCAACAACATTCACATTATAGGGGTCCCAGAAGGAGAAGAGAGAGAGAAAGGACCGAGAAAATATTTGAAGAGATTATAGTAAAAAGCTTCCCTTACATGGGAAAGGAAATAGCCACCCAAGTCCAGGAAGCGCAGAGAGTCCCATACAGGATAAACCCAAGGAGAAACATGCCGAGACACATAGTAATCAACTTGGCAAAAATTAAAGACAAAGAAAAATTATTGAAAGCTGCAAGGAAAAAATGACAAATAACATACAAGGGAACTCCCATAAGGTTAACAGTTGATTTCTCAGCACAAACTCTGCAAGCCAGAAGGGAGTGGCATGACATATTTAAGGCGATGAAAGGGAAGAACCTACAACCAAGATCACTCTACCCGGCAAGGATCTCATTCACATTCATGAAGAAATCAAAAGCTTTACAGACAAGCAAAAGTTAAGAGAATTCAGCACCAACAAACCAGCCCTACAACAAATGCTAAAGGAATTTCTCTAAGTGGGAAACACAAGAGAAGAAAAGGACCTACAAAAACAAACCCAAAACAATTAAGAAAATGGTCATAGGAACATACATATTGATAATTACCTTAAACGTGAATGGATTAAATGCTCCAACCAAAACACACAGGCTCACTGAGTGGATACAAAAACAAGACCCATCTGTATGCTGTCTACAAGAGACCCACTTCAGACCTAGGACACATACAGACTGAAAGTGAGGGGTTGGAAAAAGATATTCCATGCAAATGGAAATCAAAAGAAAGCTGGAGTAGCAATACTCATATCAGATAAAGTAGACTTTAAAATAAAGAATGTTACAAGAGACAAGGAAGGACACTACATAATGATCAAGGGATCAATCCAAGAAGAAGATATGACAATTATAAATATATATGCACCCAATGTAGGAGCACCTCAATACATAAGGCAACTGCTAACAGCTTTTAAAGAGGAAATCGACAGTAACACAGTAATAGTGGGGGACTTTAACATCTCACTTACACTAATGGACAGATCACCCAAACAGAAAATTAATAAGGAAGCACAAGCTTTAAATGACACAATAGAGCAGATAGATTTAATAGATGTTTATAGGACATTCCATCCAAAAACAGCAGATTACACTTTCTTCTCAAGTGCGCACAGAACATTCTCCAGGATAGATCACATCTTGGGTCACAAATCAAGCCTCAGTAAATTTAAGAAAATTGAAATCATATCAAGCATCTTTTCTGACCACAATGCTATGAGATTAGAAATCAATTACAGGGAAAAAAACGTAAAATACACAAACACATGGAGGCTAAAGAATACGTTACTAAATAACCAAGAGATCACTGAAGAAATCAAAGAGGAAATCAAAAAATACCTAGAGACAAATGACCATGAAAACATGACAATCCAAAACCTGTGGGATGCAGCAAAAGCAGTTCTAAGAGGGAAGTTTATAGCTATAAAAGCCTACCTCAAGAAACAAGAAAAATCTCAAATAAACAATCTAACCTTACACCTAAAGGAACTAGAGAAAGAACAACAAACAAAACCCAAAGTTAGCAGAAGGAAAGAAATCATAAAGATCAGAGCAGAAATAAATGAAATAGAAACAAAGAAAACAATAGCAAAGATCAGTAAAAAAGCTGGTTCTTCAAGAAGATAAAAAAAAATTGATAAACCATTAGCCAGACTCATCAAGAAAAAGAGGGAGAGGACTCAAATCAATAAAATTAGAAATGAAAAAGGAGAAGTTACAACAGACACCACAGAAATACAAAGCATCCTAAGAGACTACTACAAGCAACTCTCTGCCAATAAAATGGACAACCTGGAAGAAATGGACAAATTCTTAGAAAGATATAACCTTCCAAGACTGAACCAAGAAGAAATAGAAAATATGAACAGACCAATCACAAGTAATGAAATTGAAACTGTGATTAAAAATCTTACAACAAACAGAAGTCCAGGACCAGATGGCTTCACAGGTGAATTCTACCAAACATTTAGAGAAGAGCTAACACCCATCCTTCGCAAACTCTTCCAAAAAAATTGCAGGGGCAGGAACTCTCCCAAACTCATTCTATGAGGCCGCCATCACCCTGATACCAAAACCAGACAAAGATACTACAAAAAAAGAAAATTACAGACCAATATCACTGATGAATATAGATGCAAAAATCCTCAACAAAACACTAGCAAACGGAATCCAACAACACATTAAAAGGATTATACACCATGATCAAGTGGGATTTATCCCAGGAATGCAAGGATTCTTCAGTACATGCATATCAATCAATGTGATACACCATATTAACAAATTGAAGAATAAAAACCATATGATCATCTCAATAGATACAGAAAAAGCTTTGGACAAAATTCAACACCTGTTTATGATAAAAACTCTCTGGAAAGTGGGAATGGAGGGAACCTACCACAACATAATAAAGGCCATATACGACAAACCCACAGCAAACATCATTCTCAATGGTGAAAAACTGAAAGCATTTCCTCTAAGATCAGGAACACGACAAGGATGTCCACTCTCACCACTATTATTCAACATAGTTTTGGAAGTCCTAGCCACAGCAATCAGAGAAGAAAAAGAAATAAAAGGAATACAAATTGGAACAGAAGGAGTAAAACTGTTACTGTTTGCAGATGACAAGATAGTATATATAGAGAATCCTAAAGATGCCACCAGAAAACTACTAGAGCTAATCAATGAATTTGGTAAAGTTGCAGGATACAAAATCAATGCACAGAAATCTCTTGCATTCCTATACACTAACGATGAAAAACCTGAAAGAGAAATTAAGGAAACACTCCCATTTACGATTGCAACAAGAAGAATAAAGTACCTAGCAATAAACCTACCTAGAGAGGTAAAAGACCTGTAGTCAGAAAACTGTAAGACACTGATGAAAGTAATTAAAGATGATACAAATGGATGGAGAGATATACCATGTTCTTGGATTAGAAGAATCAATATTGTGAAAGTGACTATACTACCCAAAGCAATCTACAGATTCAATGCAATCCCTATCAAATTACCAATGGCATTTTTTACAGAACCAGAACAAAAAATCTTAAAATTTGTATGGAGACATAAAAGACCCCAAATAGCCAAAGCAGCCTTGAGGGAAAAAAACGGAACTGGAGGAATCAGCCTCCCTGACTTCAGACTATACTACAAAGCTACAGTAATCAAGACAATATGGTACTGGCACAAAAACAGCAATATAGATCAATGGAACAGGAT
This sequence comes from Grampus griseus, assembly GCF_964374135.1. Lineage (NCBI taxonomy): Eukaryota > Metazoa > Chordata > Mammalia > Artiodactyla > Delphinidae > Grampus > Grampus griseus. The sequence continues at coordinate 13,155,853 of NC_139004.1, forward strand.
AGAAAGCCTAGAGATAAACACACGCACCTATGGTCAACTAATCTATGACAAAGGAGGCAAGGATATACAATGGAGAAAAGACAGTCTCTTCAATAAGTGGTGCTGGGAAAACTGGACTACATGTAAAAGAATGAAATTAGAACACTCCCTAACACCATACACAAAAATAAACTCAAAATAGATTAGAGACCTAAATGTAAGACTGGACACTATAAACCTCTTAGAGGAAAACATAGGAAGAACACTCTTTGACCTAAATCACAGCAAGATCTTTTTTGATCCACCTCCTAGAGTAATGGAAATAAAAACAAAAATAAACAAATGGAACCTAATGATACTTAAAAGCTTTTGCAAAGCAAAGGAAACTACGAACAAGACAAAAAGACAACCCTCAGAATGGGAGAAGATATATGCAAACAAATCAACGGACAAAGGATTAATCTCCAAAATATATAAACAGCTCATGCAGCTCAATATTAAAAAAACTACCCAATCCAAAAATGGGCAGAAGACCTAAATAGACATTTCTCCAAAGAAGACATATAGATAGCCAAGAAGCACATGAAAAGCTGCTCAACATCACTAATTATTAGAGAAATGCAAATCAAAACCACAATGAGGTATCACCTCACACCAGTTAGAATGGGCACCATCAGAAAATCTACAAACAACAAATGCTGGAGAGGGTGTGGAGAAAAGGGAACCCTCTTGCACTGTTGGTGGGAATGTAAATTGATACAGCCACTATGGAGAACAGTATGGAGGTTCCTTAAAAAACTAAAAATAGAATTACCATATGACCCAGGAACCCCACTGCTGGGCATATACCCAGAGAAAACCATAATTCAAAAAGACACGTGGGGCTTCCCTGGTGGCGCAGTGATTGAGAGTCCGCCCGCCGATGCAGGGGACACGGGTTCGTGGCCTGGTCCAGGAAGATCCCACATGTCGCGGAGTGGCTGGACCCATGAGCCATGGCCACTGAGCCTGTGCATCCAGAGCCTGTGCTCCGCAATGGGAGAGGCCACAACAGTGAGAGGCCCGCATACCGCAAAAAAAAAAAAAAGACACATGTGCCCCAATATTCATTGCAGCACTATTTAGAATAGCCAGGTCATGGAAGCAACCTAAATGCCCATCAACAGACAAATGGATAAAGAAGATGTGATACATATATACAATGGAATATTACTCAGCCATAAAAAGGAATGAAGTTGAGTTATTTGTAGAGACTTGGATGAATCTAGAGACTGTCATACAGAGTGAAGTAAGTCAGAAAGAGAAAAACAAATATCATATATTAACGCATATATGTGGAACCTAGAAAAATGGTACAGATGAACTGGTTTGCAGAGCAGAAATTGAGACATGGATGTAGAGAACAAATGTATCGACACCAACGGGGGAAAGCGGCGGGAGGTGGGGGTGTGTGATGAATTGGGAGATTGGGATTGACATGTATACACTGATGTGTATAAAATGGATGACTAATAAGAATCTGCTGTATAAAATAATAAAATAAAATTCAAAAATTCAAAAAAAAAAAAAGACAGGAGAGCCATCTGGAGGAGGATAGATTGTGGGAACATACAGTAGCTAAGCAAGCCTTCTGAAGAGAGATGCTATGGACTCTTGATGCTCACATCAGTGGGAGTAACATTAAAACATTTTTCAGTGATTTCAGTGCCGGAGATGAATGACTTCAGACTCGGACCTTGCGAGGGCACCAGCAAGGTTAATTAATATAAGCTACCTTGTGAAGGAAACGTATCTATTAAGAAATGAAAACTACAGGCTTGACTTTCAGTAACATCATTAAGAGAGCCAAAGATGAAGACTGTGATCCTATTTGTATTACGTAGAAATAGAATGGTTGTCAGGGGCGTTGGTGGAGTGTTCTCAGAAGGATTTAAATGTGACAGGACTGCAAAGGTAGGCAAGAATAACACAGTTGGGCTTCCCTGGTGGCGCTGTGGTTGAGAGTCCGCCTGCCGATGCAGGGGACGCGGGTTCGTGCCCCAGTCCGGGAAGATCCCACATGCTGCGGAGCGGCTGGGCCCGTGAGCCATGGCCGCCGAGCCTGCGCGTCCGGAGCCTGTGCTCCGCACCGGGAGAGGCCACAGCAGTGAGAGGCCCGCGTACGGCAAAAAAAAAAAAGAAAAAAAAGAATAACACAGTTATTATTATTTTTTTTTTGCTTTGGAATTGGGCCAAGATGGCCAACAAAAGCCAGACTTGCAACAGGCAGGAGCTGTAACGCACAGCTGTGCATCTTATTGCCTAGTGCAGTCCTTAATCTGTACATTTGCATCACCCAGGAAACTTTCAAAACTCCTGGGACCAGTGGCTTGGGGTGGGCCCAGAATGAGGTGCTTTTGAAAGCTCCCAGGTGATTCAGTGGGCAGCCCAGGCTGAGAACCGTTGCCATGAAGTTTCAATAAAAATATACACCAAGCCCTCAAATCCATTATCAAGCTGGGAAGGGTTAAAGCTTTCGAAACTGAAATCCCCATTCACTGTGAAAGAGAGTCCTAAAATATTCCTGAAAATAGAACATGTGTTCACTATAGGACTAAGATGATACCCAGGAAGCGTATGGAAATGAAGAGGTATAATTGCTCAGTGTCACAGGTAAAGTCTCTTTCAATCCAGCTGTAGCTGAGAACATGTGTGTCAGACACCAGATGTCTTGGATATTCGGGGGAAAGTTCTGAGGCCAATACAAAAAGATGAGAATGAATATTGAAGAACTGAAAATGATAATATTTTGAGACAGTTAATACTTTTAACTAAGAAACAAAGAGACAAAGGAAACAAAAAGGGGATAGTCCAAAAAAAGGATGTTAATGTCAGCAGATACTACAATATGATGAATCCAATCAGACATGTGAACACCATTTCTTCATTCATTTAAAAAAAACTTTAAGTGAAATATTATGAGAAAAAAACAGAACAATAGAAGTGAGAATACTTAAAAACAAGGCTCCTTGTGTAGACCAATATTATATATAAATACAAGGGAATTTAGACATAGATCTGTCCCTGTCTTAGCCAGGTTGTTATCTTTAATTCAGTTATCATTTAGAGTGAAATATAATAAAGGATGCTGAAAAGGGGACTCCCCTATGAGCTAGTCTCTTCTTAGAAGTCTACAGCAGTATCTGTATCCACAGGGCCCCCTGTCGTCTTTTTTCTTAATTTTTTTCATCATCTGCTTTTTAGCCAGTACTACAGGCATTCCATAGCCCCTCTGGGTAACCTGCCTGCAAGCACATTCGCGCTAATCGATGTTACGCTCACTCAGAAAGAATTATAATGATATGTAAGTAATACGATGTTAAGAAGCTAAATTATCAGACTAAGTGAATCTTCCAGTATATTTTAAAACATTCTACTGAGACTCCAGTGGCTGTATTATAAATGTATATTAGTTTTATATACACATGTAAATACATGTATGGATTGGTACAGATCTCTTAAAAGAGATGGGAGTGGCTCTCATTTATCCACATAGGTATTAACCACTTCAGGTGTTTTTCATCCAAACTCATTTCTCCCGTTCTGGGTTTCCCTACACAAGACTCTCAATCCTCTATTGATCCCTTCTGTCTCTAGTCTAAGTTGATTCCCTTTTCCAGGCAACCTCTGTCCTTGATAACCTTCAGTGCAGTTTGGGAGTGTGTTGACAATGGATCAGAGTCAGTAACATTATTTGCTGAACCTCATGGGGAGTCTTTTAAGGAGGAGGAAGTTGACCAGGGTAAAGACAAAAGAATGGCAGTTAACGCTCAGAGCGACCATCTTAGGAGGTCTTGACAGTGGCAGAGCAGGAGTGACCGATCTGTTGTGAGAAACTTTGGCTTATTCTATGCACAAGACTCCTATTAAGAGAACATAGCCAGGGTAGGTTTATCTGTCGGTCAATAATTAACTAGGAAAGCTCTGAGGAAGACACAGCAGATGCAAGAAGTAATGTATACAAGCAGGTTGGCTAGAAACGAGATCCCCTTCTTATCACAGCATCTTTGGTTCCATCCCCTGCTGGTGTTCTTAAAGAGAATAATTGAACTAGTAACTTCTATAGGTTTTAAAGTTAATTTTTTTTTTAGAGTTTCTATGGGTAGTACCTCTCTACGTATAATGTGATCATATAATGCTATCATTTTTTAAGTGCCAACGATTGATAACTCCTGACTTTATAAAATCCAGTGGTAAAGAATACAGATAGCTTTCCTCAGGTCTTTCAGTGCTTTTCTTTAAAGTGTCAAACTCAAGAAAGGACAAGGGCTGCACAGGTAGGATTAACTTCCACAAGGGAAAGGAAGTACATGATTTCTTATGCATCATTTTGGGATAAAGCCACAGGAAGAGGTCAGCCAAACCAGAAAGCCCAAGCTCTCTTGAAACTGTTGATCTCATGATTTAAATCAAGGCTCAGACTCCTGTGTAAGCCTGAGGGAGACTTGCTTTATTGGATCTTAGATGACTATTCCATTCTCTGTTAGCCGTCTGTGAGTGAACTTCCCCCCAAAACTGTTTCATCCTAATTTCACAGTATCTCTAGTTGAGCCTCCAAGGGACAGCAAGGGACAGCAAGCATGTCCCTTCTTTTTAGCAGATGGCTTTTGTCAGCAGGGAGCCTAAAAGCCAATTGTCATAAAAGATGACACAAGGATGGGGGAGGGGAACTTGCTTTGACAAACATCTCCCAGTTTTCCTGTAGTGAAAAGTTTCTCATCACATAAAAGTGTCTGAAGGCTGCAGCTGAACCAGAACTTTAATAAATGTTTATCCTTTAGAAGGATTCTTGCCAAGGATCATAGGTTTTAAAGCTGGAAGGAACCCTAGCCGTCCTCAGCAAGTTGCAGAGGAGCGTTATATGGTATAGTTTTGAGAAAAGTGAGTCCAAAGAGAAGTGCTTTGTGTCAGGTCACACAGTGCGTATTAGCAGTAGACCCGGGGTTAAACAGAGCCCAGGCCTCCTGCCTGCTGGCCCCTGGGATTCTGAGTCTCATTTCTCCCCTTCGTTACAAAAACTGTATTTGGTTGTGATTCTGTGTGCTGTCATTGAAAAAGGTCACTGCTTTCACTGAATAAGTAATTACCATTTATTGAGTGGCTACTGTATACTTTCCTCTTTATTTTTTTCATTTCAAACAAGCTTTTATTTTCAATGTGAACAATACTGTTATCTCTAAAAGGTAAGAGTAAAGTCAGATGTCAGTTAATATCATTTTGGGGTGTTGAACTTTGAAACAAAATTGGTATTTTGGGCTAATGAACACTAGAATATCCATGAAGCGCAAATGTGTCTTTCTTTTGCCGTCCATTTCTTTTATGCCTTCCAGCTGTGTTCTCCAGCGCTGCCCTCTGCTGAGACCGTGTCCATTTTAAGTCCTTCTTCTGGTTTTTCATTCCCATCCTCGTCATCAGCGTTTTCATACTGATATTCACTCTCTTCTTTAGAACCATACAGACTTTGGGATCATAAGTTGGCGGAAAAAGTATCCCAATTTAAAATCAGCAGCAGAATCTAGTACCCTGCCCTCAGGAGGATCGTCCCCCTCTTCCTCTTGGGCCACATAATTCTCATCCTCTCCCTCATCTCTCCTTCTCCTTGTCCAACTCTCTCCTCCTCTTCTTTTGTCTCTTCCCGCTCTCCTACCAGCTGTACATCCCAGTACTCCTTGACTATGGGCTGGGCGCCCTCCTGCCCACCCTCCTTTGCCCGAAGAGTTCGCACTACCACCTGGAAATCCCTAGGGGCTGCGTCTCGGCCGACCCTGGTACGCCATTCGGCAGGCACCACTCCCCCCCGACTGATCCAGGGTCGTGGCCCATCCCACTACCTGCTCTGTTCTGACCACTGGTGGCTGGGCCTCGCTTCTGTGTGCCAGACGTGGCAGGAGAGATGCACCAGTCAGTGCCTCAACCAGAGAAGTGATCTGCCTGCTAGACCAAGTTGGCAAAGATTTTCCTCTTTTTTTCTAAAAAAAATCCTGTGAAATAAAACCTATTTTATAAATGAGGAAGGGAAGGCTTACGGAGTTTAAGAATTCATGCAAAGCGACACCATGACCAAGCCAGGATTCAAACCCAGGGCTGTATGTGTCTGGATCTGGTACCCTTTCCTGCTATGCTGACCTGTCTGTCTTTGTGTGATTTACTTTCTCAGTAACTACAGCATTGCAATCTGAAGAGACCGTCTTTTCGATATGACAATGGATATCAATAGCTCCTTTGTCTTTAAAAGTCTTTAGAGAAATTATCTAGAATAATACAGGAGTACCTAGTTGGAGATACTGTGGGTTCGGTTCCAGGCCACTGCAATAAAGCAAATATCACGATAAATCAAGTCACACGAATTTTTTGGTTTCCCAGCGCATGTAGAAGTTATGTTTACACTATAGTGTAGCCTGTTAAGTGTCCAATAGTATTATGTCTAATAAAACAATGTTCAGATCTTAATTTAAACATACTTAGATTGCTAAAAAATGCTAACCATCATCTGAGCCTTCATCGAGTCATTATCGCTTTGCAATAGTAGCCTCAAAGATCACTGGTCACCATAACAAATATAATAATAGTGAAAAAATATGAAATACTGCAAGAATTACCAAAATGTGACACAGAGACGTAAAGTGAGCAAACACTGTTGGAAAAATGGCGCCTACCTGCGACTTGGTCGACGCAGGGTTGCCACAGATCTTTAATTTGTAAAACAAAGAAAACCAAAATATCTGTGAAGCACAATAAAATGAGGTCTGCCTGTTTTGGTTCATTTTATAATGAAGGCTTGGTGTTCATTAAGACAGTTTAATAACTCTTTATATATACTTTATATACTGACCTGGAAAGATGTCCATATTAAATTAAATGAAGAAAGTAAATTGCAAAACAGTGTATATGGTATAATCCCATTGATTGGTTGAACATGACAGGTGCACTGTTAATATATGTGTATATAGATATATGTGCACAGAGAATGTCTGGAAGGACACACACCAAACTCTTTAAAATGGTTCGTGCTGATGAGTGGCTTTGGGGGCCAGCTGGTTAAACAGAGAATTAGGGGACTATTTCTGTATCATTTTAATTTTTTTATAACCAAGGTATATTATTTTTAAAAACCAGTTTTAAAAAATTAAACTTTATAAACCCTTTACAACAGTTTAACCTTTTTTAATAACTAGAAATTATAATCAAAGTCATTATCACTGCTCTAAACATATAAACGGTAGTCAATCAGGAAATAGTATGGGATTTTTTCTATTGTCATGAAAACATTTGTAAAGTACTGACAGCAAAGACCAGTGTTAATTCTCTCTTTCACCAGACCAAAAGTCCTAAAACTAATCTCGACCCCAAATGAAAGTCATTTGTAGCTTATGGAATATTATAAAATCATGGGGTTTAACTTTTTACCTTGAACTACAAATGCATCATTCATTTGCCACCTTTCCCCATCTTTTATTTGTTCTCCAGGTTTTTTTTTTTTACTTCTCAAGAGCCCTCCTCCATCACTGCATGTTTCTTTCATGTTTTTTGATAATAGCCTGTTTTTTCCTAGACATCTAATAGATATTTTTTCTTTAGGAATTAGTTCTGTTGTTACCAGGCATAAAGTCTTTAGGGATGAGTTCAGCTGTTACCAGTTTTCACGTAATTATTTTTACAAATCTATCCAAAAATCTGTTTAGATTTTTAGGACTAAAACCTTAAACAATGTTTATTCTCTCTCTCTCATCTTTCTCCTCTGCTAATAAATCCATTTGTTTCTGCATTTTAAAAAGTGTCTTTCTGCACGTAAGCATGACTGAGAAGCTGCTGAGAAAGCCACCAGCCAGGCTGAAAAAACTTAAAATCAAAAAGGAAATAAAAGATTTCCTGATGAAGGACATAGAAGAGAAGATGCAGGCAGTGGAGGAGTGCAGGAAGGTAGCCCAGGTCTCGCGTGAGGGGCACTGCCTCTGAAACGCGCGCATCCTCTCCAGTCGCCAGCTTAAAGACCGATTACGTGGATTGTATTAATTCTTTTAGTGATCTCTATGCTTCCTATGCTGTATGTTTAGTTTAAGTTCTCTTTGTGTGGTGAAGAAATGCAGCACTATCTTGAAGTTGGTTGAATTACAGTTTCATCCCTGTAGCCTAAGGAAGCAATATCCACTTCTGAGAAATAAGTATGGTGTTTTTTTCCTATTAAAAAAAAGAGAAACTTCAGTTGGGGCCAGGGGTGGCAGGAGGTCCCAGGTGGAGGATGGGAGATGAGAGGAGGCCGTGCAGACCCTCAGACAACTTCTACAACATTTACACACACATGGTGCCCATAAACCCTCTGTCTGCCCTTCTGCCGGAACCAGCCTTCACAGCTCTGGTCTGACAGCCTTTACTTCGGTGTCTCTACTTGGCCTCTCAGAGAGCAAGGACAGACCACAGCCCTGTGAGGGAATGTCTGGAGGGTGTCTGGAGGGTGTCTGGAGGGTGTCTGGAGGGTGTCTGGAGGGTATGGGGTGGGGGCTGGCGGCTGGCTCTGTCTTCTTCAACAGTAATTCCTCAACCTCTGCTTGTCGAATGATTGCATAATGAAATAGGGAAGCCAGGAATGTTCATTACAGGCAGTAGTTATGAGAACTTGGAGAAAGTCACTCGGACTTGTTTTCACTCTTTAATACTGCTTTTCAGACTAAAGAAGAAGAAATAAGAAAAAGGCTGCGGAGTGACCGACTTCTGCCCCCAGCCCATCATTCAGATTCAGCTGAAGCAGGTGGGAAGGAGGCTCCGTTTGCAGAAGGACTTAAAACTGTGAGTTGTGCCGCGTTTGAACCCTCTGACCTGCCAGAAGGAAAGCTGTTGAAATGATAGAATGATAGAAATTACAGGTACGAAGGTATCGGGGTCGTGGAGTCAGACATGTCTTACAACCAAGCAGATGACGTATTCTAATGAGCCGTTTTATGTGAATTTCGTGAAAAGGCTTCCTTTCCCCCAGGTGGGACTTTCTTAGTAGGTCTCATGTTTTCTTTGACTGTCTGACCCACTGGGATGTGCCTTGGGTTTAGGAATGACTGTGAGAGCTGCCTGGGCTGGAGCTTAGCTGAGTAAACCAAATGACTATGTTAGCTTAAAAAAAAGAAGAGGAAGATTTGACTAGCTTTGGTTTTATAAAGTTGTCATTCTCCTTCAGTGTGGCTTCCAACATGTGAAAATGTCTTTCATTTATGAGCACCTTTCAGCTTCCATTAATGTATTCGTGCCAAATGAAATCCTTCTTTTTGGTTCCTGCCTCTTGGCTGTGTCTGCCCTCTGAGGGTCCTTTTAAGACAAATTGTATGGATTTGTGTTAAGTATTTTAATGATCTGTATGCTTCTTATGCTCTATGTTTAGGTGTGTTTTTTTTCTAATTCTCTTTGTGTTGTGTTGTGATTAAAGCAATATCCTGAAGTTGGTTGAATTAGAGCTTCATCCATATAGCCTAAGGAAGCAAAATCCCCTTCTCAGAATTAAATGAAGTATGGAGTTTTCTTCATATGAAAAATGAAAAAGTTATCAGGTCTTATGAGTCTACATTCTGTGAAGATCTCTTGCATCCCTTTTCATACTTTCCCCTGTCATTACCTGTTCAGACCACCCGACCATTTTTCAGTTATATGACTACAACAGTCTTCTTAGTATTTATCCAACGGTCTTCTTTTTTATTTTTTGATATTTATTTCTTTATTTGGCTGCGCCGGGTCTTAGTTGTGGCATGCGGGATCTTCATTGTGGCATGTGGAATCTAGTTCCCTGACCAGGGATTGAACCCTAGGCCCCCTGCATTGGGAATGCAGAGTCTTAACTGCTGGACCACCAGGGAAGTCCCTATTCAATGGTCTTCTGCTGAAACCCTTTGTTGGCTCCCTTTTATGGTCAAGGTAAAGTCCAGCCGCCTTCTTCTGGCTGGTAAGACTCTCAGCTTTCATAACTCGCTCCTGCTGACCTTCTAGCTCAGCACATTCCCTAGCCTCTGCGTCTTTGCACATGCTGTTCCCTCCTTCCCCTCTCCCCGTCTCACTGCTTTACTTGCCTGATGCCTTCTTGTTTCTCACGTCTCCACTCAGACAGCACTTCCTCTGAAGCCCCTGGTCTGGGTTGGTGGCCGTCTCTCATAGTTGCCTTTTGGCAGCCCGGATTACTCAGTGTCGCACTTGCCACCCTCTTTTGGAATTACCGGGTGCGTGTCCATCTTTACCGCTAGATGTGTCAGTTCTAACAGGATGGAGGATGGGTCCGTCTTGATCACGGTTGCAGTTTTGTACCTTGGAAAGTGAATGGCACATGATACATGGTGTGTAGATGTTTCTTCTGTGGATAAATCAGTATACCCATATATCCTCCAGAAGCTGGAGGACAGCCCCAGGAGATGGCTTGTTTCCCTGGGAACCCATGGCAGTGCTGATTTGAGCAGAAGACCACTGGGCACCTCCTGTTTGTACATTCCCTTTGGGATGTTGCAAATGGACACCTCATCTTCCTATAGCTTGTAGGACTGAGAACTCCTGCAGCAGTGAGATATGATGATGGTGGTGGTGGAGGGGGCTTCTTTCCTAACTCATTCCAGAACCAAAACCTTTAAGAACCAGTCTGCTTCTTACAGCGGTACCTTGGAAAGTCCTTTAGGCTCCCTGGACCTCTTTTACCTTACAGTAAGTCCACTGCATACGAACCTTCTAGTTGAGAGCTTTCAAAGATGTGACCATGCGTTCCATCAGTGTCAGGCGTGAGTGACATTGCAGCTTGCCCTCCGTCTCCTGTTGCCGACGATCCTTCAGCTCTACCGTCTCCCACCTCCTCTCCCTCCTCCAGCCGGTAACTCTTCTTGCCTGTTCACTCAGTGCCAGCCCCTGTACGCCAGCTGTTGTACTGTACTTCTCAAGGTACTGTACTGTAAGATTAAAAATGTTTTCTTTACTTTTTGTTTGTTTTTTATGGATTACTTGTGTGAAAAGTATTATAAACCTAGTACAGTACAGTACTATTTAGCCGATTGTGTTAGTTGGGTACCTAGGCTAACTTTGTTGGACTTAACGAACAAATTGGACTTACCAATGCGCTCTCGGAACAGAACTCATTCATATGTAGGGGACATACTGTATATGTTAATTTGGGATTGCCATTTTCCCGGAGTTATACCAAATGAAATAATGTTTAAAAGTACTGTGCAAACTAGAATATGCCGCAATATTTATAGCATATTATTTATATAAAATCCTACGTGGGCAACATGATGTTTTTCGTCTGTCCGTTGCTTTTTCTATGGAGATGATCTCGTGGTGGCATGTGCCAATCTTATGAAATATTAGATCGGCTGATGATTTACTAGTACAAAATGATTGTATTGGGACACTTAGGAAAAGTTGGACTATCATTCAGATCTCTGCAAATAATAAAATTTAAATGACCCAAAGTACATTCAGTTCAAATTTTAGTAATTCTTGTAAGTTAAATCAATCCTCAAACTTGCTAAATACCCAAATAACACTTTCTCTTGAAATCTCATGCTCTTGCCTATGCTATTTATAGTGGCTTGGAAGACATGTTTATTGAGTTAAAATATATACAATATAGATGTGAGCATTATCACTGATACCCTGGCTTGAAAACCTCTCTCTCTATATATATAGAGTGAAACATGCCAAGTAGTAACACACCCTAAAGATAAGCCATATATTTTCTTAGCAAGACCATCCATTTTAACAGAATGGAGGGACGATGCGTTACCTGGATTCTGGGAACTGCCCTAAAACTCTAGGCGTGTTACTACTCGTAAAACCTTCTCAGGGTTTAGGGGTGAAGAGGAGGCTCAGAGACTGTAGGCACTTCCCACGTTCCCAGAGCCACTAACATCAACTGGGCAGGAGGCTTGTTTTTGAATCCGCTCTGCCTCTAATGAGCCATTAACCCCATCTCTGCAAAATTTAAAAAACGAACAAACAAAACAAAACAAAACCAACAACTTCAAATGTAAATGTGACTTTTTTCCATGATCAACTTTCTTTCTTTTTTAAAGATGATTCACACTGAACGTTAAAGGATTGAGATTTCTAAAATATTTCCTCTGGGAATAATGTTAATTTTATCTATTGAAATAACATAATTGGTTTTCTCATTCTTAAAGTTTTGAACATCACCAGCGTACTTCAATTAAAACCAAACCACAACCTTCAGGAAAGTTATGAGTCAGAAGAAGGGATAAGATAGACATCTTTGTAAGCATTTTAATTGAGGGCGGCTGAAAATATGCCTGTATTGATCTCCTTGTGAAAGATGGCCTTGCTGTGTCTAATAAAAGGTACTTTGGAATCTAGTAAAAATCCCCCAGTTTTTCTGGGGGAAAAAACTTACAGATAACATATTTATTTAAAATAATATTTAAAAGATGTATTTAAAAATATTTCACATATATTTAAAAGATACACAATGTAAGATTCTTATGTTAACAAAAGAAATTTTACAATCACAAGGACAAAAATAGAATTTATTATAGGGTGTTGGTATAGTGGCTACCAGTAATTTATGACTGTGCCTATTTCTGTCTTTGTTATTTCATTATCAGTAAATAGCTCGTATTTGAAGGAGTAATTATACAGTAAATGCTGCATTCTAAAGATATATAATGCTACGGTGTGTCAGCAGATAGATCACTTTTGCACCCCTATAACCTGTGTATACAGCGCCTTCCTATAGAATGGTGGAATTTTTGTCTTAGGAGATCGATAAAGGGCATTATTCTAAAATAAACAGTGGGAGATGACCCTTACGGTCTCTCTGTGTCACTTGTATTTGCTTCTTAAAAATAATAGCCACCTCGTTGTTTTTATTTTTCTAAAGCCCGTAAGTAATATGTTATAGGAAATATGCACTGAAAAACATACGAAACAAAAAACACCAAGAATCCAACATTTTCCCCTCCTACCAAGAAAACTACTGGGAACATTTTGCAGGTACTGTAGCTTTTTCCTCCCATAAATGGACTAATACAACATAAACTGTTTTGTAACTTGCTTTTTTCACTCAGAAGTACAATATCTTTTCATGTAAATAAATCTGCTCCCACAGTATCATTCTCTTCTTTTTGTTTTTGTTTTTGTTTTTTGCGGTACGCGGGCCTCTCACCGCCGCGGCCCCTCCCGCCGCGGAGCACAGGCCCCGGATGCGCAGGCCCAGCGGCCACGGCCCACGGGCCCAGGTGCCCCGCGGCATGCGGGATCCTCCCGGACCGGGGCACGAACCCACGTCTCCTGCATCGGCAGGCGGACTCCCAGCCACTGCGCCACCAGGGAAGCCCCCCAGTGTCATTCTTGATGTAACATTGTTTAGTTTCCCTGTTATGTGTTTAGGGATTCTCATCCTTAAAGCCAGTGATAACACATTTCTGTTTCTGTTTTTTATGAGTTGGTGAGTAAAATAATTTGAACACTCCCCGTTTAACAACAGTCTTGAACCCCCCGGGAAGTCAGACAGCTGCCATGCTTGCTTGTCCAGGACCCCGCTTTCCATTGCCCTTATTCTTGGTCCCTGTCCCTCAGAGGACAAATGACCAGTCTTGCAAATTCACCTCCAGACTATTCTCCTGTTCAGGAAACTGTATTCACCTCATCACAGTTTGTATTCAGCACACTGAGATCTCAAGTATGCTTCAAAAGCCCACAGGATAAAATTATTTTTTTAACATCTTTATTGGAGTGTAATTGCTTTACAGTGGTGTATTAGTTTCTGCTTTATAACAAAGTGAATCAGTTATATCTGAGTTAGTTTTTCATTGATCAGGAATAAAGGCTACCTACATTTGCAACGTGTTATTGACAGAAAAGTGTTTGCAGTTAAGGATCCGTAACCTTTTCTCTTGTCATTTAGAAACAAGAAATTACTGTCAGAAAAATTAAGCGATCAGCTATTTTGAGCACCAAATGCAGCCATTCTAAACATCAGGATCATGAAAGCAGTGATTCAGTTCCTAGTCATTTCTAGTAATTGAAACATACATTTCCTCTCTGTGTAATACTGTTCAATTCCTGAACCAACCATATCGCTTAAAAAGGTGTATGACAAATAAAAGGTATATGACACTTCATGCTTTTTCCTCTTAAGGAGGAACTAGCAGTGTTCACTTGTTAAAGGAGAGAAAGACTGTACAGAGGATTTTAGCCCTTAACCAGCCCTGTGGGATTGGCCTGTGCCGGTGGGTCTCAGCGTGTGGCCCCCCCTGTGGCAGCATCAGCATCACTTGGCAACATGTAATAAATGCAGGTTCTCAGCCCCACCCCAGACCTTCTGTATCAAATCACGGAGCTGAGCAATCTGAATTTAACAAGCCCTCCAGGTGATGCCCACTCGGGTTTGCCCTGTGTGTTCTTTCACTCCATAAGCCTGTCCAGCCATGCCCACAGTAAGCTGCCCATTTATGACTAGTAGGCCACTTTCCAGCAAGTTCAAGTACCCATGCACCCAAGGGTCAAGTTGAATATTTACCGAGAGTCAGTTATGTCTCTTCTAAAACGTATTAACACCATTTGTACTGATGTATGGTCAGGCCATTCAAGATGGCTGTACTCTTGCTCGCTGTACATCCTCTGCTTGACCAGTCTCTGCTTCACTCATGACTATCCATTTCTCTTAATTATAAGGCTTAATCAGCTGCCTACCTGCTTGCCCCCTGCCCTACTCGCTGGTTTCCGTGGTAACTGATGAGTCAACCTGATGTCAATTCCCCATATAAATGGTAGCCTCCTTCTCTTGCGAGTACTGAAGATTGCAGCTGTGTCCTGCCTGCTGTCTGCTGTGCATGGCAGGATGTCAGTCCAGGACCTTTTGCTTCAGATGCGTAAGATCCCCTATCCGATAGCCGTTGATGTCTCTGTCACTGTCTGCGGGCTCTTTCTTTCTTTGGTCTAGAGGCTGGGCAACTACAAGGCTTGCAAGCCTGTGGGGTGCAGCCCAACAACTGGCTGTTACATTTAATTTTGAAATGCTTTTTGAAAAAATGTGCTCTATAAAGGAATAGACAAGACTGTAAAAAAAAAAATCTTGGAAGCTTCTAGACTCACATGGTTTCATAAAATGTACAAATTTCACCCTCCAATTCAAGGAAACTAAACCTGCAGTTGTAGATAATGCATTACGAATGTGGTTTTTGTAAGAATCCTGACCATGCCTTGGTGTTACATCACAGTACATTCAGGTGAAAGTATATATAAATGTTTTAAGTTCAAACAAAATATTTAGGGTATATATGCACTGTTTTTTAAGACTCCCTGTCTAACTGACTATTTTTATTAACTAATAACCTTCCACACGATTCATCTATTGTATTTTTAAGAAATTTTCTAACACAATCTTTAGTATATTGACCCCAAAATGTTTAACATTTTAATTTTTTTTTTTTTTTTTTTTTTTTGCGGTACATGGGCCTCTCACTGTTGTGGCCTCTCCCGTCGCGGAGCACAGGCTCCGGACGCACAGGCTCAGCGGCCATGGCTCACGGGCCCAGCCGCTCTGCGGCATGTGGGATCTTCCCGGACCGGGGCACGAACCCGCGTCCCCTGCATCGGCAGGCGGACTCTCAACCACTGCCCCACCAGGGAAGCCCTAACATTTTAAATTTAAAATGAGTTTTTCTCTCACATGCCATTCAAAATTGCATTTTTTTAAAACCACTTAAGGGGTTTACAGTTTTTAAAAAGTTGGAAGATGCTACTATTTATTTAACCAATGCCTGTTTGTTGGAGGTTTTGGTTATTTTCAGTTTATCAGTAAGTTATTGTAAACAGTTCTACAGTCATCACCAAAATGCCAGCTTATTAGTCTTAAATTTCACCTCATAAATTCTATAAAATGGACATTTCCATTTTGGATCTTGTGTCTAGCATTGCAGAGAAGTTGATGATGCAGAGAATTGCTATTTCCACAGGAATATGGTGACAATGAGCGATTGCCAGATTCGCCCAGAATACTTGGAACCATTTATTTAATTCTTCAGGGAGGGACTGTTTATCCCTTTGTCCTTCCAGAATTGTTGAAATCTGTGCAGCTTGAATGTGGGAAACCCACACCAGAAAAAAACAAGTAATTACCAGCTGCAGCCGAGGTGGAGAAATTCATCTGGACCTTCGTCCTCAGCCCAAGGTGAACAGCTGCTGGCCCGCCAGTCAGGTGCTAGAACTCGCTGTAATATGGAAGTTGTAGGTTAAATGTGGTCCAGTCATTGGCAATTTTGTGTCACTCAGTCTAGTAAAAGCCTGCTCTTTCATATGATCAAGGAGCATTTCAGGGCCTGCCTAGACAGCACTTCCCCAGGCCAGTGTGAGGACAGCCTCAGTGGGGGACTCAGGACCCTAACAGTGACCACACCCCCCAACTTCCCAACCACCAGGCGGCTTGAGTCCTCCCAGGGGTGGCGACTTCATGAAGTGTTTCTCCCCATCTCCCACATTGCTTCAACAAGATCAGTGAATATTCTTCCATTTGTTTTTCTCCTTCCTTTGGTCTTTTTAAAAATTTGTTTTATTGAAGTGTAGTTGATTTACAATGTTGTGTTAATTTCTGCTGTACAACAAAGTGATTCAGTTATACATATATATGCATTGTTTTTTAGACTTTCCCATAATGGTTTATCACAGGATATTGAATATAGTTCCCTGTGCTATGCAGTAGGACCTTGTTGTTTATCCATGCTATATATGATAGTTTGCATCTGCTAATCCCAAATCCTTCCCATGGTCTTAAATTGAAAGTTTTGGAATGATTTTAGTCACTACACTGTCACTCCAATTCCCAGTTTTTCTGAGATTACATGCATACACAAACATACACACACACACACACACACACACACACGGTCTCAAAATGGTTACGGTGTTTTTCTCCTCTGACCCATTGATGGGGTGAATATACAGCATCTTTGCCAATACTGAACAACACTGTCACTCCCAGAATTAAACCCTCAACCAAGTCATTTTATCAGTTAGGATGCTTTCACGTAAAAATAATTAAGAGCTCAACTTGCACCAATATAAACAATAAAGGAATAAAGAAATGTACTGATGTATATAATCAGAAATAAAAGGCAAGGCGAGCCCATGGTATGTGGATCCAGTGCTCAGCAGTCATCCTGGATCCAGGTTTTCCGGCTCCATTCTTCTACCCACATCATTAGCTTCCTTCTAAGGCAGGTATTCCTCGTGGTCATGGGATGGTTTTAAGTAGCAGCTGGGGCTACATGCTCCCTTACCTTCGGCAGAAGAGACTCATTTCAGGAAGCGCTCCCATAAAAGCAAGGGGGAAGTTTCCTAAAGAACCCTGAAAGCATCCCTTTGCATTCCATATGCCTAGATCATGTCCATGCCAATTCCTGAGCCAGCCGCTGTCAAGGGAACGGGAGTTACCTTTGGGACAATCAAATCCCCCCCCCCTTGGAGTTGGGGACAGAATTGTTTTCTTGGAGGCAAGTTGGAAAGGGGTGGATACCTGAATAAAATTGGTTCCATTCAGAAAAGAGGAGGGCAAATGGGTGGGTGCTGTACAATGTAAACCACAGTTCTGAGGTGTTATTATTTTAATATGATGCTGGACTCATTTTGCTAATATCATATGTTGAATTTTTCATACTGTTGTGTAGTTTTCTGCGTTATGGCTATTTCACATAAGAAAGCTATTTTAAGATTCTCTACCAAAAACCTACAATCGTGCAGCGCATCTTCCTCCCAAGCTGCTGTCTGACTGTCTCCTGCTATTCATCACTAAGGGATTTGAATAACTTGCTTTCATCTTGGCTGCATTTGAGAAAGCTACGTTAGCGAACTTTAGACCATCCTTTCAATTCACCAGTATCTAGTTTATTCATGCTCTGGTCTTTGAGCAGTTTATTTTCAATACCAAGTCATTCTATTAGATATTCTTTTTTTAAATTAAACTTTTATTTTTCAGTCGTAAGAAATAACATAGAGAGATCCATGTGCCCTTTACCTAGGGGTAACATCTTGCAAAACTGTAGTACAATATCACAGCTAGGATATTAATTAACGTCAATTCGATCAAGATCTGGGATATTTCCATCACCACAAGGACGCTTCATGGTGCCCTTTTAAAATTGTTTTAAAATTTTTAAATTGTGGGTTTAAAAACCACATAACATGAACCATCTTAACACTTTTAAGTGTACAGTTTGGTAATAAGTATATTCATCTTGTACAACTTTTTTCTTAACTAAAGTATAGTTGATTTACGATACTATATTAGTCTCAGGTGTATAACACAGTGATTCAATATTTTTATAGATTGTGCTCCATTCAAAGTTTTTACAAAATAATGGCTGTATTTCCCTGTGCTGTACACACACATATGTAAAATAGATGTGCTTGTTGCTTATCTATTTTATACATAGTAGTTTGTATCTCTTAATCCCAGACCCCTATTTTGCCCCTCCCCCATTCCTTCTCCCCACTGGTAACCAAGAGTCTGTTCTCTATGTCTGTGAGTCTGTTTAAACTATCTTTACTCTTGATTGTTTCTTCTTACTCCAGTCCTTGGTGAATAGTAAGCATCTACTCTGCCTGGCTCTGTCATAGATACAGTGGTAGGATAGGCATGTCACTAGTAATGTGTAAGACGGGAGACCTGATGACAGAAAACTTTAACCTTTGGGAGAGGGGATAACACATGTACACATGAGAAATTTCAAAAATGGATAATGTATTTCCCAAAAGACAAATCATAGAATAATTAGACAATTCTTCTGTCTCATTTCCACTTCTTTTTTTATCCCTTTGTGTGCCTATTTTTTTAGTCTTCTCCAAATTCTACTTCCCTCTTTATATAACCTCCTTTGTTCTCTATTTTTTCCCCTAGATAGTTCAGAAACCAAGCTTTGTGAAATTGATTACCTCTGGTGAAATTGCAAAGTGATTATCTAATTAATCAGAGTACACTAAGAACTTTTTTTTCCCACCTGCTGTGAAATTCTCTTAATCACAAGGACTTTCCTTAAAGAGTTCATCCTTCTGTAGTTATTGATATTTGCTTTGATCTATGTCCAGCAGGTGGCACTAAAGGATAGTTAATAGAAAATATGCATCTCCACCGTAGACTAAACATCTGTTGGAGTATACAGCATTTTGAGTCCTACTTGACTGCATAATAATCAAAACTTTGGATGGTCTGTCCCTTGAATATTTTAGCTCCTGGGTCACTGTTACACTCTCCAACACTCCTCTTGTCATAATTCTTGGTGATTTCAATATCCTCCTGGAAGATCCTTCCCACATCCTTCACTTCTTGGTTCAGTTCCTTGACTTTCTTATATCCCTGATCTCTTCCCATTGGAGAGCTCAGAACATTTTGCTTTGGACTTTTTCTCTTTTCTATCTATATACATACTGTTGACCTGAAACAAACAGACTGACATATTTCTCCTGCAAGGATGGGTTAATTTGGTATCAGCAGAGAATTGAAATTTGGGGTCTGCAACCATGGTGAGCCACATGCAAGTCCCTGCAGAGGAAGAGAGGAACACTTTTATAAAAGGAAAAGAAAGTTGGGAGGGCTGTAGAAAACAAAGAGTCCATAGCTTTTCACTGGTTGAGTCCTTGCCAGGAAAGGAGTCTTTCTTCTTCCTGCTGCGTTAAGCATGGCTCAGGGTGTGAGAGCTCCCCCTTCTGGTTTCCCAACTCTAATTGCAATTTCTGGTTATTAATTATTTTTACAATACTCATCTTTGGTGATCTCATCCTGTCTGATGGCTTTAAATACCATCTACATGCACATGACCACCAAATTTATATCTTCAACCTGGACATCTTCCTTAAGTCCAGGCTCCACTTGGATGTCTCATCAGCACCTCAACATGTTCCAGATAGAGCTCTCTGCTGCTCTCAAAGCCTTTCCCATCTGCCCCCCCCCAAACAAACCCTGACATCATTTTTTACTTCTCTCTTTCTCTCACGTTTTCTGTCTAGTCCTTCAGCAGATCCTGTCAGCTCTTCTCTAAAAATATATCCAGAGTCTGGCCACTTCTCACCACCTATGCACTAAATCCTTGTCTAATCAGCAGCCACCTCTCAGCTAGATTGTTGTCACAGCCCTCTGATTCATCTCCCTGCTTCTGCTCTGTCTCCCTTCAGTCAGTTCCAGAGACGGCAGCCAGATTGACTCTGTTAAAACATAGAAGAGATCCTATCACTTTTCTACTCAACGATACAAAGACTTCTGACCTCACCCCAAGTAAAAGCCAAAATAATAGTGGTCTACAAAGCCATGTAAGACCAGACCCCACCCCCCAACTCCCGCCACCCTGTTCTCTTGGATCTCATCTTCTAACACTCTCCCTCACTCACTCTGCTCCAGTCACACTAGTCCCTCCATGTTCCTCAGGCGTGTCAGGCGTGACACCACCCAGAGCCTTTGTGCCTCTTGTTCCCTCTGCCTGGAAGTTTCCTCCCCCAGACAGCTGATTGGTCACTCTTCCACCTCTCCAGGTGGGATAGCCAGTGAGCTCTTCCCTGGATGAAAACCAGTCCTACAACTCCCATAATTCTCTAGCCTGCTCCCCGCTTTATTCTTCTGGAGTGGTTCACACACGCGCATGCACGCACAGGCATGCCCACGCACGCACACACGCACACGTTTGGTTTTTTTTTTTTAACCCATCTCTTCCCCAGCTAGAGCGTAGGATCCATGCGGGAAGAGACTTGTATCTGTTTTGTTACTGCTGTATCTTCAGGGCCAACAAGGGTGCCTGGCACATGATTGGCCCTCAGTAAAAACTTGCTGAATGAGTGAATAAATAAATGATTACATTGAATTAGTGGTTAAATCCCAATATTTCTCAGCACACCAATGTCACCTAGCCCTCATGACGTAGAGTACTTTGCCCTTCTGAAGTACAAGCATGGGCAGATCTCCAAGCCCTTGGTCAAGGTTTTATTGAAAAGGAAGTTTGAAACTCAGAACAAAGGAAGTCACATGCTTTTGTAAATCATTTACTGACAAATAGTCTGCCAACAATCCTCTTTCCTTGATCCAGCTTTTATCTGAATGTATGACTCCTAATGGCATAAATTCTACAAGGCTGAACACAATGACATGTGTTGTAAAATACCAGCCAGTGAGAGAAAAGCATCCTCACCCTTAGAATCATCTATAAATTTAGGATTTTGTCAGCCTAGCCAATGTTTTAGAACCCTGAGAATGGATGACTGTAGTTTATTTTTGTGAACCATGATAAGTTTCTCCTGTAGCCACTTATGTGTCTTTAAGCCCTAAGATACTTGCATTAATCTGAATAAAAAGGAAGGACTTTGGGTCTCTATCCTCCAAATTACATGTCCTATATTTCAAATGTGATGGGTGTTATTAAGCCATTTCTCTTTTTTGTCAGGTGAAGTAATTTTATTTGCAGTTTATTTGCTCAGAAGAGAGAGACCACACCCAAACTCTTTTGTACCAAATTTTAAATGCTAAGACCTTTTTTGGAGGGTAGGGTAAGGAATGGAGAATGTAGCATTAATTCCTGTGTAGAAAGGATAGTGTTCTAAGTATATTCTTTATGAAATCTGTATATTTTCCACACTGTCCAGCCTTAAACAGTTTCCACATCTAGCTGACTGATAGCTTAACCCCCATTAAACAGTGATTCTGTTTTTTTACTTTAAGTACTTTTATGCTTTAAGGAAAAAGCCAACCAACTCTTTGCCTATAGTGCCCTTGACTATCCACTCTTCCGTGCAACAAGTGTTAATCTAGCATGTCTTTTGTGCTAGGTCTTAGGGATATAGAGAATAAGCAATAAAGAGAATAAAATTTAGCTTTATTGAAGAGGCTCACGAAGCATTAGCAAGGTATGCAAACAGATAATCGAGATATTCAAACAGAGAATCAAAATGCAAGGCACTGTATTCCACATCAGAGCACAGAGGAGCAGAGAGAGGAATGATATTTCTGAAGGATCCTGTGATGGTTTCATGGAGAAAGTGACATTTAACCAGAATCTTGACTGATGAGTGGGAGTTGACCCAATATAGAAAGAGGAGAATCTCTCCAGGGAGAGACTTGTATCTGCAAAGACTGCGAGTATGAAGGAACACGGCATTGTGGTAGCACAGGGAAGTGTTTGGTGTACCTGAGCCAGAGATGTGGACAGGAGGGAGAGGTGGAGAGGTCACTGGGAAAGCTGAAGTGTCTGTGGACGCTGCTTAGTGGTTGGGCTTTCTGCTGTAAACATGCAAGGCTTTTAGGCAAAGGACAAACCCATCAGTCTGTTTTAGGATGCTCATTCCAGTGCAGCGCTCCTCGAAGTGTGGCCGTGGACCAGCAGCAGTGGCCTCTCCTGGGAACTTGGTGGAACTGCAAATTCTCAGCTCCAATCCCAGACTTCAGAATCAGAAATTCTGGTCATGGGGCTTGGGAATCTGTGTTGTATCAAGGTGCCCAGCTGATTCCGATGCACACTTAAGTTTTAAGAACCACTGTTTTGGTAACAACAGGGAAGATGCAGTGGGGTAAATACAGATTGAAGCTCGATAGGCTGTTCCACATAGCTCAGTCCTGAAAAAAAGCCAGAGGCATGAGTGTGGGCAGGACAGGATGCATTAGAGAGAACTTTCTGAAACCTTACACTTGGCAGGAGATAAGCAAAGGATATCTGGAGCACCAGTTGTCAAATCTCACCAACATTTTCTGGGTGGCTTTTAAAAACTTTATCTTCTGGGTCCCACTCTTTTATCTCTTTTTAAATTTTACTTTTTAAATTTTATTATCTTTGGCTGTGTTGGGTCTTCATTGCTGCACGCAGGCTTTCTCTAGTTGTGGTGAGAGGGGCCTGCTCTTCGTGGCGATGTGCGGGCTTCTCATTGCGGCGGCTTTCTTGTTGCGGAGCATGGGCTCTAGGTGCGTGGGCTTCAGTAGTTGCAGCATGCGAGCTCAGCAGTTGCGGCGTGTGGGCTCAGTAGTTGTGATGCACGGGCTCTAGAGTGCAGGCTCGGTAGTTGTGGCTCATCAGCTTAGTTGCTCTACGGCATGTGGGATCTTCCCGGCCCAGGGATCAAACCCCTGTCACCTGCACTGACGGGCAGATTCTTAACCACTGAGCCACCAGGGAAGTCCTGGGTCCCACTCTTGACTCATGAAACAGAATTGGCATCCTATTTGGGGGTCCTCTTCTGCTGTTCCTATGTCTTCTTTGCATTTTGTGGTGTTTGTTCATGGAATCTTCCTTCTTGCTAAAGTTGTTCAACTACTTGCACTTTGGGGGAGTTTCTATAAGTACCACCTGCTTTCTTTAGGGAGGAAGATGGCCTTACAGCATCAGAGCTGAGAAGTGCTGTCACCATGAAGAGACCCAGGAATCTCAATTCCTGCCACTCATGAAGTCCCCTGGACAATTTATTTTAAAATGCTGCCGCTCAGGCTCAATTTCAAGCTTAAATAAATTAGAGTTCCTGGGAGTGATGTATTTCTAAAATGCTCCCTAGGTGATTCTAATGTGCAGCCAGCAATAAGAACTATAATGTAGTCCAACAGCTTCATTTTAGGAAAAAAGAGGAAAAGAAAGATCCTAGGGTCAAAGAGGAGCAGACCATGTAACCTGGGTCAGATAAGGTATAATCAAGTGTATTAAAATGCTTAAAAGGTGAAGGAGGTTGAGTACCATAAAATATCTTTATGATTAGTAGTGAGGATGATAACTGTTGGACTTCCAGACACAGATGGCAGAACAAAGCCAACTCATGGGCTCTCTTCTCTCCCCAAGAGTTGAAGCAACAAAAAAAATATTGAAAACACACAAAAGCCAAGGAAACAATAAAAACTTACCAGCCTCAATTAAATAAGAAAAAAGGCAAAACTTCACATCATACATTTTGAAAAAGAGGCATCAACAGAAGAACCAAGTGATCCTGGAGTGGTACAGTCTGCTGTGGCTTCTGCTTTTTCCTCCCCAGAAGCACTATATCAAGCCAACGAAATCTTGAATCTTCTCACTAACACCTTCCTATTTGCAGAGAAGAGGACCAAGGGCATGGATTGGCATCCCGGGGAGAAACTGTAGAAAAATCTTCAAGATTAGAAGCCCTTTTTTCTCCCTTGGGGCCCTTGAAAGATGCTGGAAAGACTACAAGGTCTTCCCATCCTCCAAGACATTGGGTTGAGTTGGAGTGATGAGCCAAGCCTCACAGAAGTTGGGTGTATCCCTTGCTGGGTTGACTGAACTCCGTTACACTTGACAAAATCTCCAAGCACTTTCAGAGCTCATGCCTCCTAGGCTCAGACTTCAGCCCCAGCTTGGCTCCACCCCCACAGTCCTCCTACCAGCAGGCTACACAAAAGTGGCCTAAGGGCAATACCTTTCCTTCAAACTGGAAAGGCACAATAACCTGGCCTCAAAATAAGGCGGGGAACACATCAAGTAGAATCCATTCCACCAAATGAGAGCAATTAGACAACTGAGCAGAGCTATTTAAAGCATGAGTAACTTCTGTCTGCTCTACAGGTGTTCTGTGGCTGAAAACAAAACTAAACTAAAAGAAAATTAAAAGTGAAAAAAAGAGCATGCAACAAATGGGCAAAGAACCCAGTCTGGAAGAAAACATAAACCAAGAAGTAGAAGTAGATTTCCCATGAGTACATCATGCTACAGAAGACTTTATTTTTAAAATACTTTTTTTTTTAATTGAAGAAGATTCTAATACTCTTCAAGGAATTGGTTTTAGAAAAGTGGTGAGGTAGAAATTGGATCCCAAAGAGTAAAGGACTAAGTACAGGGTAAGTAGACCTTTATTATAATAATGAGGAAAAAAAGGAAAAAGAGAAGTTTGAGGGTTTATCTGAGAAAAGACAGGGAATTATGATTATGTTTGTATGTTTATTTTTAGATGGAATCACTGAGCATATTTGTAGGTTAAAGGAAACAAACAATAAAAAAATAGAGGCCTATCAGTCTTAAAAGAGAAGAAAATTCTGACACACGATGAAACATGGATGTATTTACCTTAAGGACGTTTTATCTAAGGGAAATAAGGCAGCCACAAAAAGACAAATACTGTATGATTCCACTTAGACGAGGTAACCAAAGTAGTCAAACTCATAGAATAGGAAAGGAGAATGGTGATTGCCAGGGGCTGAGGGGAGGGGAAATGAAGAGTGCTTGTTCAATGGGTATAGAATTTCAGTTTTGCAGGATGATAAAATTCTGGAGATCAACAGTGGGAATATACTTAACACTGCTGTACACTTAAAAATAATTATGATGGGAAAGTTTATGTTTCTTTTACCACAATGATAGATAGATAGATAGAGAGTCTTAAGGTCCAAATAACCCCCATTTATCACCTCACTCGTAGGGTTGCTGCTTATCTGGTTAGAAGGATTTCCATCCTCTCTGCTGGAAAGGAATCATGATTTAACAAAGAGGAGATAAAAAGTCAAAAGATGAACAAAGACTGAGATTTAGTGATGTCATTTGAGCCCCTGGGTCACGTAATACCTGAAACAGTAACCCTTTGGCATTTTCAGTTAGGAGAGACAATCAAACTCCTTTTTTTCTTCCTTCAAGAAAAAAAAAAAGATGAAACTAACACAGCACTGTAAATCAACTATATTCCAATAAAATTTTTTTTAAAAAAACAGGGAAAAGGCATACTATAGGATCCAGCCTGACTTTTATTTTATCCTTCAGACCACAAGGTTGTAAATCCTTTCTTAAATAATAGGTTAATAAAAGAGTACATGTGCTCTACCACAACTGAATCTGCATTTAGCTCAGTGTGTTCACTAATTGCTGTGGACTGGCTGTGGCGCATTTTGCTGCACAATCTAAGAGTGCTGACTGGTTTCATTAGTAGAAAAGATGAACTGTGGCCTATGCGTCAGGCAACTGCTTTGCTTCCTTGTACGTAACTGATTCTGCTCCAAAGCGCCAAAATCCATATAAGTTCTGAAAACCTCACATGGATTTGCGAGATGATTCTCATTCATTTTGAAGCGGTTCCCCTTCTTGTTCATCCTCTTTCCGACTTGGTTATTTTTGTCACTGCCCGAGTTGGAGACCCCGGTCTGCTGGTGATGCACCGTGCCCCTAAACTGCTTTTCAAGGTGGTTGGCCAGTCCCTTTAAGAACACCCAGAAATCTCAACCTGAAGGGGAGGGGCCCCAGGAATAGTTCATCTAAAAGGTGAACGGAATGGGCTCCTTGTTCCTCCTCTCTCCAGTACAAAAAGAACATTTCCATGGGATTTGATTAGCTCCCCTTTTATTGATCTCTGGCTCATCTAAGAAAGTGCAAGAGAGAGAGTTTTAAAAGACTCTGTACCCATAGGAAGCTCTCATGAAAAGAACCAACAGCTATTTCAAATGATAGTTTAGATCAAAGACCTGAAGCCAAAATTGTGCCACCATAGGCCAATCAATAGAGACAGCAAATGCTTGGTGTGTCAGAATAGCAGTCCTTCCTGGAGAAGAATTTTTTGGAATTAAAGATGTCCCAGGTGGGCTTCCCTGGTGGCGCAGTGGTTGAGAGTCCGCCTGCCAATGCAGGGGAAACAAGTTTGTGCCCCGGTCCGGGAAGATCCCACATGCCGCGGAGCGGCTGGGCCCGTGAGCCATGGCCACTGAGCCTGTGCATCCGGAGCCTGTGCTCCACAACGGGAGAGGCCGCAACAATGAGAGGCCCGCGTACCGCAAACAAACAAACAAACAAACAAACAAAAAACACAAAGATGTCCCAGGTGACTTCTTTAAAAAATCCCATTGAAATCATAGTTTACAAACAGCCTTATATCATGATTTACTTAGCAGTGTAGAGCATAAAGATTTTGATGAGAAACATTTTTATTTCTATCAATGTTTATAATGGCTGCATAATATTCCTCCCTGCGGGTATAAAATTTATCTTTTTTAAACTTTCTTTTGTTGTTTAATACTTTGGATATTTCTGATCTTGCACTGTTGGGGCTAACCATGATGAACATTTTTGTCCATCTAGAGTTTCCCATATTATGAACTGTTTCCTTAGATTCTCAGGGGAATTATGTGGTCAAGCGGTGAACATGTTTATCAGCCTTGATCCGTGCTGCTCAATTGTTTTCCAAAATGGATTTAGTCAGTTGAAGATTAGTTTCACCCTCTCCCTGTTAACACTGAATATCATTAAAATAATTTTCATTGTAATTAAGGGGGAAGAAATGTCCATTTGTACCCATATAATTACTACTGAAATTAAACTTTCCATATATTTATTAATTTATTTCCCTTTTGTGAATTGTTTTTGTGATAGTTTGTAAACCAATGACAGGTTGATTTCTGGAACTTTCTAATGTCCTCAAACTCTTTCTTTCGCTCATTTCAACTACCTCTGACTGGCAGGCCAGAAAAATGCCCGTAATGCTCTATTTTCACACTAGGTAACTCGGTGGGTAACGCTAGGTAACCAGTTAATTGCCATGTGGTTCCAGGCAAATCCCCAGCCGCCTCTGCGTTACCCTCTTCCTTCTTGCAGCCCTCTGCTCCCTCAGAGGAGTGAGAATGCCGCTTCTGAACTTGGGAGAATTTATTCCTGAAAGCACTGGTTGCCAACATTGACGGCACATTAGAATCGTCTGGGGAGCATTTAAAATTCCCAGCTCTCAGCACATTCTACACACCAATTAAATCAGAGTCTCTGGGGGTGGGACCTGACATCACTGTTTTTGGAAAGCTCCCCTGAGGATTCCAAAGTACAGCCGAGGTTGGGAACCACTGTTTTGAATCTGCAGCCACAGGAGCACTGCGCCAGGCACTCAGGCCGCAAAGGCCCATGTGCAGTGAGCCCTGCTCTCAGGGAGCTCGCAGCTGGGCGGTCTGGGGGGCAAAGCACATTCTGAATGTTTTCATAAGGGAGTGATTTTATATATATGTATATGTATGTATATCTATACACACACACGTGTATACATGTGTTTGCACATACACACGTATATATACCCATGTGTGCCACTTAACTAACTATAACCTATAATTTGATCAACCAGTGGCATCATTTCCAAAGGCTGACCTTAAAGCACGATCAGATTCCGACTTGCCTAAGAAATGGTTGGTTACGTTCACTATGCTGCATTTACTGAGGTAAAAAATATATATGTACATGTTAGAAAAATCATTTACAAACTAGAGATTAAAGAGGGTTTTCACGTTATTTCTCTTAACAAGAAATTTCAACTCACTACACTATCGCCCCCTGAGGTTTCTGCAGCAATACTTCCCTCCACTAGGTGGTACTCTGGACAAATTCATAAGCTGTTGCCTTTGCCACCGTTGGGGGTCCCGTTAGAGAAATTCAATCTTTCTGTGGCAGAAATGGCTATTCATTCATGGTCTGGATCTGCAGCAATCAGAAATGGTTTTCTTACCTTTTTCTAATTGAGAAATGAAGTTAGGCCTGCTTGAACAGTATTTATAACGATCAATCCAAATATTGTCTTTAGAAGTTTTAAAATCTACCTTATTATGTTATTGAATTCTACTGCATCTCCACCTAATTATCAAGATAATTATAGACTTTAAAAATGGCTTCATCTTACAGACACTCAGTCCCTTCTTTTTCTGTTAAAGCCAATAATGAAATACAGCCCCCATCATCTATATATAAAGATCCAAACACACATTAGACCTCAGAGAATTGAATTTATTTTTATGTGTTAAAGCATCTGAATGTTATTTGAGACAGGATTAAAAGAAAAGCACTTCTGACTCTTCTCAACAGAAATAGGACTGTCCTTGGCCCTGGGCCTGGGTGGTTGAGCCCTTGGCTAGACTAATATACAATATTCAGCAGAAGGCACGTCAGGGTGGAGTTGCCGCTCGTGGTGCTTGTGCAAATTCTCAGGAAGCTCGACCAGAATTTCCAAAGGCAGCTGGTCACTGCCATTCCTTCAGCTACTCTGGAAAGGGCAGGATTCTTGACTGTCCAGGAAGCCCAAATGCCACAGTGTATCCTGCGTTCATCCACATCTAAGTGCAGGTCCTGCCCCATAGATTCCTTCTGCCGTTTTTGTTGATATGGATAGACCATTGGAATGAGGCTGGGTGCTTCTTCATAAAACTAAGTTTGATATCAAGAGCCAGAGAAGGACAGAGACATGTTTGCTTCCTTCTTGCACTAGGTTTCCTCAGTGTGAGGAAACCTCAGAAAACTGGATATTGACAGCAGGGAAAACGACAGTAGTATTTCATCCTTCCACTGGTATGGCCTAGAGTTTGGCTGGTCTCTGAGCCTGCCTCGGCAAACATGATGCACTTGACGTTCGTAGCAGCTTCTTGGATGAGGATATTGGTGCCTGAGTGTTTACGTGGTGCTCTTTCTGACTGCTAGTTAATTCTCTTTCCCGTCATTCCCAGGGCCCAAGTCAGCTGTGGATAGGGTTAGCCGGCCTCTCACACCACAAAGCAGAGCCCCACCATCTGTGCTGGTGCTTTCACACGAATGCTGCTTCCTCCTTCTAAGAAATGTTCTCCAAGAACATGGGGTACTTGGAATGAACACAAAAGTAATCATGGAAGGTGAGAGGATGCAGGACTGGAACACCTAAGTCATAGCTTTTAAAAGAGCAATCTTCTGCTCAAGGCCGACTTCTCACCTCAGTGGGGAGCTGGACACACATGACAGGCAGACCGTCCACGTCAAATGGGTGCTTGTCCTACGTGAGGCCAGCCAACCAGCCATGACCCGCAGTTCATGTGAAAACAGCAGAGAGGGAAGGGACAGTGTGAGTTAAGCGGTGCCGCTGGAAGCCAGGCGAACGTGGTATTGGTCAGGCTCATCCTCAACATGCCCCTGGATGCTAGGGGGAGCGGAGGGGACCGAGAGAGGCTCGGATGACCCAGCAAAGGGAAGGAGGTCAGAGTATGGTTGCGACCAAATACAACTCTCACCAAGTCATCGTGTGCCAAGCACTTTACATCAACCATCTCCTTTAATACCCCAAACAACCCTGGGTGATAGTATTGTGTTGGCCAAAAGGTTCATTTGTTTTCTTCCATAAGATGGCTCTAGTAGCTCTTAGTTGTCTTTAACTTCATTCAAAACCATTTTGTTAGATTGTATGTGACGGCTGTCATATCAGCGTGCATTTAAAAAAAGACTTATCAAAATTGGTGAATTTTTGTGTAGCCATGTCAATATTGAAGATGGAAGAAAAAAAGCAACATTTTCAGCATATTATGCTTTAGTATTTCAAGAAAGGTAAAAACTCAACCAAAGTGCAAACAGAGATTTGTGCTCTCTTTTTGGAGAAGTGTATGGAGAAGGTGCTGTAACTGATTGAACATGTCAAAAGTGGTTTGTGAAGTTTCATGCTAGAGATTTCTCACTGGACGATGCTCCATGGTCGGGTAGACCAGTTGAAGTTGATAGCCATCAAATCGAGACATTAATTGAGAACAATCAACGTTATACCACGAGGGAGATAGCCAACATACTCAGAATATCCAGGTCAAGCATTGAAAATCATTTGCACCAGCTTGGTTATGTTAATAGCTTTGATGTTTGGGTTCCACATAAGTTAAGCGAAAAAAACCCTGTTGACCATATTTCCTCATGCAATTCTCTACTTAATGAAAACGTTCCATTTTTAAAACAAATTGTGCCTGGAGATGAGAAGTGGATACTGTACAACAAGGTGGAATGGAAGAGATCGTGGGACAAGCGAAATGAAACACCACCAGCCACACCAAAGGCCGGTCTTCATCCAGAGAAGGTGATGTTGTGTATATGGTGGGATTGGAAGGGAGTCCTCTATTATGAGCTCCTTCTGGAAAACCAGACGATTAATTCCAATAAATACTGTTCCCAATTAGACCAATTGAAAGAAGCACTTGAAGAAAAACGTTGAGAATTAGTCAACAGAAAATGCATATCTTCCATCAGGATAACGCAAGACCGCGTGTTTCTTTGATGACCAGGCAAAAACTGTTATGGCTTGGCTGGGAAGTTCTGATTCATGCATCGTATTCACCAGACATTGTTCCTTCAGATTTCTATTTATTTCAGTCTTTACAAAATTCTCTTAATAGAAAAGATTTCAATTTCCTGGAAGACTGTACAAGGCACCTGGAACAGTTCTTTGCTCAAAAAGATAAAAAGTTTTGGGAAGATGGAATTATGAAGTTGCCTGAAAAATGGCAGAAGGTAGTGGAACAAAAAGGTGAATACGTTGTTCAATTAAGTTCTTGGTGAAAATGAAAAATGTGTCTTTTAGTTTTACTTAAAAACCGAGGGTGCTTTTTGGACAGCCCAATATCATCCCGGTTTTACAAATGAGAACATAAAAACTTTAAAATGTTGAGTATGCTATAGTCAGTGCCACACAGGATGTGGCCGGGTCTCAACCTGAATCCAGGCCAGTCTGCCTCCAAGTCTCACCCTTTGTGAGAGCAAGGTTTTCTGCTTGGTCTTCCAGACTTTGTCCACATCCTTCAAAGGGGGCAAATAAATATCTCCAGTGAAGTACTAGCTACCCCTAGGACCCGGGAATGGGGAGTAGGCGGGATAAAGGAAGAATGCTGCTCTGTGAAGTGACGATTGAATGCAACAAGGCTGAACCTAATGGTGGAACCCGGGCTGCTTTTCTGCTGCAATCGATACTTGGCTTTTTAAAGGATGGTGACACATACTACCAGTGCTCATTCCTATTTTAAAATCTGGGCACATAGCCCAGAGCTGCTTTTATCAGCTTTTCCCCCAAAACCTCAGCTTTAATTCCTCAACAAATGAAATGTATATTTAAAACAGTTTTTTCTCGCTAGAAACAGTGCTGTAGTGCTTATTAAGTCTATCGATTATTCACAACACTAAATATTTTTTACACAATAGCATTTAATACAGGATTTTAAACAGAATGTCCGACCCATTGTAATAAATGGCAGACTTTTTTGCCGAGATGAATCGATGTTTCCACTCATTCCAGAAAGGTTCTGTTGAAGGAAACAAACACCATATTCAAAGCATTCATTTTTCAAAAAGTGACGACATGTACACAGCAAAATCATCAAGATTTGCATTACACAAAAGAGATGATTTAGGCCCAAGCACTCAATATAGTTTGATAAGCTGTCCAAAGGAAACAACTTTTCCAGATATCTGAGGGCTCTTGCATCCAGGAGTGACGTGCTTGCCCAAGTTGAACCAATCACTGCCCTTCCCTGGCATTTTATTTAACCTTGGGACCAAGAAGAAAGTGGGTTGGTCCTGTTCTAGTTGTGGGAGTAGCGAGATGTAAAATGTGGACCAGTGTGTAGTGATAATGAAGTCGACAGGTAGAGAAAAGCATAGACAAAGCGCAGATCCTTGTGATATTTCGGTCTCTCATCATAGTTTCTCAAGCAGGGCTGCATCTTCATCCTCGCCCCTCTGGCTCTTTGGGTGTCAGTTTCCTTTGATGATATAAGAAACTCCCATATCTCATCAAATCTCTCTTTGTACATAAGCTCATTTGAGTTGATCTTTTATCACATTCAAAGAAAAAAACAACTCTTGACTAACATGCCATCAAACTGAAACTATATGAACTATTTGTCTCAAGAAATTTCAGGACTATGTCAGAATTTTAACTTCTTGATATAAGGAAGCCAACTTCTTTGATAGAGTTGCCAAATGGTCCCTACCTTAAAAGGACTCAGTAAGAGCTGAGCAAGATGAGAGCAGGCACAGGGTAGTCCTGTTGTGCATCAGACATTTACATAAAAGGAAAGCATTCAGCACATCTGCATAAGAGCACACAGACTGGCTGGTGGAAAATGCTAATAGGAATCCAGCGCTCCACCCTGGGCTTGTGCTCTGTCCCAAAAGAAGCTGAGCTGAAGAATCCGTGAAACACAAGCCTTTGAATGTAGAGACGAAATTTTCAAAATGGTGCTCTATAGAGAGGTTGAGGGGATCCAATCACATTCAAGTCTTGTCAATAATTAACAATTACACTTAGGCAATTGGAGAATGCCATTTATATGAGTGAATGCCACTAGTCATTTATTTCCTGGACAGAAACCTCAAACACCAGCCTATCATGTTCAGAACACTATGGCCCTATCCCTGTGAAGCCTACCCAGGCGCCTTAGACTCAGGTCCTCTGTAGGGAGGAGTAAGCAGGCAGAGGAGAAAGGCAGGAGAGAAGGTTCTCCAGATACACAGGAGGTCTAAGGAATGGAAGAGAGCTCGACCCTCCAGGTGGGCATCTGCAGGTACCATCTCCTGCTCCCTTGGGCCTGATTTTCCAAAAGGAGAAGCCACGTCTCACCTGGCAAAGAGAAGAGGAAAAAGGACCAGTTCTAGAGTACGCACTTAAATTTTGCAGCTTGTACATGTCCTACCCAGCACGACCTATGAGGCCCCCTCCTCTCTCTCCCACTCTTGCAATGCCTATATAGTGGTTGAAGAGTGTCCCACCCCAAATTCATGTCCAGCCAGAACCTCAGAATGTGACCTCATTTGGAAATAGGATCTTTGCAGATGTAATTAGTTGAAAAGCTTGAGATGAAATCCTCCAGGATTTGGGGGGGGCCCTAAATCCAATGACTACTGTTCTTATAAGAACAGAGGACACAGGGAGATACAGATAGAGAAGAGGCTGTGTAAAGAGGCAGGCAGAGAGGCAGAGATGAAGTGATGCTGCCACAAGCCAAGGAATGCTAAGAACTGTCAGAAACTAGGAAGAGGTAAGGAAGGAGTCTTGCCTGGGGCCTTCAGAGGGAGCATGGCTCTGCTGATACCTTGATTTTGGACTTCTAGCCTCCAGAACTGTCAAAGAATAAATGTCTATTATTTTAAGACACCGAATTTCTGGCAGTTTGTCACAGCAGCCACAGGACACTCATACAGTCTCAAAGCCCTTTGGCATCCCTCCCCATGCCACACAGACCTCCCTTCTACACACCATCTTCCCACCCCCTACTACGTCTCATCTCTACCTTCCACTTTCCCATCCCACTATCAAAGGCCCCACGTCTTTTTTTTTCTCATGTATCTGTTAATCCCAAATTCCTAATTTATCCCTACCCACTCCCCTTCCCCCTTTGGTAACCATAAATTTGTTTTCTATGTCTGTGAGTCTGTTTCTGTTTTGTAAATCAGTTCATTTGTATCATTTTTTTTAGATTCCACATAGAAGCGATATCCTTTGATATTTGTCTTTGTCTGACTTAGTCTCTAGGTCCACCCATGTTGCTGCAAATAGCATTATTTCATTCTTTTTTTTATAGCTGAGTAGTATTCCACTGTGTGTATATACCACATCTTCTTTTTCCATGCATCTGTGGATGGACACTTAGGTTGCTTCCATGTCTTGGCTATTGTAAATAGTGCTGCTGTGAACATTGGGGTGCATGTATCTTTTTGAATTAGAGTTTTCATCTTTTCTGGATATGTGCCCAGGAGTGGGATTCCTGGATCATATGGTAACTCTATTTTTAGTTTTTTAAGGAACCTCCATACTGTTCTCCATAGTGGCTGCACCAATTTACATTCCCACCAACAGTGTAGAAGGGTTCCCTTTTCTCCACACCCTCTCCAGCATTTATTATTACAGACTTTTTGAGGATGGCCATCCTGACTGGTTTGAGGTGATACCTCATTGTAATTTTGATTTGCATTTCATTAATAATTAGCGACATTGAGCATCTTTTCATGTGCCTGTATGTCTTCTTTGGAGAAAAGCCCCCGCTTCTGAAATGTGGCTCATGTCAGTTAAAGATTCAAAGAAAATCTATTTGGTTGAATCAGTTCTCATCAGAATAGATAATGCCATCATTTGCTCAAAACATTTCCATTTTTAGAGAGGATTCTTAGAAATCTTTAATTGGTAGAATTTACTATTTGGGGGGAATGAATATTTAAGAATTAGAAACACTTCTCTTTTAAAGAAGAAGACATGTTCACCCCTGAGATTCTCTTGGTTCTGAACTCAGGTGGTATTTTTTTTTTTTTTTTTTTTTGCGGTACGCGGGCCTCTCACTGTTGTGGCCTCTCCCGTCGCGGAGCACAGGCTCCAGACACGCAGGCTCAGCGGCCATGGCTCACGGGCCCAGCCGCTCCGCGGCATGTGGGATCTTCCTGGACCGGGGCACGAACCCGTGTCCCCTGCATCGGCAGGCGGACTTTCAACCACTGCGCCACCAGGGAAGCCCTCAGGTGGTATCTTGAACAAGAACTGGGAAGTCAAGCAGCCAGCTTCAAACCCAGATCTGTCTTTATCTGCTCTGCCTCATTTGTTCTCCTGGGAGTTGAACTGTTGCTCTCCCGAGAGCTTGGCCCCAGGCTTCTCCTCCCTTAGCTGTCTCCTATCAGCTGGGGAAGCCACAGCTGCACTCATGCCCACCTAAGGGTAGGGGTTAATTTTGGAAGTGGGGTGAGCTCTGGGGACTGGAGAGTTAGCTGACGTCTCCCACATCATCTATCCACGGCCCTGCCTGCCTGGCTCGGCCTCTCTGGTGCGTAACTCGCATGCGCGGTTGTGGAGCCTACGTTTCCCAGTTCACACTGACGCAGAGGGAAAACGAGGCCTGCTGACAATAATGCAAAATATTTCTCTGGCTCTGCAGTCCCCTCCTCCCCAGGGCTTCCTGCTTCCCTCTCCCACCTTGAACCTCCATCCAGGTGGAGTGAGAAGTGAGGGGATTGTACCACCAGCCCCACCAGCCAGGCGTGTCCTCTGGTCAACACCCTCCAAAGCCCCGCTCCGTGGCTGCTTCTGAAAGGGAGGCTCTCCTCCCAGGCATTAAGCAGAGGCCGTTACGTGGATGGTTATTTGGGGTTATTATTATACCTTTATTTCTTGAGGACTTGGACATAAGCTATATGTCTGTGCCCCTTTTTCCCCCTTTACTCCTTCCCGTTGGTTGAAAAATACACTTGGTGGCTGAACTGGAACAGCCAACAGAGACCAGAAGGTGACCTTGGAAAATGAGGTCATGGATTGCTGATCGTTAAGCCGGAAGGACCCTGAGTTCCCGAGGCTGTAGGGCACTATACAGCATCATGGACGGATGGCTTCCAGATTCTTATATGAAAGAGAAATACATTTCTATCTCCTTTGAACCACTGCTGTTTGGGGGTTTGTACCTCATAACTGAGCCAAATCCTACTCACACCCTTTAGCTTTATTTGTACTTAATGTTCTCAGTTAAGGGTGCTTAGTTGCAAGTGACAGAATAGCTAGAATTTGAGCAAGAAGCCACTGAATTGTCCCCCGTTACAAGAAGCCTTGAGGGAGGGAGCTTCAGAGTTTGCTCGGTGGTTCAAGAACACCAGGATTTTAGGGCAGCAGCTCATGGCCTGCTACACCTGGTCACAGGCTGGCTGCAGCAGCTCATTTTCACACGATAGCACCCAGAGCAGGAAGGAACTCTCTCCTTTATTAGGTAGAAAATCTTTCCCATAAACCCACAAGCGGATATTCCCTTATCCCTCTCTGCTCACCCCTAGTCCTGCCACTACCAAGGGCACATGGGATTGTTCCGTGGGGTGGGGGACATTGCCATTCAAACAAAATCACTCTTCCGTTAGCAACAAAGAATGGAGAATGGCTATTGGGGAGGCCACCAATGATGTCTCCCCTACTAATTAAAAAGTGCACATTGAGGGATAAAGATGTTTTGGTCCTCGGTTTGATTCCTTTCTACAGTCGTGTTGACATCATTCTGAAATGCCAAAACAAATTCCATTCACTTGGGGCTTTGCGATTTTAGAACAGACTATCCCATGACTTAAGGCTAAAGAACTGTGCATGAACAATATTTAACTAACCTTACAATTAGAAAAGATTATGATTTAATCCTTTATGCTTTCAGCCCAAATCAACCTCAGCAAGAAATGAGAGCTATTTATTTTAAGAAATACCATGGAGAACAGTATGGAGGTTCCTCAAAAACCTAAAAATAGAACTACCATACGACCCAGCAATCCCACTACTGGGCATATACCCTGAGAAACCCATAATTCAAAAAGAGTCATGTACCACAATGTTCATTGCAGCTCTATTTACAATAGCCAGGACATGGAAGCAACCTAAGTGTCCACTGACAGATGAATGGATAAAGAAGATGGGGCACATATATATAATGGAATATTACTCAGCTGTAAAAATAAATGAAATTGAGTTATTTGTAGTGAGGTGGATGGACCTAGAGACTGTCATACAGTGTGAAGGAAGTCAGAAAGAAAAAACTACCATATGCTAAGACATATATACGGAATCTAAAAAAAAAAAAAAGGTTCTGAAGAACATAGGGGCAGGACAGGAATAAAGATGCAGATGTAGAGAATAGACTTGAGGACCTGGGGAGGGGGAAGGGTAAGCTGAGATAAAGTGAGAGAGTGGCATGGACATATATACACTACCAAATGTAAAATAGATAGCTAGTGGGAAGCAGCCGCATAGCACAGGGAGATCAGCTCTGTGCTTTGTGATCATCTAGAGGGGTGGGATAGGGAGGGTGGGAGGGAGACGCAAGAGGGAGGAGATATGGGAATATATGTATATGTATAGCTGATTCACTTCCTTATACAGCAGAAACTAACACACCATTGTAAAGCAATTATACTCCGATAAAGATGTTAAAAAAAAAAAAAAGAAAGAAATACCAACCTCAGGGGCTCCTGAGCCATTCCCTCTCTTTCTGAATTGTTGGTTGTCCTCTGGAATACGGCTGGTGTCTGCCCTTTCTCCAGGGAGCTCTCCTCCCTCTCCCTCCCTCCTCTCCCCCTCCCCCTTCTCCCTTGCCCTCCTTGTGCTTCTTCCCCCTCCTTCCAGACTTGCCCTAGGCCTTCTCTCTTTTTTTGGGGGGGGGCTTCTCTTTTGTTATTGTTCTTTTTCTCTTTATTTCTTTTGTCTTTCTTGCTCCTCCCTGCCTTTCAACTGCTCTCAATATTGAAGTCTTCCCAGTAGAATCTGTTGTTTCCTTAGATTTGTTTCATGTTCATTATCCTTACGTTAAAAAGCAGGTGAGTTAAATGTTTGGGCATGGTCCTTGAAGAAATCCCTCACAAAATGAAACTAAATGAACACAAAACAAAACAAAAAACCAACCTTCCCCATTTCTATCACATGATTAATTAGATTTAGTATTTGTTCATATGAGGGAAAGAACTAGCAAAAAAGCAGTATCCTGTTGGGCTCTCTTCTTTGATTTGATCTAATTCATTCAGCCCTGGCGGACAGTGCAAAGCCATATGGGCTGTGGTGAAGCCCAGCAAATATTCATGTAGCTGGATCCTTCCAGGTACTTGGCTACCGACACAGAGACCTGGCTTGGACCCAGCACTGAGCAGAAGAGTCCTGCATGGGGGTGGTATGGACTGAATTGTGTCTCCCAAAATTCATATGTTGAAGCCCTAAACCCCAAATGTGAGGGTATTTTGAGATGGGGCTTTTAGA
Organism: Grampus griseus; assembly: GCF_964374135.1. Taxonomy (NCBI): domain Eukaryota; kingdom Metazoa; phylum Chordata; class Mammalia; order Artiodactyla; family Delphinidae; genus Grampus; species Grampus griseus. Next base: position 13,194,277 of record NC_139004.1, read on the forward strand.
AAGTAATGAATGTTAAATGTGTTCATAAGGGTTGGGCCTTAATACAGTAGACCTGAGGCCTTGTAGGAAGAGGAAGAGACCTCTCTCCTCTCTATTTCTCTCTCTCTCTCTCTCTCTCTCTCTCTCTCTCTCTCCATTTCTCTCCCCACCTCCTGTACCGCATGAGGACACATCAGGAAGGTGGCTGTCCACAAGTTGAACCAGCCAGTACCTTGATCTTAGACTTCCCAGCCTATGGAACTGTGACAAAATTAATTTTTGTTGTTTAAGCCATCAGGCTACAGTATTTTGTTATGGCAACCTGAGCTGACTGATACAGGGGGCATAGTGTCAGAGCCAAGATTACGACAACATGGAACCGTTTCTTCATCCGCCTTCCTCTCTGTCTGTAGCTGAAGATCCACCTCCCAAGGAGGCTCTGCTTGTTCATCCATGAATCAATAAACTCTGGCTTCTCAGGGGTGTGGTGAGGAGGGAATGAAACTTTCCTGAAACTAATTCTATTTCTTTCACATCTGTGGTCAGTTCTCTATTATTTCTGGGGTGATTTCTTTCTTTTTTTGAATTCCATCCATAAAATGTTTTGCATTATCTCCAAAAGATAAGGAGTTTTCAAAAATAACCATAATGATCACATCCCGTTAAATTACCAGTAATTCCTCAATACCATCAACTATCTAGTACCCAATATTCACATTTCCATTTGTTTCATAAATGTGTGCATTTTTATTTTTACAAATAATTTATTTGAGTCAAAGTCCAAGAAAGGGCCATCAACGGCAGTTAATTCTATGTCATTTAAGTCTCTTATAATCTATTGGGTCCACATTCATTATTTTATTTCCTTGAATTTGTTGTTGTTTGTTATTGTCATTGTGGGGAAAGCCAGACGATTTATCCTATAGGGTTCCCCTGTTTGGATTTGCTTGTCTTATCTTCATGGTATTTTAAAATGTTCCTCTTTCTTTTGCGATTTCCTGTAAATGGCTAGTTGGATCTATAGGCTTGGCAAGATTCAGGACGAATTCTTTTAAGACTGCTTTATAAGGGTGCTGTGATCTTCCATGTGAATGAAAATAATATTTAGTTGTTTCTGTGATGTTGGCAGGCACTGATGATTAATACATAGATCCATTAATTCATTAAGGGATGAAAATGATAATATTCTGTTGATCCTTATCTATTTATTAGCTGGAATAATTCTATAAAGAGAAACTTTCCCTCATCTACTGTTTAGTTATCCAGTACAGTTTAGATAACAACATCAGGATAAATCCTAATTATTTCCCTTTGTTTATTGGCTTCAAATTAATGTGTTGGTTCACCAGCATTCTCCAAAGGGGACCAATTGGTAATTAATCTGAGTTGATTTTTTTGGTTTGTTTTTCTGTACCATTGTGAACTTGTGGATTTCAACATATTTTATGTTTTCAATCCATTGCAATTATTGTCCTTAATAATGTTAAAATTACTCAGTCTTTAGCTAGGGAGAGCCTCTTAGGTCAGCCCCAAGTCCTTTTGACATGCCTTATAGTAAGATGTCTTTGCCGTCATCCTTTCTTCCTTGATTTCTGATCCGAACACATATTCCAGGTTTTTCTTGTATGTTTCCTGACCCAGACCTAGAAGAAGTCATCTCTCCAGAGAAATCTTTCCTTATAGTGGGAAATGGTATTGTAAGATCACAGTCGGGCCACTCAGGATATACATTGCTATGAAGTTGATCGTTATTTTTTTGGCTATTTCTGTAGACAGAACTAGGAATTTTTTTTTGAAAAAGATTTTATTTTTAATTTTTAAAAGACAAAATACATCATGAGAACATATTGATACTTGCAATTCAAATTCAGGAGTAAAGGGTTTATTTAACCTTTTCTATCGTAGATATGTCCTTTTTCCTGCACCGATAAAACTGGTTGTCAATGACACTGGAAATGATACAATTAGAATATCACACCATTTTTCATTTGTTTTATCCCACAATATACTCACAACGGTCTTAGAGAAATAATGCCACCACTCACTGACAATATGAATGCTGAAACTTGTGTTTAGATTTTTCCCCATTATGTTTATCCTAAAGGTATAACCCACTGGGGGTGTACAGTTAAATTATTGTGTTTAAAATCTCTTGGAATAGCTCTTTTTTTTTTTTTTTTTTTTGGCTAAATGGCATGTGGGATCTTAGTTCCCTGACCAGGGATCAAACCTGTGCCCCCTGCACTGAAAGCATGGAGTCTTAACCACTGGACTTCCAGGGAAGTCCTGGAATACAGTAGTTCTCTTCTGTCTGGTCATCTTTCAGAATGTAGATCTGAGAGGTCTGAGGAGGAACAAGGCAGAGGAGAGGTAAAGGACCAGCAGGGAGAAGGACCATTGCTCTTCCCAAGAGCACCAAGTGCTCTCACATCCAGCTTAATTTTATCCTCCTGGGTCCATCATTCAGTCCCCCTAACTCCAAGTTCCCCTGTTACTTCACTCCATGCTCCACTACTCCAGCACTCCCTGCTAACATTCCAATGTCAGGTCTCTGTGGTATCGTTATCTTTACCCAGTATATGGGGATACAGGTTCACAGCAACATTGAGCAGAAGATACAGAGATTTCACATGTATCTCCTGCTCCTGTTCTTGCACTGCCTCCCCCATATCAACATCCCCCACCAGAGCGGTACATTTATTACCATAGATGAACATACATTGGCACATCATTATCACCCAAAGTCCACAGTTTACATTAGAGTTCACACTTGGTGTTGTGCATTCTGTGTGTTTGGACAAATCTGTAATGATATGTATCCACCATTCTAGTTTCAGACAGTGTAGTTTTTCCGCCCTAAAAATCCTCTGTGCCCTACCCTAGGCATCCCTTCCTCCCCATTAACGCCTGACAACCACTGATGCTTTTACTGTCTTCTTAGTTTTGCGTTTTTCAGAATGTCATGTAGTTGGAACCATACAGTACGTAGCCTTTTCAGATTGGCTTCTTTCACTTAACAATATGCATTTAATTTTCCTCTGTGTCTTTTCATGGCTTAATAGCTCATTTCTTCTAAGTGCTGAATTAAATTCCATTGTTTTGACATACCACAATTTATTCATTCACCTACTGAAGTACACCTTGTTTGCTTCCAACTTTTTGCAATTGTGAAAAAAGCGTCTATAAACATTTGTGTATAGGTTTTTATGTGAACATAAATTTAACGTCTTTAGGATAAATAGCAAAGAGTGTGATTGCTGGACTGTATGGTAAGAGGACGTATAGTTTTGAAAGAAACTGTCAAACTGTCTTCCCAAGTGGCTGTACCAGCCACTTCCAGCAGCAATAAATGAGAGCTACTGTTGCTCTACAAACTTGTCAGCACTTGCTGTTGTCAGTGTTCTGGATTTGGGCCATTCTAATAGGTGCTAGTGGTAGGTCTTTGTTTTAATTTTCATCTCTCAAGTGACACATGATATGGAGCATCTTTTCATACACTTATTTGCCATCTGTATATCTTCTTTGGTGAGATGTTTGTTAAGGTCTTTGGCTTATTTTTAAATCAGGTTTTTTTTTCATTGTTGAGTTTTAAGTGTTCTTTGTATATTTTGGATAACAGTTCTTTATCAAATATGTCTTTTACAAATAATTTCTCCCAGTCTGTGGTTTGTCTTTTCATTTTCTTGACAGTGTGTTTTGCATAGAAGAAATTTTTAAGCTTAATGAAGTCCAGCTCATCAATTCTTTCTTTCGTGGATCATGCCTTTGATGTTGTACCTTAAAAGTCATTGCCAAACCCAAGGTCATCAAGATTTTCTCCTATGTTATCCTCTAGGAGTTTTATAGTTCTGTGTTTGCGTTTAGGTCTGTGATCCATTTTGAGTTAATTTTTGTGAAGGGTGTAAGTCCTGTGTCTAGATTCTATTTTTTTTTGCATGTGGATATCCAGTAGTTCCAGCACCATTTGTTAAAAAGATTATCTCTGCTCCATTGTATTACCTTTTGCTACTTTGTCAGAGATCATTTGACTATATGTATGGGTATGTATTTCTGGGCTCTCTATTCTGTCCCATTGATCTGTTGGTCGATTCTTTCTCCAATGCCACACTGTCCTGATTACTGTAGCTTAATAGTAAGTCTCAAAGTCAGGTAGTGTCAGTCCTCAGACTTTATTCTTGCCCTTCAATTTTCTGCTTTCTATTCCGAGTCTGTTGCCTCTCCATAGAAACTTTAGAATCAGTTTGTCAATATCCACAAAATAACTTACTGGACTTTTAATTAGGATTGCATTGAATCAATAGATCAAGTTGGCAAGAACTGATATCTTGATAATATTGAGTCTTCCTATTCATGAGCATGGAATATCTTTCCGTTTATTTAGTTCTTCTTTATTCTTTTGATGTAGTCATTTCATTTCTGATAAGTAAATCACCCAAAGAAGGAGAAAAACATATATGCAACATTGATTTTAATAATTCATGGGCTACAAGATAGTTCTGAAACTTTAAAAAGAATTTAAAATTTCCTAGGAAGTGTTTAAAATGTAGATTCTATATGTGACTTTAAAGTACTTTACCTGACCACCAGTTAGACTGGGCAGCTTCTCATTTGTCTATTGGCTCTTTTATTTCCTTTTCTTGTGAAGTGCCTGTTTATGTGGGAGTTTTTCTCATGTTTTTCTATGAGTTCTCAGTTCTTTCCTTATTGATTTGTAGGAATTTTAAATATATGCAAGATACTAGACTTTTTGGTAACACATGTTGCCAACTATTTTTTTCTATTCGGGCTTCCCCCCCCCATTTTCACTCTATGATGTCTTCTGATTAACAGAATTCTTAATTTTATTAAAATTAAATATATCAACTTTTTCCTTCATGATTAAGAAATCTTTCATTACTCTTGAGTCATTGATATATTCCTATCTTCTTCATCTTTATAATTTTGCCTTTCATATTTAGGTCTCTTCTCCACCTGGAATTGATTTTTATGTACAATATGAGGCAAGGATCCACTTTTGCTTTTTTCCGTATGGATATCTATTGGGTTGGCCAAAAAGTTCGTTCAGTTTCCCTGTTGGATGTTACGGAATAATACTTGCCCCCACAGTACCATTTGAAAAGTCCACTTTCCCCCACTGATGTACAAGGACATAGCGGTCACATATCAACTTTCTATACGAGTATATCTCTGTTGCTGGGGTCTTTATTCCATCACTCTCTTTACCTTTCTGCATCAATACCACACTAATTACTGTAGCTTTATACCATATGGGAGGACAAAGTCACCCCTTTTATTTTCTTCAAGAGTGTTTTGGCCTTTTTAAAAAATCATTTACATTTCCATACACTTTGGAAGCAGTGAGTCAATTTCAATAAATAATCTGCTTTAATTTTTGTTATGATTAAAAGGACTATAGTTCAATTTAGGGACAATTAGCATGTTTAAGTAACACTAAATCTCCCAATCCATGAACATGGTTTAGCTCTCCATTTATTTAGGTCTTCCTTAACGTTCAATGAAGTTTTATTATTTTCTCCATACAGGTCTTTTGCACGTCTGTTGTTAGATTTATTCCTAGGTATGCTTAGTTGTTCATGTTAAAAGCATTCTTTTTCTTACCTCACTTTCTGGTTGTTTGTAGCTAGCACTAAAAATACAAGTAAATGTTGCATGTTGGTTTTGTATCCAGCAACCTTGATAAACTAATTTATTAACTCTAATAATTTATCTGTATAGTCTTGTGTATTTTGTACATACATTGTCATATCATTTACAAATAATGACAACTTTGTTTCTTATTTTTGAATCTTACTATCTTTATTTATTTTTGTCTTATCATTCCGACTTGAATCTCTGGTAAATATAAGTGGTGATAGTTTATATCTTTGTCTGATCCTAACCAAAGAGAAAGCTTCCTTTTTTTTGAAGATTTGTTTAGATACTCAGATGAACATAAGAAATTCTCCTTCTATTCTTAGTTTTCTAAAAGTATCTTTTAAATTATTATTATGAACGGATGTAGAATTTTATCAAACGTGGTTTTTTTTAATCTATAAAGGAAATAATAGGATGAATCTTCTGTAAGAATTTCATGTGGTGGATTACTGCAGTTGACTTTTCTAATGTTAAATCACCTTGTATTCCTAGGACAAACATAACTTGGTCATAATATATTGCCCTTTTAGAATATTGATGGATTTGATTTTTGTGGAAATGTATATATTTCATTCATTCACTCTCTTAGCAAATATTTATTGAGCACATACAATGTGCCAGGCACAGTTCCACATCCACAAAACAAACCAGGATGTTTACCTTCATGGAACATAAATTTTAGCAGGGAGACACAGAAAAGAATAACTAAACATAATTGATAAGTACTATTCAGTGTGTTAGAAGATGAAAAGTTCTATGGAATAAAGAAAAATGGAGCAGGGGCTGGAGGATACAGAGATTCAGGGATAGGATGGGAGGGTGCAGTGGAATAAGATGATAAGAATATGGCTTGTTGAAAAGATAACAGCTAAGAAAAGAGTTAAAATAGATAAGGGGCACTAGCCATGTGGATATCTGATGAATAGCGTTCTAGGAGTAGGGAAGAGCAAGAGTAAGTGCAAAGAGGTCAGTGTGGCTGAACTGGAGTCGCAATGGGAAGACAGTAGGTGAGGTAGTCAGAAAGTTAAAGGGCTATATAGATCATGTAGGGCTCTGTAGACTATTGATGGATTTGGGATTCTCTGGGTGAAATGAAGAGGCACTGAGGGTTTTGAGCAGAGGCATGACGTGACCTAACTTACACCGTAAAGGGACCACTCTGGCAGCTGTGTTGGGAATAGACTATAAGACAGCAAGCTTGGAAACAGGGAAGACTATTAAAATAATCCAAGCGTGAGGTGGTGGTGGTTCAAGGAAGGGTGATAACAGTGGAGATGGTGAACAGTGGTTAGATTCTGGATATGCTCTGAAGGCTGAGACCACAGGATTTCCTGACAGATTAGATGTGGAGAGTGAGGGGGAAAAAAGAGGAATTAAAACTAGCTCCAATTTTTTTTTCACACATGTGGCCGGAAGAATGGTTATGAGTGCTTGGCAGATAAAATCTCAAGGTCATTTTGGTATGTGTTGAGTTTGAGGTTTCTATTAGACAGCCAAGTGGTTTCGTCAACTAGGTAGTTGGATCTTGAAACTGGGAGAGAAGTTCAGGCTGGCAATATACATTTGGGAGTTCTCAGCATATGGACAATATTTGAAGTTAATAGTCTGGTGAGATTACCAAGGAAGTGTATGTACATAAAAGTAAGAAGAGGGGATTCAGGGGTTCACCCTGATGAACCCTAACATTAAGACTTTGAGGAGAAGAGGAGGAATCCACAAAAGAGAGAGGGGATGAATAGAGAGTGAGGGAGGTGAAGAACCAGGTGACTGTGCTGTCGTGGAAGCCAAAGGAAAAGGTACTTCAAGAAGAAAGAATAAGGGCACTTCTACTCTGTCAGATGCTGTTGATTGGTAACTTAAGTTGAGAGCAGAGTTTGGCCATTAAATTTAGCAAGGTCATTTGTTGTCCTTGACAAGAGCTGATTTGGTAAAGTGGTAGGAGAAAGGACATGAGTGAGTGGAGAAAGAATGGGAGAACAGGAAAGGTAAGCAGAAACAGAAGCAGAAAAATGGGTAGATGGAGGGAGATTTGGGGCCAAGAGAGGAGTTTTTCTCCCTAGGATGGAGAAATAAGCATGTTTGCGCACTGGTGGAAATAACCCAGTAACGAGTAAAAAATTGAATAGGGAACAAGGAGAAGGGAGAATTGCTAAAGCAATATCCTTAAGTAGGAGAGAGGGATGGGATCTAGGGCATAAAGGAAGAGTTAGGAGCATGGGTAAGTTCATTATGTTAATAGGAAATATGTGGGTGCAGATGAGGGTGCTTGAGTTGGGTGGTCGAGATCTGTGGAAGTTCTCTTCTATTTCCAGTTTCTCATGGAAGTTAGAAATGAGGTCATCATCTTAGTTGTTAGATGTTAATTTTAGAACACAGTTGCTCATATTATCCTCTTATTTGTAAAATAACCAGAACATCAGTAGTGGAAACTTGGTTTCATTCTTGTTATTGGTTATTTGTGCCTCCTTTTTTTTGTTCTTAAACAATCTCACTGGACATTTTTCAGTATATATATATTTTTCAAAGAACTGCCCTTCACATGATTGAGTCTGCATATGATTTCTTCATTTAAAGTTCATTTAATTTATTTCTGTACTTTATTTCCTTTCTTCTACTTTGGGGGGGGCACAGTGGGTATTTTCTGCTGCTTAGTTCATTAATTTTCAGCCACTCTTCTTATCTAATATATATTTTCCTTTATAAGGCATGTTAGCGGCATTCCATAAGCAGCTAAACATATACTAGTTTTATAATCAGTTCAAAATATTATGTAATATCTATTACGGTTCCTTCTTTGACTTGTATGTTACATGGAGTTACATATTTAATTTATAAAAATGTAAGCTTTTCTACTCATTTTAATTATTGATTTTCAGCTTAATTACATTGCAATTGGAACCAAGCTGTGTAAAATTTCAGTTTTTTGATTATGACGTGCCTCATGACCTTGTATTTGGTCCTTTGCTATAAACACTGTATGTGTGCCAGGGAAAACTGAATCCTGCAGTTAGTGGGTTCAGTTTTACATCTATGTTCATTAGATCAAGATTGTTAATAATGCTATTAAAATCTTCTGTACCCTATCTAATTCTTATGTGCTAAATTTATCAATTACTGTATGGTGTATGTTGAAATCTGTTATGACTGTGGATTTGTCTCTTTTTTCTTACATTTCTGTCTATCTATCTGTCTACAAAATTTGGGGACTAAATGAATAAGTTATACTGCCTAAAATGTATTGTCTTTAATTTGAACCTTTAGTTCAATCTTCTCTTATAAGGACACCAGTCAGATTGCATCAGTATCCACCCTAAGGGCCTCATTTTAACTTAATTATCTCTTTAAAAGCCCTGTCTCCGAAAGGGTCACATTCTGAGATCCTGGGGTTTAGGGCTTCGACGTAAGAGTTTGGGAAGGGGGTGCAAAATTTAGCCATAACAGTGAGAAGCTCCTAGGAGGCTCCCTACCTTAGGGGGAAGCTGCCTTTGGCATCTGTCCCCTTCGCAGCAGGGAACTGTCAAAATGTAAGCCTACATTTACCTGGCTGAACAAATGCCCTCAGGGCACAAGAGTTTTAAGAGCTTGGGTTCCCATGTAGTCCGCTTGGTTCCCATTTCCATTCAGATTTTAACCTGTTAATTTCTTATTATCTTGTCAGCTTTTTCATGTTTTAATAACCTAGCCTGGCATAGTATCCGTATCACAGATTATATTCTACTGAACCTTATATAGTAAATAGAAGAGCAATTCGCCAGTTTCATGGAAATATTTTCCTACTATATTTGTGTTTAGTTTTTATTGTTCAGCGTATAGAGATGGAATGATCAAGTTAAGCAGGGCCCCGAGCCCTGAGCACAGAGTTGGTCACAAAATGAGAGTTCATTAAATATTTGTTGAATAAACAAATAAATGAATGTTCTTTATAATTATGTGGTCAAATACGCTACTCTTTTCCATTGTGAATTTTCCTATTGGCAGGCTCCAAAGTTAAGAAAGTTATTCCTATCATTCATACATTAAATGTAAGATACATTCTGAAGAAAAATGAATCAGTATTTCTAAAAAATATGGCAGTTATAAATACAGGTGAAATTAATACAGACCTTAACTTTATTTAGGTCTTTATTTAGGTCTTAACTTTATTTAGACCTTGACCTGACAACATGCCAGGCCTCTTAAGACACTCTATGGTCAAAGACCTCATTCTGGGTGATTTAACACCTTGGATTATGTTTTTCTTCCCTCCTAAAGTCAGTTAATCATATTGGGAGTTGGGCCTGAATACCACCAAGGGCATTACACAAAGTTACTTATTGAGGACGTTTTTCCAAGCCATTTCCAAGGACCTGAACCTTGGAAACACCAAACTAGTTTGAGGACACACCTTGGCAGAGGAAATCACTTCTCACCGTCCTCTCCCAGCTTCTGCTCAGCTTCCATAATCCCTTTTGCCTCTCCCATCTGCAGTGACCAAGGAGCAAGGGGAACAGTAAATCTCCATGTTAGTGATGGTGGCGGTATTGAGCTCCCTCACTTCCAAAGGTCCTGGGAGCACATCCCCCACTTGGTGAGGTGTCCTATTTATACCAGTGACCTTCCCCATGTTCAAAACTTGAGCAGCTGCACAATATATATAACGGAGTGGAAAGTAACATGACACACATTTCAAAGAGAAAATTGGAAAGGGATGTGTATCCAACCTTCCTTCCAGCTCTACAAGGCTATGTTTCTTTGAGTCTATATTATAAAAATAACAAAGGGGCCGGCATGGGGCATGACGGAAGAGGCTGTTTTAGGGGAAATTATTTTGACTCCCTAAAGTGAAAGCCTGAAATAAAGAAGAAAATGTTTAAGAAAAAAGGGATTACTGATAAAGACTCTTATAGAATGATATAATCTTTCTGAATTTGTAACAGTACATTTTAAAAGGTACCAATCATTCCACTTAATATATTTTAAAATGACTGTAGATTTTTTTTATTGGAACCCTTGAGCGGCAGTAGCATGTGTATGTGACTCTATCTTCAGGGGTTGTCTAATGCAGTCCTACACATGTAATAGTCACTCAACTCATGGATTGTAATTAATAAATTGTGACAATCTCAAGAGTGATGGAGGATATGTGTGTGTTGTATCTACACATCTGTAATCATAAGAAATCATCAGCATTTATGGAGTACCCACTGTGTACACCACACTGCTCAAGGGGTTGAGACCTTGGAGGAGATAACACAGGGCTCAAGTAAAGTGAAGATACTGGGCTTTGTGACAGGATAATGACGGAATGTAAAACCATTTTAAATCATCATTTTAAAAGTCAAGGGACTTCCCTGGTGGCACAGTGGTTAAGAATATGCCTGCCAATGCAGGGGACACGGGTTCGAGTCCTGGTCCAGGAAGTTCCCACATGCCGCGTAGCAACTAAGCCCATGCGCCACAGCTACTGAGCCCACGTGCTGCAACCACTGAAGCCTTCAAGCCTAGAGCCTGTGCTCCACAACAAGAGAAGACACAGCAATGAGAAGCCCGTGCACCTCAATGAAGAGTAGCCCCTGCGCACCGCAACTAGAAAAAGCCCAAGCAACAATGAAGACCCAATGCAGCCAAAAATAAAATAAATTAATTTAAAAAAAAAAAGAGAGAGAGACATTGGGTTAGAGCAGTCGTTCTCAACCTTGGCTCCACACTGTAATCAGCTAGGGAGCTCTACAAAATACTGGTACCTGGGTCTCACCCCCAGAGCTGCTGATTTAAGCAGTTTGAGGTGCACCTGGGCACTGGGATTTGTCAAAGCTTTCCAGATGATTCCAATATGCACCCAGGATTGAGAACTCCTGAGCAGGAGAGGTAGGATCTGAGAGTCTGCAACATGAGCTACAAAGGAGTCACTGGCACCAGATATGTGAGGAAGAGGGCTATAGAGACTGGAAGGTGGCAGAGTCCACTGTGAAGTCCGTCTGTGAGGATGTCTCACTAGGAAGAGAGAAGGAGGGACTCTTTGTAAGACTACGTGACAATACAGGGTGGAACCTGGAAGAATGTGAAAGGAAAACCCTATTTCTATAACTTTGGACTAATGGAAAATGAAGGTACCCTAGCACCAACTAAAGTTTTTCTTCACAGTTGAGTAGAAAATAGATATTTTTCTGCTGAGAGGGATTCTGATTTTAATTTCCCTTTCCAATGTCTTTTTCTGCCCCCACGTTAAAAGTTTTTGTTTTTCTTGGGCTTCCCTGGTGGCGCAGTGGTTGAGAGTCCGCCTGCCGATGCAGGGGACGTGGGTTCGTGCCCCGGTCCGGGAAGATCCCACATGCCGCGGAGCGGCTGGGCCCGTGAGCCATGGCCACTGAGCCTGTGCGTCCGGAGCCTGTGCTCCGCAACGGGAGAGGCCACAGCAGTGAGAGGCCTGCGTACTGCAAAAAAAACAAAAAGTTTTTGTTTTTCTTTTGCTATTTCAAAGGCGTTCGTGAGCACGATTCATATTTGGGCCTCTGATTTTGAGCAGTAACGTGAATGCTAAGAGAGACCATGGGGAGAGGTGATAGGAACCAGAACTGTGCAAGATGTTTCGTGGATCGCAATGCAGGCCAACGTGATGGGGCACGAGTTATGAGCACCTCAGTGTTCACGGCATTGCCCTTTCCCCACTGCTGAAGAGAATTTTGGATTGTCGACTTAACTTCAACTCTCTTCCTCCCCCGCTGCCCCCCAGATGGAAGGGAACCTACATGGCGGAAGTTGGAAGGTGGAGAAATGCCAGAAAACTGCATTGGCTGTTTGTTGAGAGAATTTTGTTCTGGACCAGCTTTGGGGTGTGAGAGAAAGAGTGTTACTGTGGATTATGAAAGGGATCCTTTTGACATTCTCTGAGAAACACAAATAAGGGGGTGGAGCTGCTTTTTTAAGTACTTTCATTTGCTCTGTGGATGCACCCCCACACTCTGAAGCTGTTTCCAGATATGCAAATATCAGGTAAATAGGAACATAGTTTTGGGAGCTGCAGTGCTGCCCCAGGGACTTCTGCTCCCCTTGTACATTAGAGGCAAGGTCCTTGGGGCAACACTCCACCTTTTCAGCATTTATATCTACTTTTATTAACAAGATGTTACCATGACTAGTTGATTTTTCAGTATCATGAGAGAAGAGCAAAACAAAACATGTTCTCATTGTGTTTTTTACTCTTTTTACTGCATTTTTTTACCAATTGAAGGTTTATGGCAACCCTGGCATATGGCAAACAAGTCTATCATCGCCATTTTTTCCAACAGCATTTGCTCACTTTGTGTCTTTGTGTCACATTTTGGTAATTCTTGAAATATTCAAACTTTTTCATTAGTGATCTTTGATGTTACTACTACAACTAGCTGAAGGCTCAGGTGATGGCTAACATTTTTAGCCATAAAGTAATTTTAAATTAAGATATGTAAATTGGTGTTTTTAGATGTAATGCTATTGCACACTTTATAGACTATGGTATAGTGCAAACATTACTTTTATATGCACTGCGAAACCAAAAAATTCATGTGACTCACTTTATTGCAGTATTATCTTTATTGGGGTGGTCTGGAACTGAACCCACTATATCTCCAAGGCATGCCTGTACTCTGTTGCAGATGGAATCTAAAATTTAAAATAGTTTGTAGATAGTCATATGAGAGAAGCAAGGAAAAAATTTGTTCTGGTCAGTAGTAACACAGACCACCGTTTTCTTGTATAAACCCGATCTCTCATGTGAAAGAACTTCCTTTTATTTGGTTCACAATAACTGGGCAAGGGTGTAGTGGGAAATGGTGCAGAACAGTCCTCAGGGACAGAGATGGTTAATATCCCCCAAATATGGGTGGGCTTCCCTGCATTGCCCCCAACTCCTTACAGCTGGGTTAGGGGCCTAATGACTAGATCTGGACTATGAACTTCAAGTAGAAGTGATGTTCGTCACTTCCAAGCCTGGACATTTCAAAGCTAAAGTGCTTCCTCTCACTTCCCCTCTCTGCACAGTGACCAGAAGTTGTATGATGCAGATAGCACAGCAGTAAGATGGAAGCCCAGACTCTCAAATCTCTGCTTGGATGAGAGCTCCCAAGGGAAGCCTGCATCAGCCTGTTACAAGCACAAATACAGTTTTGTTACATTAAGCCCCTGGGAATTACTTGAGCTTTATTTGTTATTGAAGCATAACCTAGCTTTACCCTGACTCACATGGTCTCTGAGGAAAATGGGGAAAAGATGCTGCTCTTCTTCTTACTGGAAAACTATGTACAGGGAGGAAAGACTATGGCCACTACTTTAGAAATCAGCTCAGGAAGGCTACCTTCCCACTTGATGAGAGCCACAAAGACAGATGAGATACGCACATTGTGAGGCAAGATAATTTTGTATCTATTTGCCTAGTTCTCTGAGGTCCCCACTGATCTCCTGACTAATGCTTTTTGTGACCAACTTTTCAGTAAACCTTACTGCATTTACCTGGAGTCGAGCCTGGACAGAATTCTGTGCTAACTTGGAAAAAGATGTGGCAACACCTTTGATGAAGCCACTGGTCTTAATCTGTTTAATGATTTCAACACTTCCTTCCCATTTATTCAACTGATGTTGAAGACTTTCTGTAGCACTAGGCTGCCTCCAATTTTCCAGGATCTTTTGGTCAAGGCCAGGTGCTCCAAAGAAAAACTGACCTCTTGGCTCTAGGCTCTCAAAATTTCAAAGTAGTGCTACAGAGTATAGCATTTAGTCGAAAGGACATTTCATTGTTACATAAATAATAGCCAGTGGTAAATTAAACAGATGCGATCTCAAAATCAACCCTTTTTACTTAAAGCTAAGAACTTTCCTTAAAGACCTGATGAGCTAATATTTTTGAAGCCCCAATTGGATAGTGTACTTGAAAGTGCTTTTTGAACTTCTTTTGTTTTTTGCTACTATCCAGAGAAATGCTCTCTTCCTTGGCTTTAGAGAAATGGAGAATACTAACCGTATTTCTATGACTATTTAACCCCAATAACAATTTAGAATTACTGTCATGCAGCCGGCTGCCTCATAGCCGCCTTTGTCTTTATCTGATAGAGCTGCGGCTGTCTCCTCACTGCCTGTCTCTCTTTCAATAGTGTACAGTCTGGTTATTATGTGAGTTCTATTTTTTCAGCACCAAAACCCAGCTTTTAGCCCATAGGTTTCTTTATTACCATCTAAGGAGTCCTGGCAGACTGGAGCCATTTTTCCCTTCGACAGACCTTTAAATGATTCTTCATGCTTTTGTCACATAATTAAAATTAGATTACTTTAACTCCCTGCTGGCTGGCCTGAGTAGGGGCCCTTGTAAAGCCTCCAGCTGGCCAAGGGGCCTTTAAAAGGAGGAACGTGGTCCAAACACACTCAGCCGCTGCCTTCCCCCACCCCAGCCAGGAGGCCACTGTGTTCCTTGCCAGTTAGACAAGATTTACCCCGAGTTTATCAATGGCTGCTTATTTTCTAAGGTCTAGATTTTCTTTTCAAAAGACTTGGAGTCAGGGATTGGTATGTTTGTTTTCAGGGCGCTGAAGCTCTTCTAGTCACCATTCTCCAGCACCTAGAGAGCTCGCCTCTTAGTGGTTTGCTTGGTGGCTCAGCTGAAATGGACCAGAAAGACCAAGCGGCTGAGCGAATAAACCGTCATACCTGTTTGCACCCAAATACTTGTTTGGTTTCTCAGCCAAGGCCGAATGCAAACTCCCTTCTCTCTTCTCTGGGCTCTTCTCCTTTAAACCTCCCCCTTCCCCTCTGCTACCAGGACACTCCCTGGCTGCATTTCGAAGCACAGCCTCAATTAGGTTTCCACTGGAGTAGCAGGGAGAGCTCCTATCACACAACAACCTTTCACAACACACCTACTCCTGCTCAACTTTTGACACCTGCGTCTTGCGCCTTCACAATTTCCCCCCCGAAAATACAGAGGCAGGACAAGTAAAAAAGTCCAGTGTTACTATCCATCGAAGAATCTCAGCTCTCCCTCCAAGAGAACAGCTCTTGGTTACTCTTGGCATTTTCTCTAGCCAAATGCCGCCTCACAACCTTGCCCTGGATCATTTCATCCTTCCATCTCTCTGCCTGCCTTTCACCTATCCACGTTCTATTATACAGCGCAGCTGTGAGAGAGGGTTTGAACTTGATCAGATATTCAAGGCTAGACTCCTGTGTTAGCAACTTGTTAGGGTTGTGACCTAGAGCGAGTGACTTAATGTCCCTGTATTTTCTTTTCTTATCATAAAATTAGGGATAATAATACCCACCTCCAGTGGCTGTAGGGAGGATTGGGAATAACACTCGATGCCTGGCTTAACCAGGCATCAGGTAGAATGCTTTAACCTGGCTTCTCAACAGAGCTGAGAAATTGCACTCGTGCGCTTTGGTATTAAACACTGCTTTCCCCTCTTTCTGTAAAAGGCAGTTAATTTCCCTCGTCTATTACTGCATCTTGACTGCCTCGTGATAGAGTGGATCTCTCCTCATCTCTTAAAAAAGAAGATAGAACATCATTTGAGTTTCCCTTGAGGGACAAGGTTGACATTTCTGACGCAGCGACAAGGCAGTTTCTGCTTCTCCTTTGCTGCCACACTCTTGGTCACTCCCCACTGTGCCCCCTGCCATTGGTGTGTTTGCCTCTTCCAACCTCCCCACTTCTGATTTTCTGCTGATGGTCTGTTCTTTACATGAAATAAGACACCTAAGCTGGCTAAGATTATCAGTGGAGTTAATAAGCCCCCAGTGACAATCTGGGGACTCTCTGAAAGATCATACCCTTCAGACTCTGCTTGACAATTTCAGTGACTTGGTAAGCTTCTACATGTTACCTGTGGGTGTCTCACAATCTAGTTGTGGGAACAAGACAAACATGCAAAACAGTTGAGAATCATATAGGTCGGACTAGAATCAAACCCCACCACTATAAACACTGTGGAAAAGGGGGGAGGTGGTGAATCCGTCTCCAGTGGCAGACAAAAAAAGGGCACAGAAAGCACCCCATGTCCCAGTTCTCCCCTCCCTCACCGTTGCCTTGAATTCCGTAGCCTCTCCTGCCTCTGCTTCCTCATCTGTAAAATGGGGGTGATAATACTATGCACTTCGTACTATTTTTATGAGAGCTAAGTGAGTCCGTGTTTGTGAGGTTCTTAGATTAATGCTTGACATATAACGTGTTCTTAAGTGCTTTCAAACAAGTTGTGAAGACGCAGGGGCTGAGATGGTCAGCCAACACACAACAAAGAGGGGCAGGGAGCCTGGGCGTAAAGCGAGCTGTCCAGCCAGGTCAGGATTCCACCCCGCCTCCCACGTTGCTGAGCAGGCGTGAGCATCCGCCCCTGACTGCTCCCTGAATCTGCTTCTCTGAGCATCAGGGTCAGGCTGGGTCCTGCTCTTGGTTCTCCCAGAAAAATAAAAATGTTCTCTTCCTAAAAGGCCACATATGCTTTTGTTCCCTCGTCAGACATCCCTTTGACTTGGATCTTCAGAGACAACCCGAGAGCATTTTTATAGACAGTTGCCTGTCTTCACACTAGGACTGGTCTTGGCATGTATATGCTTATAGCTGTGCTTACCTATATAGACATAAGGATGGAGTTTCTGTTTTATTCCAGAAATGATCTGAGGCCACTGGAGAAAGTTTTGTGACCTGGTGCCCATCATTTGCCAAAGGCTGGGCTAGTACGTACCTGATGCCCATAAAATAGCTTTATGAAATGTGTGTGTGTGACTTTAGCCCCAGTTGGCTGAATCTGGGTGAGCTGTGCAGTACCCCCTGCAGCATTAGCCGTGTTCCTGGCACTAGCGGGTAACCGCAAAACCTCAGAACTTATTTCCCTGGGATGTGATTTCTTTTATTAGCGCTGAGGCCTGGCAGGTGTAAGTAGGTAGAAATGGTCTGTGGTATTACAGAAGCCCAAGGACACTTCCCAAGTGGATAAGGTGGTAGGTGCTGGTTGGGTGGCCTGCCCTCTGTGGGACTCTGAAAATGCTGCCCCAGGCCCTGAGAATTGTGGATGGAAGCCACAAGGAGCAGTGTTCTGTCACTCACCATCTTGCTGGTGTTAAAATGTCATGTCCACATCTACCCCCCCACCCCGTGCCAGGAGCAGGTGATGACGTGTAGTCAGAAGCCCGGTTACGTTTAGGAATAGGTTTCCTGGTGTATGGGATGGGGGGCATCTTTAATGCCTGTTTTGTACCCTCTCAGCACCTCTTTTTGTGGTGCCCATTGCCGAGGTCACCAGGCGCCCTCAGGTGGAGTGGATTTTCTCTTGCTGCCTGCCGGGAGCTCTCCACCTATGATGTCTGCAGACACCACTGAGCCACACATACTCCCACATTCTATACAGTTCTGGGAGAGAAGGGAGTCAACATTTTCAGAATAATCCTTGAGCAAGAGAAGCTGAGACAAGGAGTAAATACTCCCATGCTCCCTCTCTCTGGATAGTCCCAAAGTACATTCTAGAAAGTTTCTCAGAGGGGCCACAGTGGGCTAGATCCCCACTGATTACAGGCGTAACAAGTTCAATCATGCCTCCTTGAATTGGCTTTCCTTCTTTCTCTGTTTCACTCTCCCCAGTGCCCCCTTCCTTCTGTTTCTTGGGCTCAAATCCCTAAGTATACTGGCTGCTCTAGTCTGAGACTAGGCACCAATCCTAGTCTCTGGCTGTGTGTTTCCAGGCTCAGACAGCAGGAAGGACCACAAGAGCAGGATGGCATGAGCCTTAGCCAAGACTCTGTGACAGTGTTACCACACAGAGCTCTTAAAGAGGAAGATGAACTTCAATCCACTGTACATTATGCTACCATGTGCTTGTTGCTAATGGTATCGGTAACAACCAGTGTCCCCAGATTGCAGGCTTGCAAAATTCAAGCGAGTCTGACAAAAGGAGGGCACTTAAAATTGTTCCAAAATGGGTAAGAGGAAAATTATCATGATAAGAGACGAGGAAATTTAACACATCCCTCTTATTAGTGAGTTTAATGGAGTTTCTTCTTCCAAACTAAACTGTGGTTGAAATGTGTGGTGCCCTTAAGAAGGAATCTTCAGTTGAATTCCCAGAATTTCATTTCTTAGTGGAAAACTGCCTGCATTTCACATAAAGTCATCTGCTAACATTCGCACAAGTGTGTTTGTAGGAATATCTTGAGACCCACAAGGAACCAGCCTTGTTCTGGTCATAATGTCCTCATTTTACATCATCAGAGAAAATAACTCTATCATATTTAGAAGGAATATGACAAAAACATACAGCAAAAGCCGATATTCCTATTTTTAAGTGATAATAGCTGAGGTCCAATCCTTGTTTTCACTTATCAGCGTTGCTGCACAAATTTCTTTAAAGAGAGATGCTAAAAAGAATGTCAAGAAACTTAAGTACTTTAAAGTTTTGATTCAAAGAAAAGAAAAAGGAATGAATCAGAGGCAAGAAGGTGATAAAGATGATGACAGCAACATAAAGAGTGCTAGATGGTCAACGAACAGCTCTGAAAACTTAGGAAAATTGAGGGGGGAGAAATTAAGTCTAGTTTCCTAATTTAGAACTAGAACTGGGAAAGCACAATAAGCCACTGCTTCTGTGATATAAAATAATAAATTCTAAAAACCTGACCTATTCTAGAATTTCTTATCCCTTTCAGTTACTTCGTTTAGAGGCATTATTTAAAACAAAATGAAAGAAAAAAAAAACGCACCTGTAAATGCTGGGAAGCCTTTATCCTGCATTTCTTTATCAGATGAATTGTCACCTATAGGAATTCTGATGGGATGGGGTACAAGGCAATAACTTTTGATCCTTTTAATTATTATCTGGAGGCTAGAAGCACAGCCCTGGGAGAACATATTCAGCAATTCAGTAGAGAATCTTGGTTAATCAAAAGGCAGCATGATACAATAAGTAATTGATGGAGAGTTCACATAGGGAAATTTAGTGTGTATTAAAGGTTATATTTCAGATAAGTGGGGAAATTTCAATTATTCAATAAATGGTACTAGGACAAGGAGGTAGCCACCTGGAAAAAGTTAAATAAATCCACATCTCATTCCTTGAGCCAAAACAAATGCCAGGTAGAAAACATAGTTAAATATAAATAAAACTATAGAATATTAAAGAAAACAGAAAATTTTAAAATAATTATGCAGTGGCGAGAACTTTCTATGGCTCAGAACACAGAAACTATAAAAAAGGTAAATTTAACCACGTGAAAATTTAAAATTCTGCACAACAAAGAAAAAACAAAAATTCAAGACAACCATCACCTAGAAAACTAACAGCAACCCGTATCACAGACATGGAGATAATTTCCTTGCTATATAGAGACTTACAAATGGCTCTTAAAGTACATAAACATATTCTCATCCTTACTCATACTAGATGAAATACAAAATAAAACCATAAAAAGACACAGTCAGAATGACAGCTGTCCATAAAGAGGCAAGAGGACGTCTTAAATCTTACACACATAGAGACCACCTGGAGATGCGATTAACTTGCAGAATCTCATGGATAAAGTCTGGAGTGGGGCCTGAGAATTTGCATTCCTAACAAGCTCCCTGCTGATGCCTGCACCAGGCCCAGTGACCACACCCTGCGTAGCATGCATTGCTGGTGGGCATGTACATTTATATTACCTGTCTGGAGGGCAATTTGGTAACACCCTTCAAAATAAAAAGTGCACAGGCTGTCAGCAAGTCCACTTTCGTAATTCTACAATAGGAGCAATGGATACAATTGAATTTGCAGATGGGAGAAATCCAGACAATCCAGACAAAATCCATACATTGAATATGCAAATGAGGCAAAGAATAAGGCTGATACGGATGCAGAGAAATCTCCAAGAAACTTTAACTTGATAAAGAAGTTTCAGAAAAGAAAAACCACACAGATTTGTGTCTCTGTGCGTGTGTGTGTGTGTGTGTGTGTGTTATTGAATGGGCTGAAGACATACCTGAGTATTTTTTCCACCTTCACTACCTGTACAAACCCACTCTGTCATCTAGTTCTGCCTCAGACAGTTTCCGTAACTTTCTCAAACTCGCTTGGTAACACACAAGCACACACACAACTGCAAAGTGCTATTGGCTTCCCATGGAATTCCCTTTCTCTCTGATCCATCATTGTGGGCAGATGGTCACAGCTTCCTGCCCCTTAGATCCTTCAAATATGAATCATCGGGCATCATGCTTTCTTTCCCCTCCAACTCCAGGAGACACACTTCAAGCTCTCCAGGTAGACTCCTTGAAGCCCCTCTCAGGTTTAAGGAGTGGTAAGGCAGAATCTTGTGTTATTTAAGCCGCTACTTCTGGAGCCTCTGCCACTTGCTTCATTGAAATAGATGTAGCTGTAGATCTTATTGCATAGACTCTAATGTTAGAGACCATAAACTGGTAGCCTCGGCCATGTCTGGCAGCAGAGATATTTGGATATTTTTCTTCTTATTTTGTTTTGTTCAGAAATTTTTTCCCAGCTTTATTGAGAGACATAGACACATAATATTGTGTAAGTTTAAGATGTACAACATGTTGATTTGATACATTTATAAATTGCAAGATTATGGCCACAATGGTGTTACCTACCACCTCCATCCCATCATAGAGTTACATTTCTTTTTCGTGCTGAGAATATTTAAGATGTACTCTCAGCAACACTGCAAGTATATGGTACAGAATTATTACCCATAATCACCATGCTGTCCATTAGATCCCCAAACTTGTTCATCTTCTAACTTCAGGTTTACACCCTTTGAGCAGTTGTCTCCCCATTTCCTCCACCTCTTCACCTCCTGTTTCTCTGCGTTTGTCTTTTTGCGATTTCACGAGAAATATTTTGTTTGACTCTTGACATCATGCTCAGCATTCCCAAACCAGAAGATTTCACTTAAACCTCCAGAGTCTGAAAATTTGAAAGATCTGCCAATAAAGGGCCTGTGTTCCTCCTTTGAAAGATTTGGCTGGAGCTAAGCTGTGGTCATCCCTTTAGTGAGACCCACAGGGGCCATGTTCCAACCATTCCCTTGTCTCGGGTTTACTCGTTATTATGCTAGCACTGTAGTCTTTCTTCCACCCTCCTGTTTCTTTCCCGGGTGTACGTTTGAGTCTGTGATTCCTCCCCCCACCATGGAGAGCATTACCCTTCGGGCAGGGCTGGGCCCCAAGCAAATCTGCAGAGCTCCAGAGCATCCTATCACGTCTTTCTAAACTATTTCCCCCTATTTAATGCCTCTTCCCAACCTCCAA
Organism: Grampus griseus; assembly: GCF_964374135.1. Taxonomy (NCBI): domain Eukaryota; kingdom Metazoa; phylum Chordata; class Mammalia; order Artiodactyla; family Delphinidae; genus Grampus; species Grampus griseus. Next base: position 13,216,145 of record NC_139004.1, read on the forward strand.
ATCCACAAGTTAGTGCTTTCCTATTGCCTCAGGTTCTCCTCTTTTCTGAAAGAAATGGGATCATCTCATTCACACTAAATTGTTAGTGATTTAATGTGCCTTTGGGGGGAAAAAATAGCCGGAAAATGCTCAGCACTTCCAAATGGTGAAATTCCAGCCAGTTGGACACTTGGATGAATGAGGCATTTGGGGGCAGGAGACTCTTCTCTAAGACCCTCCAAACCACACCTTGTGAGCGATTACTCCTTCTCTGCTTTACGTCAGCCCGCTAAATTATTTGCCAAATCCATGAAGGGCTGTTCCTTTCTGTTTCTCAGGCTAGTGGTTTGCCAAGGAATCCCTGCCCTAGTTGGTTCTTCCTGGAAGAAATATTTATATAATTCACTCCTATTCTGAGATGGGGTGCCCTGTGTGTTTTAGCCTACCAGAAGCTTACTATGTGCCAACAGTGCAGTGTGGCTATAGACAGACGCACACACGCGTGCGCACACACACAGACACACACTTGAACGCAAACTTAGCCACGTCGTCCATAGATAAAACATAAGAAGTAGTTTCACTGAAATTTTAACCCACATCTGGGGATTTGTACAGCTCATTCGGAGAGACCACATTTTGAGAAGAATGCTGGCAAGTTAATAACATTCTGAGGAAAGAAACTGGGAGAGTGGAGAGGTTGGAACCGCACCAGTAACAAAAGAAGGTTAAAGAAAGACTCAATGGCTGCCTTCAAAGGTTTGAAGGACTGTCACCAACAGGGAACCAGATGGATTAGGTTCTTGTTATGCCAAAGAGCAAACCAAGACCAATGGATACATGTTAAGGATGAGAGTGGGAAGTGATTTTGGCTCAGGGAAGAAAATTTAACAGCTACTAGATAGAGATTACATGAAAATGACTTTCCCTTTCACTAAAAATATCCCAGGAGAGGCTGTTTGACCATCTGCTTGGAATGCTATAGAAAGAAACCTTACAATAGTTGGTGGCCTGATTTGATTTTTCTGGGACTCTTGATACCAAATTCCACTTTTGTATGATTCCACTTGCATTTCGCAGAGAACACATCATCCACGAAGGCAGGATAATGTCTCTACCTATTCCGTTTGAACTTCAGTATAATCATTGAGGTCCAATTACACCAATGTTCCCTTTCAGACCCAGCATCTGTGATTTCTGTAATTTCACGTTCATGCCCCTTGGATGTGCATCCTTTGTATTCTTGTTGGCAGTTAGCATGTAAAATCGATTTTCACTCAACGGGTTTTTCCTAAGCACCCTTGTAAAGCAAATGATGTGGCCAATTGTTTATTTTCTGGACAGCCTTTTTCTGTCCCCATAATGGGGCTAACATATCTATGACTCACATTCACAGGACAGAAGGATTGTTCTGGTTTGTGCTTTTACTTCTTTTGGCCAACTGGAGAGTTATTTATAAACATTTATCGATTTGGATTCATAAACCAAAGGGGGGGGGGATCTTGCTGTGCTGGTTACTATGGTAACTAGCATTTCACACGTTTACTCACCAGCCAGCAGTGATGGCTCAGAACAAAACCCAAGGCCTACCTGTAGCTTCAGACTGCGTATTTGCTCCTTTTACATTTTTAATTGAAAATCAGTTATTTCCTCCACCAGTGCCATGCGACAGCATACTGTATTGAAGTCGAAAAAAATATTTTTCAGATTTATTCCTGAGAATAAGAATTTATTCTGTACTTCTCTTGGGGCATTTTCCAGACATATGTGACTTCTAATCAATTTTGATTGTCAAGAATGAAAAAGATTCCACCTCGACTCTCTGCCATATGTTGAGAGTGATAGGGAAGAAATTTGGGTTCTATTTTTTATCTTCAAGGAACTTACAGCTGATTTAAGGACCATAAGTATAAAAGCAGCAGACAGACAACACAAGAAAAATGTAGTTAAGTGTGATACCAGGTAACAAAGAGGGTAACAGAAGCAAAGCATGCTGGCTGGAGCACAGGCTGCAGAATGAGACAGAACTGGTTTGACCCTAGTATGGCCTTGAGTAAATTACTTCATTTTTCTGTAACCCTCTGAAATGAGAAGCATATCAGCCACAGGGTTGTCTTAAGGATTAAATAACAGAATTATATAAAGTGCCTAAAATAATGTCAGACCCATAGCAAGCCCCCAAGTAATAAGAGTTATTACTTTTGTGTTGGGCTAATTTATTGAGGTAATAAATTGTGTTTTGTTTTTGCCATGAGAAGATCCAGGTTTTATGGGGGAGGGGAGCTTATACAATTTTTAGGTCCTGTTTTAAAAACATAATAAAAACTTATGAATGTAAAATCAAGTATAAGGAAGAACTACAAATGCAAAATAAGCAGACAAAACCCCCCCAAATAATATATTTTATTATTTAGTTGCCTGACATATGTCTGTAATATTTCTTCCTACACTTTCTGACTATATACTCTTTGATTGCCTCTTCATATGACACTGTTTTTGTAACACATTCTACAAAGCAAATACAAAGATAACTCAGTCATTCTTCCAACAGGGTTCATTGAAATTTGCTTTTTGTTACTGACAGTTGGGATGCATAAAACATGTGACTTCACATTGGATATCCTTGCTGTTTACTGCTACAGGCTTCTGTCTTACAAGCACAGGAATTCTGATCAATTTTATTTCATGTGATTGCCATGAAATAGGAAGAAAATAAAAGGAAAATAGGATAAAAAATATAGTGCGTGTATAATTGTATATGCAGCATCATAGGGTATATTCCGAGAGCTTCTGTTTTGACTAGGCACCCATGAGAATGGAATACTTGGCGTACATTTTCCTACATTTGGTGATCGGAAGAATTTTTCACAGGTCCCCTTCCAGTTCCATGCAGTTTAAACCTAGCTTTTCTTCCACTATCTGTGTATTCCTGGTGCCAGGTACCCAAGGAGACATACATGCCCTAATTGATCCGCCAGCCTTGCCCAGGGAGTTGACAGAATGGTAATAGCAGGATTTCTAGGAGCCATTCCTAAACCAGAATGGCCAGCAAAAACCTAACAATATACGTGAGTAACTGCCTACCACATAAATATATTCTACTAAATCTAAACTGAATGTTTTTCCAAGTTAACTTCCTCTAAGCTGGATCCCCAAAATGCCCATGGCCACCCATCACCACCCAACACTAGGGGACAGAGAGAGTTGTCAGCTGAAATTAGAATATCTTATTTCTGCTAATTTTGTAATGACCATGTGAATACATTGCTGGGGTTCCTCCCAAGGCCTTAGGACCATGCAAGTGAGGCGCCCTGAAGCTAAATTTCATTACCTCCATGGAAATGCTTTCAGTTCTTTCTGCTTTAGAGCAAAGTGAAAAAGAACGTGAGCAAGGTCTCGGAAGAGGTGCAGCCCTTGATGGGATCCTGGGACAACCCCTCAGATATGAACCGAGTCCTTGTCAATAAGCTTATGAAATCCATCTCTGGAGGACCTTGAAGGGCAGGCAGAGGAAGAGCTAAGAGTGAAAGGCTTTGGGCAGGAGAGAGACTAAATGAAAGCATTTTAAAAGATTAGTTTGGCTAATTTGAAAAGATACATGCACCCCAAATTTCATAGCAGCGTTACTTACAATTGCCAAGATACAGCGGCAACTTAAGTGTCCATCAGCAGATGAAGGGATAAAGAAGATGTGGTACATATACATGTATATACACACACACGCTATGGACTACTATTCAGCCGTAAAAAAATGGAATGTTGCCATTTGCAACAACATGGATGGACTTGGAAGGCATTATGCTAAGTGAAATAAATCAGACAGAGAAAGACAAATACTGTATGATATCACTTATATGCGGAATCTAAAAAATACAACAAACTAATCAATATGCAAAAAAAGAAGCAGACTCACAGATATAGAGAACAAACTAGTGGTTACCAGCAGGGAGAGGGAAGAGGGGGCAAGACAGGGGTAGGGGGGTAAGAAGTACAAACTATTATGTATAAAATAAACTACAAGGATATATTGTACAACACGGGGAATATAGCCAATATTTTATAATTATAAATGGAGTATAACCTTTAAAAATTAATTTTGAAAGGTTAAAATAAATAAATATATATATAGACAGTTTAGAAAACTTTGAACTTCCATTCTTCATATTACTAAGAACAAATCTGCATTTGATTCTCTCTGACAAAATTGAGCAATTATAATATCTACTATTTCAATGTTTTCCAGAGAATTATTTCATTCAATTCTTAAGTAAAGAAATTGTTTATGGTACTTCCCTGGTGGTGCAATGGTTAAGAATCTGCCTGCCAATGCAAGGGACACAGGTTCAAGCCCTGGTCAGGGAAGAACCCACATGCCGCGGAGCAAATAAGCCTGTGCGCCACAACCTCTGAGCCTGCACTCTAGAGCCCGCAAGCCACAACTCCTGAGCCTGTGAGCCACAACTACTGAAGCCCACGTGCTACAACTACTGAAGCCCAAGTGTCTAGAGCCCATGCTCCACAACAAGAGAAGCCACCGCAATGAGAAGCCCGCACACCGCAGCGAAGAGTAGCCCCCCGCTTACCGCAACTAGAGAAAGCCCGCACGCAGCAACAAAGACCCAATGCAGCCAAAAATAAATATTAAAAAAAAGAATGATTAAAAAAAATTGTTCATGTTAAAAAAAAATGTTTTAAATAGAAAATAAATAAAAGACTAGTTTGAATGAGTACCCTTAGTTATTTGCAGAGGCCCAAAGAGAAGCACATGGACCTCAGCCAGAGGCAGAACTGACCATTTCAGGAGCCCAGAGAGGAGACGAGGGAAGTTGTATCTTCCAAAAATACGCTGTTTAAGGCAGTCTGTGGGTCTAAACTACAGACCGTTGGGTTAAAATGCTCTTATGATGAATCTACCTGGCCTCAGACACAGGGGGAATATACAAAAACTGTTGCTGACAGTTCTTTCAGGACACTTACTCCAACTGGAATTTTAAACCAACAAGCTGTCTTGTCCTCAGAAGTCAAGATGTGAATGACAGATATCAGAGAGAAATTCCGCTCCAGCGGCCAGGCCGTTCTGCACCCCCTGAGGTCTCCCAGCTGTCACCCAGCGTATCCCAGCTTGTCTGGTGGACCATTGCATTGTCTCCTGAGGACTACTGGACAGTAAACAGAAGAGAAACGAGGCTGGCTGTGGATCACTCAGTTACACAGGGAAAAGTGGCAAGAAATAAGAGATGGACCCATAAAAAGAGGAAAGAATGAACCAGGATATCTGGCTGAAAAGGCCTTGTAATGAGTAAGAGAGGGAAACAAGGGCCTAGAATCATATGACTTTGAATATCAAAATAAATATGGCTACCATATGACCCAGCAATCCCACTACTGGGCATATACCCTGAGAAAACCATAATTCAAAAAGAGTCATGTACCACAATGTTCATTGCAGCTCTATTTACAGTAGCCAGGACATGGAAGCAACCTAAGTGTCCATCATCGGATGAATGGATAAAGAAGATGTGGCACATATATACAATGGAATATTACTCAGCCATAAAAAGAAACGAAATTGAGTTATTTGTAGTGAGGTGGATGGACCCAGAGTCTGTCATAGAGAGTGAAGTAAGTCAGAAAGAGAAAAATACCGTATGCTAACACATATATATGGAATCTAAAAAAAAAAAAAAGGTCATGAGGAACCTAGGGGCAGGACAGGAATAAAGACACAGACCTACTAGAGAATGGACTTGAGGATATGGGGAGGGGGAAGGGTAAGCTGTGACAAAGCGAGAGAGTGGCATGGACATATATACACTACCAAACGTAAAATAGATAGCTAGTGGGAAGCAGCCGCATGGCACAGGGAGATCCTCGGTGCTTTGTGACCACCTAGAGGGGTGGAATAAGGAGTGTGAGAGGGAGGGAGACACAAGAGGGAGGGGATATGGGGATGTATGTATATGTATAGCTGATTCACTTTGTTATAAAGCAGAAACTAACATACCATTGTAAAGCAATTATACTCCAATAAAGATGTTTAAAAAAAACAAAACAAAACACATGGAGATACCACTACCTACCTATTAGAATGGCTAAAATAAAATATAATGACAAGACCAAAAAAAAAAAGGCCATATTGTGTACCCTAAATCAGTACAGTGGAATATATGTATTTGTATGATAGGCCAATATGCCTGGATTTTCAGTTACTTATTTGTTCAGTGACTCTTGACTGAGTGTCTGCATGTGTCTATAAGCATTACTGCTGGAGGGAAGAAAGTAATGTTCAAGACAGACAAGGTTCCTATTCCCATGGAACTCACATTGTAGACAGAAGGAGAAGGGAAGTGAAAAGATAAAAAAGCAGAATAGTTTCAGATGCTACATTGCTAAAAAAAAAAAAAAGGATAATAAGATAGAGTTTGTGGCATATGGGGAAGGGGCTCAGCTATTTTCCCTTAGGTGATCAGGAAAGGCCTCTGTGAGGATAGGATGCTGGAGCTGACAGATAAGAAGCCATCCGTCATCCAGACACCTGTGGCAAAGCATCCCTGACAGAGGGAGCACGGAAGACAAGACCCCTTGAGGCTGGAGGAACAGACAGAAGAACAGAGTAGCCAAGTAGAGTGGGCAAGGGGGAGAGCGGTTAAAGCATGAGGGCACAGAGATAGGCAGGGGCTGGCAGATCCTTTACGACCGGTAGCCATGGTAAGGCATCTGCATTTTAGTCTAAATGCACTGGGGAGTCATTGAAGGCTTCTGAGCAGGGGAGTGACACAACCCGATGAATGTTTCTAAGAGATGATCTTAACTAATAGATGGGGAATGGATTGTAGGGACAAGGATAGAAGAAGGGTAACAGGTATATAATGGTGGCTATGGAGCCATAGAGTCAAGACATACTATGACTTGGCCTAGGGTGGTGTGGTAGAGTGCTTGCATGAATGGCCCCAATTAATGGCCTTCCAGTATCCAAGCCCTTTGGTCTAGAATTTACAATCCTCTTCCATCTGACTTTGGGCTTTGAGCAATGGGATGCAATCACAGGCTTGCAAAGTGCTATGCAATGGGGCTTGCTCTCCTGCAGGATTAGTCCTGCTTAGTCTTGGAGCCCTGCCATGCCATGAGAACAGGCTCAGGCTAACTGCCTGCTGGAGGAGGAGAGATCACATGGAGAGGTCCTGGGTCCTGTATCATCCCAGCTGAGGCCATCCTAGATCATCCAGCCCCTGACCAACTTTCAGTTTGAGTGTAGACACGTGAGCAAGCCCAGCTGAGCTCAATGGAGCCCAGTCCAGATCAGCAGAAATGTCCACACAAACCAAGGACAGGTAAGAAATACTAATCGTTGGTTGTTTAAAGCTAGTACATTTTTAGAGTGCTTGTTACTCAATGAGAGCTTGCTTAAAGTAATTGATCTTGAAGGCTAGGACAGCTAAGGAGGAAGGTGCAGCCGGGCGTGGGGCTGGTCAACCAGCATAACTAGAAGGAACCAGGATAAGAAGAGGTTCATGGAAGTGAAAAGCTTTGGTGTAGCAGCCGTATCAGGGGGCTGCTGAAGTGAGGTGAAGGGCCCCACGTCTTCTCCTATCAGTAATTTTATCTTGGGCCTTATCAATAAGCAATGATCTTAGGGTTCAAATATTTCTGGTCTTGCTGGCCCTCCTGCCTAAGAAGCCAGTAGCCACCTTACCTGTCAGGCCTTGTGTCTGGCCTGATACCCTCTAATTCTCAAATCCTTCGATCTCTCCTTCATCTTGGGCTCCCATAGTCCCTGTTGTCAGCACCGTGAAAAGGTGACCTATCATACTTTTGTAGATCGGAGTGGGAATGCATGACTTCTTGGTAAAGTGCGGCTGGGAAGATGAGTCTTTCTTCTGTGGGATTATCTTCTATCCCTCTGAAAACCTGACCTTTTCTTCCTACTGACAAGACAAGGAGAAAATGCTCTATGGCAGAATTGATTTTATACCGAGACAAAATGCATGTATGTATATATAAACGCTTTCCACATGGGATGTACCCATGTGCAACCGCAATGATCTATGTTTAAGTAAACTTGGGACAATAACAAGACTTACGTTTCATATACATATATGCATGTATGTAAAACTCCTATTAAGGATTCATTAGAGATTGTGAAATATGTCTGTTCTATGAGATGACATCTGAGTCAAGGTGATCTTTATTTAAATGACATTAAACAAGGTTACATGAGAACTGCTGTAGTCTTTTTAGGGGACAGTAGTAGAAACCAGAGATAGATGAGACCATTTAGGTGATTCAGCACCTCAAGATCCTTGGCAGAGAAACTTTGCCCAATGCCCTGTGTTCACTTATGCTTCTCCCAGGTCGGTTAAAACAGATGCAAGAAATCAGGCTGTCACCAGCTCCTCAGGAGTTTCTCCTTTGCAGAGTTGATTAAGACCTCTGGCCTTGTTCCACTCTGGTTTAATCTTGTCATTCCCTCCTGGATATACAGTGAAATTCCTGAGCCATATATCCTGCTTATCACAAGTCCCTTCAGAATGTCTTCAAGAAAAGAGGGGAGGGTGTACGTTTCCTTATAAGGAAGCTTTGGACCAAATGACCCCCCATAACCAGCTCACTATTGACCTAAACCACAGACCATCACAGAACCCTTCCCACTTGCCTTAAGGACCAATAAAGAGAGTATCCCAGGCCTCACAAGAGGATAGTTAACTTGACAGGAGAGGTCATAAATAAGTAATTCACTCCCAGGTTCAATTTCTTTTGTTTAGTTTAAGTGTCCAAACGCCACCTTGTTGTTTTATTAATGCAGGTGTCTCATTTCCATTCTCAGTTTCAAAGCTGATGGAGTCGGAAGAAAAACAAAAACCCAAACCAAACCCCTGCATCTGTTAGTAGGCCAAAGTCCATCAATCTCCCCATGAAAAGTATGTTACTTTGGAATACTAAAGAGTAAAATTCTATTGGCATTGTCTTTAGTTTGATTGTTTAGGGCACATACCTTCCTATCCTGTCTTTGTTTGCTGCATCAGTGCTGTCTTACAAGGAGAAACCATGCCTGGCTGTATATAAATTGGACTCTACCAATCTGTGTGATCAGCTTGTAAAGGAAAATTGGCTCTCCTCCTCTAGGATGGATCAGGAAAAGGAGCCCTTGACATGCCTGAGTGATGGTAGAGGAGCTCAAGAGAATGTCTGCTCATAGGCAAATGCCAAAGTTGAACCTAGTAAGCTAAGGACCTGGAAGAGATCCCTCGAGGCTCAGAACCAGAAAGAATTGTAGAGATGGTCTAGTCCAATCCCCTACAGGCATGAAAACGGAGGTCTAGGCAGTCCAAATAACTTCTACGACACTAGCATGAACGGGGAGCAAAGACAAGAGTAAAATCTAGTCCTTCTGACCCCCAAGCCAACACTATAACCTCAGATTCTTAAACAGAATGACCAAATCTTGGGGATACAACTGCCAGGAAATACCCGAAGCTGTAGCATAACTAGGCTACTTCTTTGAAATCTTAAATATTACTTTAAGATAAGTAAGTTAAAACAATTTTTTATTACAAGAAACAAGCATGTATTTATTTTCTAGAAAAGAGGGAGAACCCAAATCTCAAAGGAAGTTTCTGCTTGGGGCAGCCAAGCATAGACTCTCGGAAGGAATGTGTTGTCACTGCTCAGGGCACATCATGGGCTGGTGTAACACGCACTGCTTTTCACTGCAGCACTATTTACAATAGCCAGGACACGGAAGCCATCTAAATGTCTATCAGCAGAGGAATGGATAAAGAAGATACGGTACATATATATAAAATGGACTATTACTCCACCATAAAAAATGGAATATTACTCCATTGGGTTATTTGTAGAGACATGGATGGACCTAGAGACTGTCATACAGAGTGAAGTAAGTCAGAAAGGAAAAACAAATATATATTAACGCATATATGTGGAATCTAGAAAAATGGTATAGATGATCTTATGGCAAAGCAGAAATAGAGACACAGACATAGAGAACAAACATATGGACTATGGACAGCAAGGGAGGGAAGGGGGGTGAGTTGGGAGATTGGGGTTGACATATATACACTATTGATACTATGTGTAAAATAGATAACTAATGAGAACCTACTGTATAGCTCAGGGAACTCTACTCAGTGCTCTGTGGTGACCTAAATGGGAAGGAAGTGCTCGCTTTGGCAGCACATATACTAAAATTGGAATGATACAGAGAAGATTAGCATGGCCCCTGCACAAGGATGACACACAAAATCATGAAATGTTCCATATTTTTAAACTCAGTGGATTAAAGACCTAAATGTAAAGCCAGACACTATACAACTCAGAAGAAACACTATGACATAGATCACAGCAAGATCCTTTATGACCCACCTCCTAGAGAAATGGAAATAAAAACAAAAATAAACAAATGGGACCTAATGAAACTTAAAAGCTTTTGCACAGCAAAGGAAACCATAAACAAGATGAAAAGACAACCCTCAGAATAGGAGAAAATATTTGCAAACGAAGCAACTGACAAAGGATTAATCTCCAAAATTTACAAGCAGCTCATGCAGCTCAATATCAAAAAAACAAACAACCCAATCCAAAAATGGGCAGAAGACCTAAACAGACATTTCTCCAAAGAAGATATACAGACTGCCAACAAACACATGAAAGGATGCTCAACATCACTAATCATTAGAGACATGCAAATCAAAACCGCAATGAGGTATCACCTCACACCAGTCAGAATGGCCGTCATCAAAAAACCTACAAACAATAAATGCTGGAGAGGGTGTGGAGAAAGGGGAAGCCTCTTGCACTGTTGGTGGGAATGTAAATTGATACAGCCACTATGGAGAACAATATGGAGGTTCCTTGAAAAACTAAAACTAGAGCTACCATATGATCCAGCAATCCCACTACTGGGCATATACCCTGAGAAAACCATAATTCAAAAAGAGACATGTACTACAGTATTCACTGCAGCACTATTTACAGTAGCCAGGACATGGAAGCAACCTAAGTGTCCATCAACAGTTGAATGGATAAAGATGTGGCACATATATACAATGGAATATTACTCAGCCATAAAAAGAAACGAAAATCAGTTATTTGTAGTGAGGTGGATGGACCCAGAGTCTGTCATACAGAGTGAAATAAGTCAGAAAGAGAAAAACAAATACCGTATGCTAACATATATATATGGAATCTAAAAAAAAATGGTTCTGATAAACCTAGAGGCAGGACTGGAATAAAGACGCAGACGTAGAGAATGGACTTGAGGACACGGGGAGGTGGAAGGGTAAGCTGGGATGAAGTGAGAAAGTAGCACTGATATATATCCACTACCAAATGTAAATAGATAGCTAGTGGGAAGCAGCCGCATAGCACAGGGAGATCAGCTCTGTGCTTTGTGACCACCTAGAGGGGTTGGATAGGGAAGGTGGAGGGAGACGCAAGAGGGAGGGGATATGGGGATATATGTATACATACAGCTGATTCACTTTTTCATACAGCAGAAACCAACAGCATTGTAAAGCAATTATACTCCAATAAAGATGTTAAATGAATAAATAAATAAATAGGAAGGAAATCCAAAAAAGAGGGGATATATGTATATGTATAGCTGATTTACTTTTCTGTACAGTAGAAACTAACACAACATTGTAAAGCAACTATACTCCAATAAAAATTAATGTGAAAGACGATACATATTCATTGCAAACACACACTGAGATTTGCAAAAAAACAAAATCAACCTTCCAGGCTACAAAGGAAGTGTTGCTAAATGGTCTACATCAAGATGAAGGGGGAAAGTCACTTAGTTTTTACTCATTACTCCCTTTCCACATCCTGCATAGGGAGTTTAGTACCTCTCTTTGTAATCAGGGAGTATTTGCTCCTTATTATTTTGTTGTTGATCTTAAGTGGCCTCTGCAGAAATTGAGACAGAAAGAGTCCCAATATAGCACTCTATTATTATCATTATTTTTTTTTGCGGTACGCGGCCCTCTCACTGTTGTGGCCTCTCCCGTTGCGGAGCACAGGCTCCGGACGCGCAGGCTCAGCGGCCATGGCTCACGGGCCCAGCCACTCCGCGGCATGCGGGATCTTCCCGGACCGGGGCACAAACCAGTGTCCCCTGCATCGGCAGGCGGACTCTCAACCACTGCACCACCAGGGAAGCCCCCAATATAGCACTCTATTACATATATTTTCTATTCGTCTCTTTTCAAATTTTTCTGTTTTTCTTTGGTGTGCCGTAGTTTTACTCCAGTGTATTTAGGTGTGGATTTATTTTTATTTATTCTGTTCATAATTTGGTTTTCATCTGCATGTTTTTCTTTGATTTGAGAAACAGCCATCTATTATCTCTTTAAATATTGCCTCTCTTCAAATACTGTTTCTTCAGTGTGGATCTCCTATTAGGCATATGTTATGCCTTCTGATTCAGTCTTCTATGTTTCTTAATCTCTCATTTTCTATCTCTTTATAATAATTCCCCCCTCCTCCCATATCTTCTTCTCTTTGGATGAATTCCTCAGCTCTACCACGAGCACATTACTTCGCCATTCATCTGTATCAAATCTCTTGTTTACTTATTGATTGAGTTTTTATTTTAATTTTTTCATTTCCTGAAGTTCTCTTTGGCTCCTTTTAACTCACAGTGTCCTATCTTGCGATGCATTCTTTGTTCTTTCTTTTGTCTCTCTAACAATTTAAAATATACTTATAGCATTTTCCCAGTTATCTCTTATGTCTGATACCTGGCATAGTACCTGTTTTTTCTATCGACTCATCCTCACAGGAGCTCATTTCTTTGTGTCGTCCATAATTTTTTTTACTGGTAATTCACATTGTTTCCCTCCCACCCCCAAGGGCACCACTTAATCCTGAGAGGTGGAACTGTCCCTACAGATCCTTTTGCATTTCCTTGTGTCAAAGCCCCGGACATACTACTGACTGTGGACTAATTTTTATGTCTATTTCTAAGCTTCATGTTTCTTTACACTGTGGGTAATAAAAAATGTGGACTTCATACCCACATGGAACACAGGTTTGGAATTTTGTTTTTTCCCTTATTTAGGTTTGCTCACAAATTTACAAATATCTTTGCCCATCATTGCTCTAAGAAGACAACAAGATTCTTTTTAGCTTTCTGGGTTGTTGGGCAAAGTTTTTCTGTCCAACATACAAGGCAAGACTCAAATATTCCCAGATGTAATAAAGAGCTTCATTCCAAGCTCCCCTCCCTGCATAGGTTCAAGTTGATGTGTCCTGTTCCCCATGCGGACAGTAAAATCCTACCTAGTTCTTAGTGTCTGTATTTGGGTCTGGTAGTCCCTGGGGCTTTACTGCTTCATTTCTTGTCATGACTCCAACTGTGAGTTTCTTCTCTGTTATGACACCTAGGCATTTCCCTTTCTATCAAGCAAAATAATGTATTATATTTTATTGTTGATATTTTCATATGATTTGACATCATATAGAAGTTAAAAGTGTGAAATCAGACCATCTGGATTCGAATCCCAGCTCTGCCACATATTGACTATGTGACCTTGAGCAAGTTACTATGTTCTTTGAACATCAGTTCCCTCATTTGTAAAATATGAGGAATAATAATACAGACCTCATACGAGGATTAACAGGATTAACATAAGTGGAGTGCCTAGAGCAGTATGTGGCACATGTTAAAAGTTAAATACGTTATTAGCTATTATTGTTCTTGCTATTTTTCTGATGATCATCACCACCATTATCATCTCATGTATTCCCATGTGTTTATAACAAAAGCAGAGCCCTTTTTAAATGGAAATGCTACAATATATTTTCTTTTTAATCCCAAAACAGTATCACCCTGCCATCTGTCATACTAAACAAAACTCCCTCCTCTCTAGCTCACATAGGCTCAGAGGATGCAAATCAACTTTAAATTTAGTCTGTGTCAACCAGAATTAGGAAGAGTGAAGTGTTTCAATGGCAATTTATATTTTTCTAAACTAATTATAAATAATTTTTATTATCTTCTCTCTTTCTTTGAATCATCTGAATCATGGCTCCTCTACATCAGGGCAAATAATTGAAAGAAGGGAGTTGCAGATTAGTGATAAAACCAATGGCTCAACTGTCAAAACATGCTTTGAGTTGAATAACCTGTTGTGAATCCCCTAGGGACAGAGGTCCTCAGACGTGAAGGCTTAGCAAGCATGAACGAAGTGGAGAATAATGAGGGAGGCTTTGTAGCAAAGTCTAATGAATGACTCCTTGACATTCTCTGATCTCTGACATGACAGGCATATGGTGTTTATCAATAAATAAAAAGGATATAATTACGTTGAGGCTGAAGCAGTCAGGGCTTGGTAACATTTGGTAAGCTGGAAAGCTGTCTGACCTGCTGTTTATTCTGACAGGTGGAATAAAATAAAATATCTCCACAAAAATCTATTTATAGTATACAACAGTCCAGTTGCCTTCAGATTCCCCAAAGAAGCAGTAGGTCATGCCCTAATTTGTGTCCATAGATGTATGTGAATATATTATTTAAATGACACTTCGAGGTAATCACAATTAGTCCTTAGAGCTTTCAATGCATAGCTCCTTAAAAATATCTCCAGTCTGAAGGTTAGGGCTTTTCATGGCATGTGCTTAGGGTAAAATCTTTGCTATCACCCGTAAGTTCTTCTTTCTGTCACATCTCATATTCAATCTTTAGGAAATTCCGTTGGTTCAACCTTCAATCTATCTCTGGAATCTCACCATTTCCCCCCACTTCTACTGCCACCGCCATAGTCTGTGCCCCTTCACCTCTCACCTTGATGATTATGATCACCTCTTAATAGTCTCCCTGCTTTTAGCCTTATCACTCTATCATCTAGAGTGATCTTTAAAAAGATAAGTCAGGTCATATCACACCTCTGCACAAAATCCTGCAATGGCTCCAAAGTCGTTACAATGGCTTCCCAGACCCTGTGGTCTGGGCCCCCATTTTCTCTCCTCCCACTCACTCTACTCTAGCCAACTGGTTCCTTGCTGTTCCTCAGTATTTTAAACACTGTCCCTCAGCCTGGAATACTCTTGCCCTAAAGAACATCTGGAAAAATGCTCCAAGTCCTTGTTCAAATCTTGCCTCTCAGTGAGGCTTATCTCACCAACAACCCTATTGAAAATGCCCTCACACCTAGGTTAAGGGATCCTGCTCTCTTCTTTTATTCTAAAGCATTTATCTTCTAACATACTATATAGTTTACTTATTAATTATGTTCATTGTATTGTGCATCTCTCCCCTCTAAAAATATAAGTTCTATGACAGCATGCATCTTCTATTCATGATGTACCTTACGCACCTAAGTTAGTATTACCAGGTAAAATAAAAGCTATCTAGTACTATTTTAATTTCAGACAAAGAGTGAATAATTTGTTTTAATATAGGTATGTCCTGGGCAACAATTGGTTTACTTGTTGTTTATCTGAAATTCAAATTTACCTGGATATGCTATATTTTTATTTACTAAATGTGGCAAACCTAAGCTAGAACAATGCCTGACACGTCATCACAGAAACATTACATATGGTCTTTTTTTTTTTGCGGTACGTGGGCCTCTCACTGTTGTGGCCTCTCGCGTTGCGGAGCACAGGCTCCGGACGCGCAGGCTCAGCGGCCATGGCTCATGGGCCCAGCCACTCCGCGGCATTCGAGATCTTCCCGGACCGGGGCACGAACCCGTGTCCCCTGCATCGGCAGGCGGACTCTCAACCACTGCGCCACCAGGGAAGCCCATGGTCTATTTTTTAATGAAAATTAATTTGAAAACGTAATGGTGTTTTGAGCTAACTGAAGATACCCTGGACTATCACCTGAAGGCTTTTATGTCATCATTATAAATACTTTTAGGAAAAGCGTATTGTCAAAAACAAAAACACTCAGCTGAAACAACCTAAGTATACCAATCACAATTCAATAGAGCAGAGATACAGTAAATCAGCTTTAAGCATTAGGCTTTGTAGTATTGGGCAAAAAGGAAAATGGAAAGTCCCAAAACCCAAAGCTGAAAAATATGTTGGGGAAATCATATTAAGTGGAGAGCTAGAGCTTGAGGTCAAGTGTAGTCTATTGTTGAAGAAGGTCTTTAGAGGATGAGAACGTGACCCAGATTACCCACATAGCGGACCTCTAGTTGTCTTTTTCAATTAACTGTTGTCACTAACTACTTATGTGACCTTGGGAGAGTCAAGGGATGACAGTGTTAGATGTCTCACCTTTATACAAAGATTTGTAAGATCCATTCTATCTCTAAAATCTGTGATTCTATAGAAAAATATGACCAGAAAGTAAAGAGACTATTTTTACAAACATACTAGAAGTTATATATGATAACAAATAATCAGTGTAATCACCTAATCACTTATCCCAATAATGCTACCAACGATCAGAATATTCTTGGCATTTGTATTTTGGATTTTCCTTTTAGCAGGGTAATATTTAAGAATTATTAACAAATGTTTTAATCTCAGCAAGACACAGAGCTAGGACTTGAACCCAGGCAGTCTGGCAGCACCATCTGAGACCTTAACATCTATGCTGTACTTAAAGTTACACTTCTTGCACGCCACAGTTTGTGGACCGAGATTGATCTACTACAGACTAATACAAGGTTCATAAAGATTTACATTTTCTTCTAAGAGTTTCATATTTTTACCTCTGTACTTAAGACTGATCCATTTTGAGTTAATCTTCGCATATAGTGTAGGATAAAAATCCAACTTTGTTTGTATGTGGATATTCAACTGTCTCAGTACATTTGTTGAAAAGATCATTCTTTCCCATTTAATTTTCTTGGCACACTTGTCAAAAATCAGTTGACTATAAATGTATGGGCTTACTTCTGGACACTGAATTTTTTTATTCTGCTGATCTATATGTGTAGCTTTATGCCAGTACCTCACTGTCTTGATTACTACAGC
The DNA here is from genome assembly GCF_964374135.1 of Grampus griseus. NCBI lineage: Eukaryota > Metazoa > Chordata > Mammalia > Artiodactyla > Delphinidae > Grampus > Grampus griseus. The sequence continues at coordinate 13,233,077 of NC_139004.1, forward strand.
TTTGTCATAATTTTTGAAATCAGGAAGTGTGAGCCCTCCTACTTTATTTTCTTTTTCAAGATTGTTTTGGCTATTCTGGGTCTTTTGTAATTCCATATGAATTTTAGGATCAGCTTGCCAATTTCTGTAAAAAAAAAAAAAGCAGCTGCAATTTTGAAAGAGATTGCACTGAATCTTTAGATCAGTTTGGAAGGTTGCCATCTTAATGTTAAGTCTTCCAATTCATGAACATAGGATGTCTTCCCATTTGTGTAGGTCTCCTTTAATTTCCTTCAGTGATGCTTTGCAGTTTTCAATGTTCAACTCTGGCTTTTGTTTTGTTAAATTTACTCATAAGTATTTTATCTTGATACTGTTATAAATGGAATTGTTTTTTAATTTTATTTTTGGATTGTTCATTGCAAGTGTATAGAAACACAAATGATTTTGTATTGTATTGGTAATGTATTCATTTGGCTTTTGCTTTTGACAGTTTGACATGAAATGTTTATAGGTGTATGCCTAATTGAGTTTTCCTACTTGGAGTTTATTGAACTGCCGTGATGTGTAGACTAATGTTTTTCATCAAATTTGGGAAACTTCAGCCATAATTTCTTGAAATATCTTCCTATTTTTTTCTTTCTCTCTTCCTTCTTTGACTCCCATTATAAATATGTTTGTACACTTGTGTTGTCCATAGGTCTCTGAGTCTGTTCATTTTTCTTCTTTCACTATTCCTGCTCAGTTTCCCAAGCTGGATAATCTCAATTCTATCCCCAAGTTCAGGGTTATCCTTTCTTCTGCCAGCTCAGATCTGCTGTTGAGCCCCTTAGCAAATTTTTCATTCAGTTGTACTTTTCAACTCCAGAATTTCTAATTGATGCTTTTTTGTGTAATTTCTATCTTTTTATTGGTAATCTCTATTTGGTCGGGCATCATTCTCATACTTTCCTTCATTATTTATTTAGATATGGCTTCTTTTAGTTCTTTGAAAGTATTTATAATTCCTGATTTGAAGTCTTTGTCTAGTAAGTCCAACTTGTGGGCTTTCTCAGGGAGAGTTTCTTTTGACTGCCCTGCGCATGGGCTTTTCTGTTTCTTTGTATGACTCTTATTTTTTGTAAGAAATTTGTTAAAACTGGACTCTTAAAATATTATAATGTGGCAACTCTGGAATTCAAATTCCCCCTCTCCTTGGTGCTTATAGCTGTTTATTATTGTTGTTGTTGCTTCTTTGCTTAGTAACTTGATGAAGTAATTCTTTAAAGTGTGTATTCTTTGTTGGGTCTAACCACTAAAGTCTCTGCCTGGTTAGCTTAGTTATCATCTAACAATTGGACATCAATTTCCCAAATGCCTCGAACAAATGTCTCCCAGCGTTTCTCAAGAAGCTTTGTGTCCATGTTGGGATACACATTCAATGCTCTGGCAGTTTAAAACTGTTTAGCCTTTACTTCCTGCTTGCACAGGACCTCAAGGTCAGCCAAAGGTGAGAGATTAGGGTCTTCTCTCAGGTCTTTCCCGTGAATGTGCGCAGTCTTGCAAATGCACGTGGCCTCCTAGATTCTCAAGAATATGGCAGAGTTTTTCAAAGCTCCCTATGGACATCTCATTCCCCGGCTTTATCTTTTAAGTTTCTTATTCATCACTGGGTATCATGACCTCAGGCAGCTACAATGTTAAACAACTACCACTGAAAGTTTTTTGACAAGTGCCCCAGGAAAAAGGCCATCTGCACTGAGTTCTTCATGAGGTCAAATAAAGACAAGCTCTGTGAGTGGAGATTTTCAGGAAGCTGTCGGACAGGTCAAATAACGACAGTTCTCTGGGAATGGCGCATTTGGGGGGATGCTCCAGAACCACTTTACTGCCTCCAGTGGCTGCTAGGCTCCTGTTTTTCACACCCAGTGTGATCGCAAGGGTATTGGTTTTCAAGACTCCTATGAAACTAGAGAGAAGAAGATGGAGATTGGGGAAGATAAAATGCCACAAAGCTCACTGTTCTTATCAAGAGTCACCTGTTTTTCTTCAATAAATGTGGCTCAAATTTTTGCAAGTGTTTGATTAATTTCCAGAATTCTGAAAACACTGATTTTGACAATTTTGGGGGCTGATGCTCTCATTGCTTTTATGTGAGAACAAATTTCCAGAGGTCCTTATTCCACCATTCCTGAAGAGTTTCTCCTCTTTCAGTATATTCTTAAACTACTTGTTTAGACCCTTTGATTCCTCTTGACCAAGAAAAATAGATCAAATTTTGAAAGTTCTGTCTACTCTTTTTTAATATATTGCAACTTTTTAGAGTTTTTTACTATCACAGGCAACTTCTCCAAATGGAATCTTTTTATGTGGGACCCATCCTTTGGTTTTGGCTAATACTGAGCAGCTCATTGATTTCCAAGTGAGGAAAAAGCACTCTTTTTTTTCCTACTTTTTACCTGCTATTTAGAGTTGATTAAAATTTTATTTCTTCTGAAATCTTCATATTCTAGCCTCTTCCTCCTGGTTATAATAGCTTAACAATGTTTTGCTGAGCTAAGATATAAAATAACACAAGTATAGCCTAATTAATATTAATAAAAGAGTGGCAGAGAAATCAGGATACTGACGAACATGATACACACCAAACACGTCAGAAAAGTTTTTCTCTGCCTTACACCAATAAGAAATAAAATAGAGCAATTCGGGCTTCCCTGGTGGCGCAGTGGTTGAGAGTCCGCCTGCCGATGCAGGGGACACGGGTTCGTGCCCCGGTCCGGGAAGATCCTACATGCCGCGGAGCGGGTGGGCCCGTGAGCTATGGCCGCTGAGCCTGTGCTTCCGGAGCCTGTGCTCCGCAACGGGAGAGGCCACAACAGTGAGAGGCCCACGTACCGCAAAAAAAAAAAAAAAAAAAAAAAAAAAAATAGAGCAATTCATCTCTTTAACCCATCTTGTCTGTGGATCTGAATGACCTGAGGAGAATTCTGGAAATCCTTAACCAATGCATTTTGGCATTTAGAGAGTCTTGTGATAGAAGTGTCCAGGATGGTTCCAGGAAAATGGAGGTAGATTTGGGTTTTCTAACATTTAAAAAAATCTCCAAACCTGCACTATTTACCAGTCATAAATATTTTATTCTTCCTAAACTTACCAATATGACTGAGATGATGACATCTCAACATGAACAGGAGGAAAAGAAAAATATATATATATATATATTCACTAAGAAATATATTTTCAAGAAAAGGTAAATATTTAATGGGCATATATGTATACAATATTTGGACCTAAGCTAATTTATTTTGATACATAGTACTATGATATTTCTTATAAAGTACAAGACATCCTGAGAAAATGTTTGTTTGCTTTTTTCATGTAAAATTGCTTGTTGGTCTTCTTTTCCTAAGAAAAAAACAATGACAGTTTCACACCCATAAGTGTGCAAGAAAAAGAAAAGGTAAATGGAAATTGGAAGAAAAATACAATTAGAAAAAAAATCTGTTTTTAAAGCTGTGAGGGAAAATATTTTATAAACATCATCCTAGGATTAGAAAAATAACCAACTGTGCAGTTAGTTACTTAAGTTAAATAACTTTTATATCAGAAATTCATCTCTTCAGTTGTCCTTTTAAATTAAAAGAAAACTGCTTTAATTGTGATAGCCTATATTGACAGGGATTCTCAGTACAAGTTGAAAATGACATTTTTCCATATACAAAGAAGGGCCAAGTACTGTTATGCAGTGTAATATAAATAGAAACAGAATAGATAAGCCAAAATAAATTATCTTCATAAAATGTTTGGGTTGTTTCACTGTGTTTTGGTGGATATAATTAGCTGAACTGCTTTGCTTTGTAAACAGAAAGAGGTATCGCAACCACAGTTATACGTATACACATGCATATTAATCTTTATGTCTTTATTTTCACTGTTTATGTGATTTAAAACAGAACAGTACAGAAAGGTTTCTTTATTTGCACAAGATCCCCTCAGAATCACTGCCAGAATCTGACAGAAACCCTGATTGTGTTTGACTCTTCAGTGTGTTTTTTTGGCTAATTTACTGTTACTTGTCTCTTTGGCAGAGCCTGATATAAGTATAGATAGACTTCGTGCTTTCCTTAGTTGACACTCCTATACTCCATCAAGTGGTCATTCTGCTGTTTCTTCTATTTCTCCCTTCTGGTCTCCAAATTTCTGGAGTTGCCTCTCACAGCAAGGACATAGACCTGTGGTTATATAGGAATATTGCCGGGTAAGGAAAGATCAATATTCAGATGTCAGAGAAAACATCTGGAATGATGTTTTCAGGCCCAGAAAGTTTCCAAGAGAAAGAGAAAGCCAAGCCATTGTAAAGCACTATGATCCGCTGAAAAAACCACACGCTAGGAACAGATATGTCCCCATTTTCACGTCCCTTCTCCATCCAGAACAGGGGGCTGTACACAGCCTTGCCAAACACTTCTGGTTCCTCCTTGACCATGTTCTTTTAAAAAACTCACCCATGTACGCTGAGGCAGTGGTTGCAAATGCTTATATCAATGAGCATAAAATTTCTGTGCTCAAGAACTACATTTGCAGAAAACAAACCTATATATGTATGAAGAAAGGAGAAAGAATTCTAAGGCAGTGAAGATTCACACTTCAAGCTTATGGCTCTCTTAAAAGACATATTTGCATTGTAATTTTGACTCTATGTTGGTTTTAGTTCAGTTACACTGCTTCTGAGCATTGTCATTAACACAATTATGTTCTAGGCTAAACTTGGCGATATTATAATTAATTTTATACAATTTACCCAGAAATTGAGGGATAAGGATGCCAATCTGGGACGCTGACTTTGATGGACCCATAATTTTTTTTGCTTCTGTATTTCAAAATCTGATCATTAAAACTGATCATTTCTTCGTCTTTTGGTTAAGGCAAAAAATTAGTGTGAAGAAGATATTTATTTACTCTGGTAGATTTTTCTGTATGAATATGTACCATAAAAACAGACAAAGAGAGTCCGCCTGCCGATGCAGGGGACAGGGGTTCGTGCCCCGGTCCGGCAAGATCCCACACGCCGCGGAGCGGCTAGGCCCGTGAGCCATGGCCGCTGAGCCTGCGCGTCCGGAGCCTGTGCTCCGCAATGGGAGAGGCCACAGCAGTGAGAGGCCCGCGTACCGCAAAAAAAAAAAAAAAAAAAAAAAGACAAAGAGAACTATCCTGCATTTTTGGTAAAAGTTTGCTGGAAATCCAACATAAGTACACTCATTGCTACAAAACAAGCCTCAAGACATGTTTGTTTGATGAGTTTTAAAAATAAAGAGATACATTAATATTTTTAGTGTAAAGGAGTTTTCACCAAAAATATCCATATAATTGATTTAAAGGAATTCTGGTTCAGGCCATGATAAAGTAGCTGGTAATAATCAGTCTATTATGTGGGATACGAGCCAAAAATGAATGGTGACTGTGGTACACCCCATTCAAAGGTGGCCTTGAAAGACAGTGGTGATAGGAAATCCTCCCTTTGGATACAATTTAGGCAAAATACCAGTTCATCCACCGTTATGTCGGAAAAGAAGTGGTCGGAGGTTAGAATCAATACAGAGGGGTGGCAGCAAGTTATCTGGCCATCTGCTCAGACTCCTGGAAGGAGAAATGTTGGAAGATCAAGGACCCAGAAGTCTTAGGAGAAAGAGGCAGAAGGATCGCTACAGGGCAGTGGGCACCAAGTGTGAAGACATCTGTAGCATGCGTTAATGCCCGTCAGAATGTAACCACCACAAAATGTATCACCACATCAGGTAGACAAAGTGGCTTGACCAGTAGATATCAGCTAGCTTCTGTCATCAGCCACCCAGGGCAGGCACAATGGATACAGGAACAGAGTGGCCAAGGTGACAGGGATGGAGGCTATGCACAAACCCTACAGCTCTTCCCGAGGTTCATTGGATGTCTAACCTGCCAGCAGCAGGGATCAGCGCTTGTTCCATGATACTTCCCTATCTTTCTATGAGACCAACCAGCCCCTTGGCAGCAAGTTGACCACATTGGGCTCCTTCTACCCGGGAAGGAGCAGAGATTTTGATATGTATGAGTATATATTCTGGGTATGAGTTTGCCCTTTCTGTTCACAAGGAGCAGCGTTTGATCCACTAGCATAGGCTTCCACATAATATTGCAATAGGCCGAAATATCCCCTTTACGATAAAGGGGCATAAGACTGGGCACGTGATCATGGAATCCACTGGTTGTAACACATGCCTCACTACACAAAAGCTGATGGCCAATAGAAGGATGGACTGTTCTGTTCAAAACACAGAGTGCTCTCTCAGAGGTGAGACCTTGCAAGATTGAGGCATCATCCTCCAGGACATAGTGTACACTTTAAATCAGTGACCCTTGTGAGGTAATTTGTCTCTGTCTGCTTTTCTCTGATACCAAAAGAGTGGTGTCTTTTCCAACACCAGCTAAGTGTCCAACAACTCAATTCAATTCTGACACTAAGTACCCAGAGTCAGCACAGATCCCACAGGTCAAGGGCTCAGTCCTACAGCATTGCCTCCACTTCAGATGCCAACAGCCTACATCTTGATCTGGGTACCGGTTACATGGGTGTATGCACATGTACATTTAGATTTGCGCAATTGAGTACGTCTAAGTTACATATAAAGTTAACAAAATTTTTTTTCAAATGTAAGATAGGGTTTATTTGAATCCCAGTTGCATCCTTTGCTAGATATGTGACCTATTAGAAGCCATTTCTCTCTAGGCCTCAGCTTTCTCAACTCCAAAATGAGGGATTGGACTCGATGATCCGAATTACATCAAATGAGGCCATCAAAACAGCTCTTTAAAGTGTTCTTAAACATCGGGGAATTCCCTGGCAGTCCAGTGGTTAGGACTGTGTGCTTCCACTGCAGGGGGCCTGGGTTCGATCCCTGGTCGGGGAAGTAAGCTCCCGCATGCCACGCAGTGCTGCCAAAAATAAATAAATAAATAAATAAAATAAAGTGTTCTTAAAAGTTGAAGGAAAAGACAAAAACCCTATTTTTTTTAAAAAAAAGTTCTCAAAAACAAATGGCCCACAGACGTATGGAAAAACAATTAAGCAGCGAGAACACCTTTTTACCCCAGAAAATACATGTGTTTTAAAATTTAAATGCTAACAATTAGTGTGGTTTTTTAATTGCTTCTGAAGCATTCACTCTATTATGTCTTCTTCCCAAAAGAACCCGGAATCTCACAACCATGGGGTTCAGTAGTGTTCCTCAGTTCCGGGCCATCATGGGTCTGAGTGAATCAATGTCATCTCATCCCTGTGTCTTAGGGATGTGTCCCATGATGGGAAAACAGAATGGAACCCAGGCCTAAGAAAATCAACAATTACATTCCTTGGCTTCTAAGTTTGGTTCAAAGGCAAGCTTGTGACCTAAGACGATACAATCGAAAGGAAGATGGGACTTTGGTTTGATAATTGGGCAAAAGAAATTCAGTTTTCCCCTGCATGTGACCAAGGAGGCCCATGGCTCTGAGAGCTGCCGGCAGCCAACTTGCTACTTTGAGGGAGTCAGCTAAGGAACAAAGCCAGCCAGCAGAGGAGGGTGAAGACAGGCGGATCGCAGCAAATGCTGTCATCGTCTTGGTGACAACATGCCCCTTGGGGTCGAACCACACCTAAAGCCTGCCCTGCCTCTGGACTTTTCAATTATAGGAGACAAAAAATTCCTTTTTATTACTTGAGCCAGTGTGAGTTAGGATTTTTCTCACTTGCAAACAAAATTATTCTATTTTATATAGCAACATCAATGAGGATTCTAGAAAACTGACCTTAATATGCTCCTGGTAGAAGTAAAATCTGCATTACCTTTTGAAGGGCGATTTGGCAATACACATCAAAAGATCTAAATATGGGCATACCCTGCGACCTAATATATAAACTTGTAAGAATTCATTCATTCATTCAACAAGTATTTAAGCACTTCTTATGTGCCAAACACTAAACTAGGAGTTGGGGGTTCAGCCATGGACCAAACAAAGTCCCTTATGGAACCAGCCTTAGGAAATAACCAAGGATGTGTAAAAAGATTTATCAACAAGGATGTTAATTTCAGAGCTCTTTATAATAGGGAACAATTGGAAACAATAAAAATGCCCAGCAAAAGGGGATTGCTTAAATAAATTTGGGGGCATTGACATGATAAAATGCTATTTAGGCATTTTAAATGAACTGTAGCAACTATTTAATAATAGACAAAACTATTCACCATATACTATTAGGTGAAAAAAGCTGATAGTAAAACAGAATGTAGGGTAACTCATAACAGCACACGTGTAAGCATATATTTATGTACAAGAAACACCTGATATTAGACACTGTAAAATATTATGTTATTCTGAGTAGAACTGTGAGTGATGTTGATTTTCTTTGTACGTCTTATGCTTTTTCATAATTTTCTGTCATAAATATGCCTTTCCTTTGTTAGCAGGGAAAATATTCATCTTACAACATAACTACAAGTAGTGTATATATATATATATATATATATATATATATTTTTTTTTTTTTGTGGTACACGGGCCTCTCACTGCTGTGGCCTCTCCCGTTGTGGAGCACAGGCTCCGGACGCGCAGGCTCAGCGGCCATGGCTCACGGGCCCAGCCGCTCCGCGGCATGTGGGATCCTCCCGGACCGGGGCACAAACCTGTGTCCCCTGCATCAGCAGGCGGACTCTCAACCACTGCGCCACCAGGGAAGCCCGTAGTTTATATTTTAAAAGTAAATAAATAACACTTGAGTGCCAACATTGAGCTGTCTCCTGATTCCAAGGTGACCCTCTAAGCATCTATAAGTAAAGGGTCAGACTAGCATCCTCCATTCTAGGCCGTATTTGCTCAGGGAGGACTGTCACAGGTTTTTCTAACCACATTTGTACTTTTTATTTATTTATTTTTTGTTTTGTTTTGTTTTTTTGTTTTTTTTTGCGGTACGCGGGCTTCTCACTGTTGTGGCCTCTCCCGTTGCGGAGCACAGGCTCCGGACGCGCAAGCCCAGCGGCCATGGCTCACGGGCCCAGCCGCTCTGTGGCATGTGGGATCTTCCCGGACCGGGGCACGAACCCGTGTCGCCTAGCATCGGCAGGCGGACTCTCAACCACCGTGCCACCAGGGAAGCCCACATTTGTACTTTTTAATGGAGTAAAGCAAACAAGTTCTTGGAGCTGGTTAATGACTGCTTAGACTAGGCCCTAGGTCTCCTGTTTTGGGATCCATGGCTATTTCCACCACACAGTGTCCTCTGCCTCCCAGCAACAGCATTAGAATGAATCTGTCATCAAGAGACAGTCATTCAGTACATTTGGAGAGATCATCAGCTCCTTAAAATAACTTGGCAGCTCCAAGGCTCACTGTTTAAAGATTTAGAACCAAAGTACACCCTGAATTTAAAATGTGAAGAAACACACGGTGGATTTAAAATGCTTGCATTCTCTTCCTTCTCTTTCAGATTTATATACTAGAATGTAAAGTGTGCATACGCTTAAAGCCACTTCTACATGGGCAGAGTGAAACTGTCCCAAGGGCGAGGTTGGCAGGGGACGTTTTTGTCCCCCTCCACTACTGCCCCCCGGTGCCCCCGCTTTCGTTTTTGCCCTTCCCTTATTCTCCAAAGTGACCCTATTCCACTTTCTATTTTCTGGATGCTTGATGTGAAAGAGGCATTATGATTTTCATGATTGAATTACAGTTACAAATTTCCATTGCACTTTACTTACCAGCTTAGATGTGGTTTAATGCAGCATGACTAGAATTCTCCCAGAGGTGGATCTGAGCTGAACTGACTAGGTTTCTGACTGCCAACTCTTCTGCACACTAAAATAGCAGCATAACCTATTACACACATTTGTTATCTGTTACTAAGAGAAAATTACCCACCCACCCAGAGAAACAGAAATACATCTGATCATGGGACCTCTCCAAAGGGCAGAAAACCTGTTGGTTTTACATCGGAGTGCTCACACAGACTCTCAAAATAAGTAAACGTTTCCAAACAACCGAAACAAAAGACTCCGTGGAAGCCATTTTTTTGTGTCCCAAATTAAAAAAAAAAAAAAAAAAGTGCCTGGCCTAAATACTCTACAAGTGGTTAGTTCTAGCTAAGAATGTATTTTCTCTCATCAAACATGCAAGTAGATATCTTTAAGACAGCAGTTCTCTTCAGTAGATATTTCTTCAGTGTTCATGTGTATAGAACCCCGTGGAGGACTTAACTGACCTACGGGAGATCCAATAACATCTAAGAGGCCAACCCTGCCTGGAGGAGACGCTGCCCAGAGCAATGTACTACCTCTGGAACAGGCACCTCCTTAAGTGCAGATAGTACTTCTCTCCCTTCATGAAATGCTATTACCCTCTTTTCTCAACATTCTTCATAAGCCTTGGGCCTGGAGTTTATTTCCATGATTAACTTAAGAGGAAGGGGGTGGGGGGGGGAGAAGAAAATATATAAATGAATGTGAAACTTGTAACTTTGGTTTTGGCTTTTAATAGTCAGATAAAGATTTTGAACCAAGTGGACAGTAATTTACTGTAAGTAATAAAGTCATATCGATCTTGCCATGGAGTAGGAACCCAGGATTCAGGGCTATCCATATGTAGTCATTTGGATATGACAAACGTGGAACCTATTTATAACTTTTAAAGTACTTTATGGCTCTTTCTTTCCAAAGAAGCACACATCATATTGCATGAGGTCTGTGAATATACAAGCGTTCTTCTCTGCCCGAAGCAGCTGAGCAAGCAAAAGGATTACCCCAGTATTGTTTTTCAAACCTGAATTTGTAATGGGTAATTACACAGAAATATTTGGTACTTAATAACCTTGAAACTTTGAATTCAGAAAGATTTTATGCCCCCAAGGCTACATGGTCTGATGGCTCAGGTTCATAAATCCACTGAGAATGTATCTGGCTATAATAACTGTACCCACCTTTGTGCAGATGTCACACGAAACCAGCGGCAGTAACGCCTGGCCCTAGCCCAGTGCCTGCCTTTGGGGGGGCACTCAATGGTTTGTCAAGCAGAACCGGGTATGAATTATGGCTTCGGGCTTCCCTGGTGGCTCAGTGGTTGAGAGTTCGCCTGTCGATGCAGGGGACGCGGGTTCGTGCCCCAGTCCGGAAGGATCCCGCATGCCGCGGGGCGGCTGGGCCCGTGAGCCATGGCCGCTGGGCTTGCGCGTCCGGAGCCTGTGCTCCGCAGCGGGAGAGGCCGCAACGGTGAGAGGCCCGTGTACTGCAAAAAAAAAAAAAAAAAATTATGGCTTCTATTTAAATTGGTTTGGAAAATAAGGAAGTTCCATTCCTCTTAACCTTTGTTTTCAGTGAATCACATAACACCTGATTATTGATAATGCTTTAATTATCTCTGGAATTCAAAATCAGGGATATCCAGATATCATTTCATACAAAATGAGGGACGTTTCAAATGAAGCTATAGATTTACTGTTGGATTGAAGGAATAAAAGCACACCAGGCAGGGGTTACATGGGGTAGGGGGAGGGTGGCTGCATTCTTTTCTCTAGGACTATGGCAGGGAAGCATCTTATTTCCAGAAGCCGAGTTCTACAACACAGGTATCCCAGCATAGGATCAGAATTTCCTTGTAGATCTCACCACTTTACCTAGTGAACATTGGAGCTTCTGGCTACCCTCCCAGACACTCTCCTTCCCTTTATCACAGTCCCTCTGGGGTGGGCTCCTGTCCCGGTAGGAAGAGAAGTGAGACAGCCAAAGTCACTCTTCTCTGTAACTAGTCTCCCCTCACAAAGATGTTTTGCCTGAGCCTCATCTAAGTACAGTAATTCTTAAGTGAACCGCAAGATGGATGTTGAATATTAAAAAAACACGCCTCCTCTGTTTCATGGCCTGCTTTGTTTTTCTAATTTAAAAAAAATCATCTTTCATTGTACCAGTACACAGAGTTCCTTTTAAACCTGTATTTTACTTGAGCAATGAGGAGAGGGTGTTTACAATTTCACTTTCTGGCTCTCATATGTCTGTAAAATATTTTTCTTCAACTGGATTTTAAAAACATTTTCTCAGGAAACTTTAGATTTGTTTCTTTCTATCTCCCGCTGGGGGTTCAAACTTAAAGAAACTGATGACCTCAAAAGGTCAACCTCATGCAGATGTCAGCAAGATGAAGAACAGAATTCAAAATTTTGCTCAAGAATATTTGCATTCCCATTAGCTTTTGCAAATGCAATATATCTCATTCTCTTGGGCTGACTACAGAGGTGCCCTGGAAGGAACAGAAGTATGTGCCTCTCTAATAGGTTAACATACTGAACTGCTTTAAAGAGAATAAATGTTGCAGCCCAGGGGCAATTACTGGGTGGACTTCAGCGGACGCTCCTGGTGGAAAAAAGCAAATTGTGTGCCAACAGTAGGGGGTGGGGGGTGGGGCGGACATTCTGCTCACATTAAATATCTTCATCCAAACCTCAACTACGACCATGATCTTACAGCCTAGTTGAAGGTACTCTTGATAAAAAGAAGTTGCCAAAAGCTGATATAAAAAATAAATATATATGGGCTGCACTGAAGTCTGTATTTCTACAAATGCTTTAAAGATTTGCTGGTAGAAACCAGTGATTATGTAACAAGTCGATTTCAAAAATTACACCTCTTACAATTTCTGTACATCCTGATAAGACACTTGAGATCAAGTCACTAAACATCCTTACAATTCAAATAGAAGGAAATTGATTAACTCTCTGCTTAGGGGAAAAAAGAAAAGGATTTATGATGAGAAATCTATACCAATCTTCCCGAATAGTTAGGGAGGCCTAAGTTAAGGAGGTAACACAAATTTGGTGACCGTGAGGTGAAGTACTAATTTATGGTCCTTTGAAATAGAAAGCAGTGTCTGATAGACAGGTGTCTACGCTTACTTAGCTTGGCTGGGCGGTGAGCAACGAAAGCTAGTGGTTCTCCGCAGCGCACCCGAGGGCCAAAGCTTTTTTTCCCTCCCGGCTCTGCCTTGCTGGTTCTCCCCAGCACCGGCTCTTTGGGGGTCAAGGAAGGTTGGGGGCCCTCCTTCTCACTCTCCAGACCCGGGAGCATCCAATTCCGGTATCGTTGGCGGAGCTCTTGGGCCCCCGCGCCCGGGAGGGAACTGGCCTCCCAGCGAACCGCCCCAGGCATCCGGGCCACCCCCCAGCTCGTCAGTCCGGGTCGCCGGCCCTGTCGCCGAGGCCGAGCGCAAAGACCTCGCGTCGCCGTTTTGGAAAGCGACACAACTCCCAGTTCGGGCGCAGTCCCCGCGACCCGGGTCCTGGCTGGGGCCGCGCCGAGTCCCTAGGACTTTGACGGGTTAGGGCAGGCGACGCCGAGAGCCAAGCCGCCTCCAGCCCTCCCCAGCCCTACCCCAGCGCCGGCTCCAGTGCCCGAGCCCGGCGGCCCAGCGCCGCGCCGCGCCGCGCGGGGAGAGAAGCAGCTGTTCCCAACAGCTGGGGGGCGGCGGCGCAGGGCGCCCCAGGTGCGGCCGCGGCCAATCGCAGGCGTCCGGCCCGCCCCCTCCCCAGCCAGGCGCCGACCCCCGGCCAGCGGGGGAAGGGAGCAGAGAGGGGGAGAGCCGTCCTCGCCACTTGTCTTCCAGCTTCCGCGGCGGGAGGGACGGAACCCGAGCTGAAGCGCGCGGAGTCCCCCGCCCCGGGCTCCGCCGCCTCGCCCCCCGCCCGCCCACCTCCGCGCCCGGACGCTGTCACCGCCGACCCTCCCCGCGCCGCACCCGAGACACCTACCTAATTTCTAGGGAAGAAAAATCTACCTCTAAACGCACCCAGTTCTTCGCTTGAGGACCACCCTCCCTTTTCAGCTTTGGCCTCCCCGCCGGGTGAGTGGAAACCGTTTGCACATCCTACAGAACCGGAGCCTAACCCAGACGATCCGGAGAATTTGTACCGTGACCGGCAGGGGGGGCGGGAGGAGAGAGCGAAGTCAGGTCTCCGGGGCTGCTGGCGACTTCGGCAGCCGCGCGCCCCGCGCCCTCGGCCGACCCCGGCCGCTCGCCCCCGCCTCGCCGCCGTCCTCGCCCCCGGGCTCGCCCGCAGCCCCCGGCGGCCGCGCAAGAGTGCGGGAGACGCGGAGCCGGAGGAGGAGGCGCAGCCGCTGCCCCAGCCGCAGCCGCAGCCGGAGCCGGAGCCCGAGCCGCGGGGCGGGCGCGAAGATGCACACGACCCAGAAGGACACGACGTACACCAAGATCTTCGTCGGGGGGCTACCCTACCACACCACGGACGCCAGCCTGCGCAAGTACTTCGAGGTCTTCGGCGAGATCGAGGAGGCGGTGGTCATCACCGACCGGCAGACGGGCAAGTCCCGGGGCTATGGATTTGTAAGTTGCGCGGATGGGGATGGTGGTGGAGGGGGCGATAAAGAGCTCGGCGGGGAAACAGAGGACCACGGGGGCGGGGAGGGACAGAGTGGCGCTTGGCCCGAGGGATCGGAGTTGGGAGTGAGGGGCTCGGCGTGGCCGCGCGAGGACCCCAGCGGACGTGACCAGCACTGCCTCTTCGCTCCCGGCTGAACTGAAAGTTTGCGCGCGGCAGAGCTGGGGAGGGAGGGCCGGCGCCTGCCTCGCGGGGTTCCGAGGGGACCGAGAGCGCTGCGGTGTCGGGGGACAGGCGGAGCAGGGGTGGAGGGAGAGAACTGTGATGACTGCCGGATTTGGGGGTGCGGAGGTCTGGGAGGGAGGGGCCGTAGCCCCTAAGAATTGCACTCCCGGGTTGGAGGCTGGTCGTTAAGCGCGCTGTTGCTTTGTAAAAATATGTGTGTCTTCCTGGCATTCCGGCTGGGGCAGGGAGGGGACACCCCAGGAGGTCTGGGGCTTTTCTTCTTATGCCACCCCTCCCCACCCCTTTTTTAATTGCAAAGATGAGTTCTTTTAAAAGATGAACCTCTGGCTCTTTCTTTGCCGAAATGAAAGAGAGCATAGTAACCTTCCTGGAGATTTCAGCGAGCAAATTCATTTGCCGAGGAGCCGGGAGCCCCAGCGTAGGACAATAGCTATTGTCGCTGGGGAGTGTTTGCGGGGTTGGGAACACCGGCCGGATGTGAGGCTAGTCTTTCTTTAAAGCAAACAGTGCCTCTCAGGCCGGGTAGGGACCTGGGGAATGGTCGGCGGAGGGGGAATCTGGAGGAGTTCTAAGACAGAATTCAGGCTTCCAAATCTCTGCTAGGCCCTACTAGCACCCTTAGAACTTTGGGGGGTGAGAAGGCGGTGTTTCTTTCTTTCCTCCTTTCTGTTTTCTTCTTTTGTTTTGTTTTGTTTTGGATGGAGGATCAAGGGATAAGTTCCAGCCCCCCCCCCAAAAAAAGAAAGAAAGAAAAAGTTTAAGACCCCCCGCCCCTCAGTTTTATTAACAGGAATGACTTCTCCAGTGCGATTGTTGGTTTCTTCAGGGGTTGATTTAGAGCTTTGTGTGTATGTCTGTGTGTGTATGTTGCTAAGGTCACCATGGCTGACCGGGCTGCTGCCGAAAGAGCCTGCAAGGATCCCAACCCCATCATTGATGGCAGGAAGGCCAATGTGAATCTGGCATACTTGGGAGCAAAACCAAGGATCATGCAACCAGGTGAGCAATGTCCCTCGACGCCCCACCCCCAACTAGAGACCCCCCCCCCCACTTCTGAATAGAATGAATCCCTGATTGGGAAGACACTAGTTCCCTGAGAATCTGTAGATGTTTAGTAAAGGTGAGCTGTGGCTGGTTATTCTACCAAGGCATTAAAGGTAGATGAGAGTTGTAAACACTCCTTTCCTGACTTGAAATGTACCTGTGGGCAAAAAATAGATCTTGGGGGTCAGTTCAGTTTGCACACACCCAGGCTTGAGCTTGACTCATCTGTTTCCTATATACAATCATAGTTCACTCTCCACTTTCTGGTTTTTAGCCACTTGTAGATCATTCACATGTGGGTGCTATGGGCCAAATGTGTCAACTCCAGCTGGTTATACTTCTTAGTGTTGTCTCTCCTTTTGCCACCCGTTGCCCTGTGTTCAGAGCGGGCAATTCAGCTGGAACACTGAGCCAAGAGAAGCATAGGGGTGGTGGTGCCTGGCTGGTAAATGTTCAAAATAAAGTCCCAGAATATATTAGTAATGAAAGAGGATGAAGAGATCTCATGCACTCCAGGACCCTTATGTCACAGATGAAGAAACTGATGCAGAGATGAGAAGGGGTTTACTCCAAAGTCACATAGCTATTAGTCACCAAAAGGGAGAGAATTTTGTTTATGTGAAAACATGACCTCTTGAATGGTTTACAACACTGCCCTGTGCACGAGCACAAATAATTGTGAATCGACTCTTGAACAAATGTCATCTTTTTCTTGGGCATGCAATTTTGAGTAAGTTGTGTACTCTTCATTCTTCAGTCTGTGCATCTGAAATTTTGGAAAGAGGTGGACACTTCAAACAGATTTACTAGGAAACTAGGTTGTCAAGAAAGGGAGTGCATGTGCAAATATTTGTGAGCATTGAAAAACGTGTATTTGTCTAATACAGTGTGTGTGTGTGTGTGTGTGTGTGTGTCTGTGTACGCTATCCAGAAAAGAAAGAAGAGTTTGTTTTGTGAATTTTTAATACTATAATCTGTAAAATCCAGAACCTTACAAAGCATTGTCCAAAGCATTCCAGAATGTTCCAAATTAAAAAGGCTTTTTTATAGATCATGATTCAGAATTGTAGGAAGATTTGTGACATGTAACTTCATTATCGAGTCCTATTGTTCTTGGTTTCATTCCACAAGAACTTTCTCTATGTCTGATTTTCTAAGGTCGTATTCTGTGTCTGTCAACTAAACTTTGCAGATCATTTTTAGTTTCCACTTGTAGCCTATTAAAATTTTTATTTAGATCAACAACAACATTAGTAAAATGACTTTTAAAAATATGTATACTATTTTCTCTAAAGTATTAAAAGAATGATTACCTTTTCTAAGTGAAAGGTGTGATTGCATTTTGTGTAGAAGTAATAAATGCCTAACCATGCACAAATAGAGAATGTGGTATGTTTTATTGTTAGGTTTTGCCTTTGGTGTTCAACAGCTTCATCCAGCCCTTATACAAAGACCTTTTGGGTAAGTCAATTAATCAGGCCCTCCTAAGTTTCAATATGGATATCATTTGTTAACCTGCCTCTTTTTTATATCCAGATAAGACCATCATGTCACAGATTGTTCCCGGTTATACATATTTATATATGTTTGTGTATTTTGAATGCTGATAAAATAAACATTTTTAGATGAGTCAAGTTATCTGACCAAGTATGCAGCCTCCCAAACAGACACATTTGAGCTCATGATTAACAAAACAAAACGAAACAAAAATACCAGGTATGACTTGTGTACCAGACGATTGTGTCCCAACACCATTACTACTGTTCAACTTGACTCAATTGTATTTATCTCTTTCTAACCTGACAGGGCTCGTATACAGTTAAGCTAACTGATCAGAAGGATACGATGATAAGAGGTGGAATAGTTCTGTTTGGAATTAAACTCTGTAACCAGTAGACTCAGACACACAAGCTCAGATGGTGATTAACGATGCATGGATGTTGCTGTTGTTGCTTTATTTTTCACAATAGTCAATAGACCTCCGTGTGCTTTATTTTATTTATTACAGTCATGAAGTGGTGTTGATAGCTAAACTGTGTGCTTTTTTACTTATGAAAAGAGCTGTAGTGAAAGTGTTTTCTTTTCCTCGGGGAAGGGGCTCTTTGTGTTTTTGGTTTTGGTGGTGGTGTTGACGGGTGTTGACTTTTGACTTTGCCATGGGAAGCAAAGGGCCTTTTTATTCCTTGCTTTTAAGCTGTAGCCTGTGACTTCCATTTAACCATATTTTTGTAGTGAGTGCTAAATGGTGTGATTTCCCTCTGTAAGAATACAGATTCATCGCTTGCATGTCCTAAGTTTCTGTTTTACTGGGGTGTTTTTCTGGGAATGGGGTTCTTTCTTCGGCAATGTATATCCACTTCTAGGCCTTCTAATGTAAAGGTTCAACAACTCTCATCCGATTTCATTAACACTGGCCAGGTTTTTGAGTAGAGTAGCACTGACTTTCACCTTCAGACCTGACTCAGGTGAACAGCCTGCTTATATTTGTGTTCTGTGGGTTCTGTGATTACCAGCTTTCCTCATCCAAGCTCCCCCAGTTCCCTTCCATTCAGACACGATATGGGTGGGAGATCCCCACCTACCTCAATTTATTCCAAACACCTAGGGTCTGATTTGGCTGTTTTCTACCTGATCAACATGGTTGTATCTCTAATGCCAGAGATTTACACTCTCTTTTTAAATATTCTAACTGTTTAGAAGTGTTTCATCCTCGACAATAGTTTCTTCTCTAGCTTAGCACCTGAACATCTACATGTGTAACCTGGAAGGTTGGATTCTACCTACAAAGACAGATGTCTACCTTATGTGTCTCCAAGAATAGATCCAAAAAAGTAATAATAATTGGACTCGGAAGAGTCAAGTTATACTTTCCACGAATACCTTCTTTATAACCTTCCCTTTACCATATCGAGATCTCACTTACTGACAACCCTTACTTTTTTTGAAGCCGTAGAAGAGTCTTCTGTCCAATATGATTAGAAAGGGCCTTCGTATACCCATAACGATTTATCAGTGCCACATCCAAACCATTCCGGATACTGATGATAAACAGTGGGCTGATGGGTCCAACTACTTCTGTGGATCCCCCCTCATTAGTCTCGACTATGTTTAAGGTAGAACTGGGGACGAGAACATACATCTTAAGAAGTGATGGTGAACTTAGTCATGATCTCACGTGCATAATCTTGAGACAGTTGTTAATACAGCTAAACTGATCAACCGGTATTAGCATATGAGTAGTTCTCTCTGTGCCAGTGGATGGTACAAAATAAGGCGATGGCACTTTAGTTGGGGAAGCCAAACTAACACAAACGAATTAGGACCTATTATCTGCTAAATTACTTGGTATTATTTTAAGTATAAAAGGAATTCAGAAGAGCAAGAAAATAGGTGAGTTGGAGGAGTTGGACAAGGCTTTGTGAGGACTGGAGCTAGACTTGGACCAGTGGGTAGGTCCTGGACAGGTAAAAGGAAGAAGGGACACGTCTAAAGGGTGTAAGATGAGGGGAGGCTCAGCAAAGGCAAAGAGGAGAAAAGACTCAGTGCGTGGAGAAACCAGACTCTTATGGAGGGTCTTGAGAGCTAGAATAGAAATTTGGACAGGCTGTGGTAGTCCTTATAGATCCTTGAGAAAGAAAGTAGCACGAGGGCAATAACAACCAGAATAAGATGTGTCATATGGAAATTTTAAATGAAGCATATTTTGATAGTAACCTTTGGTTTTTCATCCCTTCTAATATTAGCTGTCTTTATAAAGGATGGGGATTATTACTGTTTGCATAAATTGTTTGAACTTGATTAGAAATAGATAGCATTCCAAATAGACCAAGCAAGCCTTCTCTTTCTTTTTTAAGGGATTCTTAACACTGCTCTAATTCCCGGAGTCTGTACCTAACAACTCACACCTGGTCATCCTAAATTCTATTTAATGCCACATGTTCTTATTTTTAGGCCTGGAAAGAAGCCTGAGAATTTTTAATCTTACTTGATTTGTTTGAAATTCTAGGAACTATTTTTTTATATGGTCTTTAAATGGCCCCCAGATTACTCTGGGCCTTTAAAGAGAAAAACCTTGGCCTGAAGGAATTTCTGATGTAACACAGTGGGCAGATGTACACAAATTTGTGGATTTGCTAAACAATATCTTATAAATATTTTATATTTGAAAGAATCATTTTCTTATTGAAACGTTGGAGAGGAGAGCCTATGGATCTTGAGTAGAAAATTCTGGGCTAGTTTAGATCAGGTTGAAATACACTTAAATATTTACTTAGTAAATATTTAGCACTTAGTACTTGGTACTTAGCACTTAGTACTCCTTTAAGTGCTAAGTTTAAAGGAGTACTCCTTCAAGTGCTAACCTTAGCACTTAGTACTCCTTTAAGTGCTAAGTTTTACTCTAGTTGTGTTAACGCATAATAAGTATTATACTGTCCACTAAGTGGAGCAGAAGGGACAGTAATTAACATTAACTGAACACCTGCTACTTGCCTGGTACTGATAAGGGATTTACATAAATTATATAATTTAATTATCACAGTAATTATTTGATGAAGGCACTGTTAATGTCCTTTCCATGGGTGAAAAATTGAGATGCAGAGAGGTTAATTAACTTCCCTCAGGGACTACTAAGTGATAGAGTCTGGTTCTAGGTTCCGAATCATGGCCTCCAAAGCCATGTTCTTTCCTCTGTGTCAAGCTGTAGTCTGAAAGACACAACTCAGCTCTCTCTTATAATCTAGTAAGAAAACTGAGAAGCGCCCAGAAGGGCTGTCTATATGGCTTCAGATAAGGCAGAGAGACATCAGGTTGGTGGGATCCAGGAAGTCTTCATGAAAGAGGTAGAAGTTGACCTAGATTTTAAACTATGATGGAGGATAGGGAACTCTTGCAATGAATATATTCCTCACTGTAGGCTCTTCACATAGATAATTTTATTTAATGCACAGCAATTCAGAGTTGGAAATACTAGGATTGGAAATATTAGGTTCATTTCACTTATGAGAAATACATGAGACTAAAAAGGTGAAGCAAATTCCTGAAGGCTTTACACATGGTGAGTGGTAGAGCTAGGATAGATAGGATTGCGATTTCAACAGGTAGAGATGGAGTGAGGATTGGCATCCCTGACAGAGGGATGTCGCGAGCGAAGGTGAAGCTCTAGGTGTGTATGGTATGTCCAGGAAACATTGAGGCGCCCAGCTGACCTGGGTTCAAGGAAAGGTGAGAAGAAATACTGGAAAAAGTATTTTGGAGCCAGAAGTATAAAAGGCCTGGCATGCCAAAGTTTAAGAAGTTTGCACTTAGTTTGGTAGGATGTTAGGGACCTAGGTTACTTTAAACAAGTGAATGAGATGCAGCCTGTGTCAGCAGTTTATGTGATAGGTTGAAAGAGGAAACCCTTTAGGATGTCAAAAGTCACAGAGAGATGCCAGAGGGACCTGAAGAGATAGGAAGAAAAGGAAAACGTAGTAAATTTTCTTTGAAAGTTGTCCGAAGTGTCGGCTTTGCTCTGGTGCTTTTATTTCTGCTAGGCATTTACATTCTGTGATTCACTGAGGGAAAGGATGTTGGTAGCTCTCTAGCAGGAGGGAGATTCCCAAATTGCCTTAATGGGCTCCGCAGGCTATTAAAAGAGCTCCTAATACAGGAATTGCTTCAGAAGTGCCGCCTCACCCTTTAGTTCGATTCTGCCTGCCTTCTGAACTATTTTAGTCTCTCCGTGGTCTTCTGGATTCTCCTTTCCTTAAGCCTTAAAAAGTCTAGGGTTTCATTTGCCTGCTAGATAGCTTCCTAACCCTTGCCAGACTTCATGTAGGTTTCTGATAGTCTAAGGAACTTTATACTCATTGGTTGGCATTTTCAAGTGAAAACTATTAATGTAAAATAAACGCAGAGACAAGAGTCCTGTAAGCAACGCTGCCTGTGTATCATTTAAAGCATTCTTCATACACACACACACACACACACACACACACACACACTTTTATCCTGCCTTTTTGTAGGCTAAACTTATTTTCAGTTACCACCTTTATTTAGAGATACAAGCCTAGCAGCTGTCGTGTTGTCTTTGGAACTTTGGGAGCACAGGGGTTAATGTTTCAGTATCAGTGAGATTCATACTGGCTGGCCTTTGGAGCTGATAGATGTTTTACTTTGGCCTTATAAAGACATTTTACCCGCTGGAAACCCTTGTCGCATGACAGGATCAAAAATAGCCCGGCTGCAGCCCCTGCTGTCCATCACCACATGTAAACTGGCATGAGTAAGGCTTTCTTATCCGTGTCTGCACATCGTGGACACGGCGGCCTCCAGGGACGGTGTTTCATAAAGCCACACCTGTCGCTCTGAACGAGCCAGTCACCTGACCTGCAGAGAAGTTCTGAGTGTGTGCATGACCACGAGTCTGGTTTCTGACAAGCAATTAAGAACATCTCTAAGTGTCCTCAGAAACACTTGATGACGTCGTTTCTCCTGGCACTGGGAAAGATCTACAAGTCTAGTAAAATTGAGTGTATTTTTATCATTGGGGTCAAAGTTCACTACCCTCTGTGATAAATTCATCTTTTCCATGGATGTTGGTTAATGAGTGCTTTCAGTAAAACTCTGAAAAGGCAAAGCAAAATTTATGTTTTCATAATCTAAATATGAAGTTTTCTGTTTCGAGTTCTTTAAAATTCAAAGATTGTTACTTGTGCTTGTACTTCTTGTAAGCTGCTTTTGGCAACAACCAGATGGCATTATGGTGTCATATTTTTAGAAATACAGGGGGTTTTGATGGAGATTATTCTAAAGAAGGATGAAAATAAATCAGATATTCACAGTAGCGTTTTAACTGGGCAGTTATGAATCGCAAGAGTGAGAACTGAGATGCATGGGTTTTTTAAAATACCTCTTGTGATTTCTTTTTTTTTTTTTAACAAAATTAACTTTTAAGTGAGGCCATTGGAGTGTGTCTTGTATGTGACCTCTGAATGTATCATTTTAGAAGGTACTCAATTTTGTTTCACTTTCTAGAACTTTTGCAGGATAATACACCATAATAGAATTGATTTGTATAAAATATCTACCAGTAAGGAAGATTTAAAACAGATATGCTAATAAATCTATTTCTGTTGAGTTAGAGGATAAAACAAGACTTAGTAGATGCTCAAAAAAAAAAGTTTCCTTACTCTTATTATGTAATCCTTTTAAGTTGATATTAATTTTAGAAATATTTAGTTGTGTTTCCCTGACCCTACCTTTTCCCTCAACCTCATCATTTCCCCAAAACCCCTTCTGTCTGTCTTGCATAGAGATAAACAAGCTGGCTGACCTTCAGTTGCCTGATAGTCAAACAGGTTTGATTGACCCTTGTGTCTTTATGAATTTAATGGAGAAAAAGAAAGAAAGAAAGACCAAAAGCGTGCTGCACATCTCTTTGGGAATCACTGCCATGAATGTTAATAGCATTTCTGTAGCTTCCCACAACAGCCTCTTGTGATAGAGTGAGCTGCACTACAGTTCGTTTGAGAAGTGTGATTCTGCTGTGTTTACCACACTTGTGATCTTTTAAACTCCTTTTTTATTTTGGCGCCTGCTTCTCTTTTCATTATTATTATCTTTAATAAGGGTGACTGAGGTTGCAGAGAGATTAATGTGTGCTGAGTCTGCATAGCAATTTCCAGTAGGGTTGCCATGATAATAAACATACGGCTTTTGTTGAAATTTACTGTAGTTTTTGAGAAACCGGCCATCACCCTTATAGAATTGAACGATCACAGATTCCCTTTGGATTCCTGGTTTCACGGTTAAGAATTTTTCTATTGTCTAAACCGTTTTCGTTGAACGAACTCACCACAAAATTTTCTCAAGTCTTAACTCAATTCAGCATTTATTAAATACCTCCTCTGTGCGAGGCCCTCCTGAAACTTGATTTATTTTTCCAAACTTTGGCTCCATGCCATTTCTTGGTTCCAAAATGATCCTGAATCAAAATTCTGGCAGGGAGGGTATCCTATTTTCGTTGTTGAATTCCTTCTGGGGCACTCCATGATCTGGGCTCCCGCCAGAGTACTTTCACAGGTGACTGGCAAGTCGATATTGTGGCAACCCTATGCTCATAATAACCACTAAATTTGAGTTTGGTCTGATCTCGGAAGAAGCCATGCTCCAGGCAGGAGGCAACTCCTGCCTGACTCTGTTTTCCGTTTCTCGACAGGATACCTGCCCACTATGTCTATCCGCAGGCTTTTGTGCAGCCTGGAGTGGTCATCCCGCACGTCCAGCCGACCGCAGCGGCCGCCTCCACCGCACCTTACATTGACTACACGGGAGCCGCGTACGCACAGTACTCGGCGGCCGCCGCAGCGGCCGCCGCCGCCGCCGCCTACGACCAGTACCCGTACGCAGCCTCCCCGGCTGCCGCTGGCTACGTCACGGCCGGGGGCTACGGCTACGCGGTGCAGCAGCCAATCACCGCCGCCGCACCTGGGACCGCGGCCGCCGCCGCCGCCGCAGCTGCCGCCGCCGCTGCCTTTGGCCAGTATCAGCCTCAGCAGCTGCAAACAGATCGGATGCAATAGGCCAGAACCTGATCAAAGTCGAATTGTTTCCTCTTTCCCTCCCGATTTCCCAATTTTCAGTAGCTAATAAGAGTTAACATTGACTTAACAGCTTTAAAAAAAAAAAAAAAAGCTATGCTATTGTGAAGCAGAATTATGATGATTATTTTTTTTAATACTCCAGTAGTAGTTCTAGACGTGAAAGAGATGAGAATGAGGGGGGGAGTGGGCGCAGTTTTGGAAGTCAATCCCAAAGAGCCTGAGTAAGTAAAAGGCCGCGACGAAACGGTGGCAGGAGGAACAATGGAACTTCACTTTTATAACGGGATTTTTACTTTTGCTCTTTTTATAGTATCAGGGAAGCAAACTGCCTTTTACCAGTTAGAAAATGCTATTTGAATCCAGTTGAACCAGGGAATACAGAGTGAGCAATATGTAGCTTGAATTACATTTAAAAGCAGATTTTTTTAAAAAAATGGTGAAAGCACTGATTGTCAGTTTTAGCAGTCACTACGGCCTAGAGAACTTTTTCAAGAAGGTAATGTTCTTACTCTCAAAAATGGGCATCGAACAATCAGTCTAGGAGCATGGCAGTGGGTGAAATGGTGGACAGGCACCAAAGCTATTTTCTCATCTACCCAGTGGATGAGTGGGACTGTGAAACAAGTGATGTGGAATGAATGGGTGCAACAGCTGTACAGACAATCAATAACACACACAGTTCTGGAAAGAACACATCACTTGTGCTTGTTTGATGAGCTTGTCACATTCTAATCCCTCTCCCCATCCTGTTTCAATTTTGGGAAACTTGTATCTGCTGGTGTCAGCAATTCTGATTCTGAAATAGGATCAGGCTTTTACTACAACAGCCTTCTCTTTCTATTTATTGTGTCGACTCGTGGCTTAATGATTAAAGGCGGGCAAAGTTTGCAGACTCTAAACCCTTAAGAACTGTCTTAAGGACATTTATTTTTTTCCCTTTTTAAATAATTTTACACTTTTTAGTATCTATTTCAGAGTCATATTTAAAACTATTTATTAGTGAATACAGTACATGAGACAACAAGGTTACTGAGATTACAATTCTTCAACAATTAATGATAATGTGGTTTATACTGTGCCTTAATAGTAATGCTATTTAAGATATTTATTTTTAAGTTTTACTATGCTGCACTCTAAAGAAAGGAACTTTAGATGTGACACTGTAAAATTATGTATTCATCTCATGGCATAAATTATTTAGTAGGTCTAGATGTAGCATATTAAATATTAACCTATTCAACTAAAGATGTTGACTTGGATTTATTTAAATTCATATGTGCACTGTATAAGAGAGTACTCTTACATTAACACATTTTAGTTTATTTTAGTTTTTAGGGTTTTTTTTTTTAATTTTTAACAGGACCTATTGCTAGTTTCATGCTTCCTTCTCGGATTTTTGCTCGTGTAGCTCTCATTTATTGGTACTTCATTAGTTTAACACTCTTCTTATGTAGTTTATGTAGTTTTTAAATGCTGCTTTACATTTTTCTTCTGAAACTGCAATACTTGCAATTTTTATTCTTAAAGTAAATTGAATACTATTTTACACTGTATTGGATTTTTATACTTGAACAATTTCATACAAGGGAAGACAGGTTAGCATTTTTATGGACTTTCTCCATTATCACTGGATTTACTTTAAGTATTCCCATACTAGACAGTGTTATGTAATGTAGACATGACTCTCCTGTGCAAATTATTTATTCATTGTGTATATTGCTTTATAACATTTCAGATCTTCTAATCTATTCACTTGTATTAAATATAATTTTTAAAAACTTTTGTTGCATTGGTTGTTTCTAATTTTGTTGTAAAAGTGGAATGATTTCTCCTTTTAACTAGAATTAATGGCTGTGATTTACAGGTAACATTTTCAGTGAGCAGAAAGCTTCCCAGATGCCCTGCTTTTATACCTTTTAAGTAAATTTCATTAACTCAGTATCTGCGTTACATTTAGCAAATGATATAGGTCCTCCCCCAATAGTGAACCCTAAAGGACGATTCATGGCAGTGATACTTGGTTACCTGAAGGTTGCTTGGAAGGAGTGGGCTGTAGAGGGGAACAGTCAACTCGAAGCTGGGGTAGCACAGTGATGCTGGGATCAGGTAAACTGAGCTTTGGTGCTAGCCTGTACCAGGTACTAGCAATGTGAATGGAACACGTTGCTTTTTGTAGTTCACTTTTGGGGTGAGGTTTTTATTGATTTCTCGTCTATCATGTTGGACGGTACTACCTATCTTACATGGTTATTTAAGTATTAAAGTATATCAACTACTTGGCACAGTCAAATATATTACTATTTATCTAGATAAATGATTACTGGTAGCACTTGTTGTAATGCCCTATAGTGAAAGCTAACCAAAGAGGAAGTCACCTCTTGGAATGTTTCTATTTTTTAATTTTTGTCCACAATGATGTGTCCATATCTAATAATGTGTGTCTTAGAACATCAAATGAATGACTGTCATATTGTCTTAAAGTATACATGTTATGTTAATTATGGAATGGATTGTCTGTTGGTCCCTTGGTCTTAATATTTCCCAAATGCATGATACGATATCTTTTATTGAATTCCATTAGTTTTCAAAAATTATAAGCAGCAGAAAGTTATAATAACAGATTCCATCATGCTTTCTATTTTTGTTTGTTTGTTTGTTTTTGGCCTCACGGCATGTGGGATCTTAGTTCCCTGACCAGGGATGGAACTGGTGTCCGCTGCATTGGAAGCACGGAATCAAAACTGCTGGACCACCAGGGAGGTCCCAGACTTTGTACTTGATGATAACTATCATCCTATTTAGAGCCATCATCATCTCCAACCTTAACTGCCTTTAATTTTCCAAAGAAAATAGATACCACCATATCCCTGGGGAGAGATTTTATTGCACCCCAAGGTATTATCTTGGATCAGTAAAATAATTTTCTAAGTTACTTAATTCAGCCAATGCATCAATGATTATTTCAAAAGACAAGTTCAACATTTAATGTTTCAGATTTACAAAAGGTCACTTTTGTCCTCTGTAAGTCATGTATTGATTGCTGAGCTTTAAAATGAAACATTATTTGATTTATCGATTAAAAATAGGTTCTGGGAAAAGCTTGTCAGAAATAGCCATACTCAGGGAAGTCAAAAGTCCATGGATCCCTGACTATACCTTTCTTGGAGGTATTTACTGATCAATATTAGCAGTTATAGAGAGGGCGAGATTTTGACTTTATAATGCTAAAGCATGTATTTTTTAAATAAATAAAAGTTCTTAATTTCTAATGAAGAGGGGAGAGTACCCATGACACAATGTCTACCTTGGTCAGGAGGTTAGTTGTATTTGTAGAGTCGGAGAAGGCAATGGTCTGAGATCCAAATTGCTGGCCAAGTTCTGGTTTCTTTACTTACGAGCAGGGTGATCTTGAACCCTTCTGTCCTGGTAACGTGTAAGCTGATAGTACTCAACATAGTTGATTTGTTTACCTCTCAGACTGTACTGATCAAATGAGTTAACTGATATGAGAGCATTTTAGAAATTCTGAACTATTAGGCAGATGGAAATTATACTGTGGGAATATATACAATATTAATTTGGAAATTGACCTCAGCAGTTGTCTGGTATGAAATGATCCTCCCAAAAGAGGACAAAAGTATCTCACGATGTTACCTTCGTTCTGTCCCAACCAAGTCACAGCTAAACTTGCTGTACAGCAAGAGCAGCACAAAAATCACATTGAAAGATGGAGAGATTGCTCAGGGGAAGGAAGGGGAGAGGAGAAGATTATGGAATATATTTCTCTCACAGGGGAACTATATTTAGCTCCTTCCTCACTCCTGTCAAATATTGTTCTTCTTAATTCCCTCTGAGGCTTGAAAGTGTTCATTAAGATGACAGCCTGAAGTTTGCAGGGGCAGAGGTACAGAGGAACCAAAAAATAAATAAATGCATTTTCATGCTTACTTTTGTCCTCTCTTTTCCTTCAAGAGTTCCAGGCTGTTTCCATGGAAATTCTTACTTTGTTTTGCTTAAGCACTTCATACAGAAGAGGTTTCATTTTGGATATTTGTTCTGAGTTGAATTTTAGAAGTTCTGTAATGATTTTA
Source organism: Grampus griseus (assembly GCF_964374135.1). NCBI lineage: Eukaryota > Metazoa > Chordata > Mammalia > Artiodactyla > Delphinidae > Grampus > Grampus griseus. The sequence goes on from NC_139004.1 coordinate 13,261,384, forward strand.
GCTAAGTCATTTACATTCCAGACTTTGAAATCTCAATCGTAAATCAAAATGAGAAGGATATCAGACAATACATGCATGTATAAGCACTTTAGAAACTTTAGATAAGAAAAAGGATTTTTAGCTTTGATATCATAAATTAGTTCTGTCTCAAAATTGCACAGCATTTGGTCATTCTTGACCAACTTATTCAGAAAGTACCCTTCTTTCCAGTCACTTGACTCCCAGAAGATGAATGCAATTATTTTTTAAATTCAAGTTGCTACCACTAAACTATCAATATAGTTTAAGTGAGTTGGAGGCTGTGCATTGTCTTCCATTTTTCCACACTTAGAGGTCATTCTGATTACATCATAACAGGAATTGAGTAGCAATCATTATTTCTTTTCATTTAAAAGTTCAGATAATGTGTTCCTAAAAGGACAGATATCTCAGACTGACTTCCAAAATGAGCGTGAAATACAAAAACATAGTTTTGCCAAGTAGAAAGTTGTGGTTTAGCTCTATTTTTAAACTATGTTCATCTGAACATAAACTGTGTCCCAACCAGGTATGAACTTGTTTACTTTCTGAATACTCTCTTAGCTGTGCCACCTGTGCCGTAGGTGCCTCAGGTGAGGCGAAGGAGATAGAGAAGATGCCTTTGGAGAGTCTTAGAGTACGCGCTTCCATCCTGCATTTGCTTATGTACATTTTGAAATTTGAGAAAAGAGTGATGTGCAAAGGAAGTAGAAGAAAATAATGAAGAAAAGAAACAAGCTTCCCTGAAAAACAAGTGAAAGGGGAGGAGATGAAGGAGTGGGGGTCACGTGGGCTGGATCGCACGAGGTGAGGACTTGCCGCTAAGGGGGCTGCTGTGGGCAAGAGCCGGAGAGGGGCTGGCTGGGTGGCAGGAGACTTCATCTGGGGGTGAGAGGGTGGGGGGTCATTTAAAGGACACGAATTAGATATCTAGTTTTCTAGTTAAGTAAAAGACAGGACAACAGCTGAATTTTTGAACTATGCTTGCAAGGTTTAGATGTTTAAGAAAAAGGAGTATATTTTTTGTAACTGAAAGCTGGTAGAAACAGACAATTATGGTGCCTTTGGTAGGATCAGATAGAGCTTCATCAGGGCCCTTGGGCCTCCAGGGATAAGGAACAGTGGAATTCTTTGATCTATCCTCACTTTCCATTTTAAGCAGACAAGCGAGTCAGAAAAGAGAGGAGGAAGATTAAAGAAAATGTACTTACCTTGCTAACCAGTATACTTTCCTTCTACGTATGAAAAGGTCATTTGTGGCTGAGAAAGGTGAGCTCTTCGCATCGGTGTTTGCACGTGCTTTGCTGCTTCTGCCTCGATGCGATGCTGGTCGCTCCCGTTGATGGGCCTTTGGAGAAATAACAGAAAGTTTGCAAAGGGATGCGAGGGAAGCGGCCTGCACCACTAACCACACACCGTGTACCAGGTGCGTGTACGTAATCCTCATTAAACATAAGGTAAGCAGTGGTATCCCCATCGAGCAGTAAGCAGCCTGCCCAAAGCCACAAATTCAGCATGGTGCAGAACCGGGATTTCAGGTTGGGGTGGCCTGAAAACACATCCTCTGTACCCACCACCTCAACACACTGCTTCCTGACCCTGTTCTTTCTAGTGAACCCTATGCGCTTCCCCTGGGTTCCTTAGCACCTGTCCTCAATCTCCTGTGACATATGAGCAAGTGACCACTGAATTAGTGGAGGCAAAATTCCTGCACGTAGGTATGAATTCTGAGAAGAATGGGGGTAGAAGATTCCAGGGGGCTGAGGAAGCTTTCAGCGTTGCTCTGAACATGTTTGATTCATTCCCAATTACAACCGAATCCACTCTTTGGACCTTTAGCCTGACATCTAACTGTACTTTCTGTACCTGCTTATCAGTGGGGAACCATATTAAAAAATTTAATGCCGATTTTCTGCACTATTGCTACTTCATCAATAATATTTTTAAAACACTCCCCATAGAGAACAAACTAGTGGTTATTACTGATGGGGAGAGGGGAAGGGGGAGGGGCAACATAGGAATAATCGTTTAAGGGGTACAAACTACTATGTATAAAATAAATAAGCTACAGGATATACTGCCCAGCACAGGAAATACAGCCAATATTTTATAGTAACTATAAATGGAGTAGAATCTTTTAAAATTGTGAAACACTGTGTTATACAGGTGAAACATACAATATTGCAATCAACTATACCTCAATTAAATTAATTAATTAATTAAATAAAAACACTCCGTATGCTTATCATTGATCGTGATCAACAATGTGCTTGGCATAAACCAATGCCCGATGGAAAGGTAATACACTGGGAGAGTGGAACTGGCCAAGTGGGAAGCTGAAGCAAGTGTCTGAATCCCCCTCTGAATTCTCAGAGGGAGATTTTAAGTACAAAATCTTACCTCACGACAGCCTCTTCAATAAGTGGTGCTGAGAAGACTGGACAGCAACATGTAAAAGAATGAAATTAGAACACTCCCTAACACCATACACAAAAATAAACTCAAAATGGATTGAAGACCTAAATGTCAGGCCAGACACTATGAAACTCTTAGAGGAAAACATAGGCAGAACACTCTATGACATAAATCACAGCAAGATCCTTTTTGACCCACCTCCTAGAGAAATGAAAATAAAAATAAACAAATGGGACTTAGTGAAACTTAAAAGCTTTTGCACAGCAAAGGAAACCATAAATGACGAAAAGACGGCCCTCAGAATGGGAGAAAGTATTTCCAAATGAAGCAACTAACAAAGGATTAATCTCCAAAATTTACAAGCAGCTCGTGCAGCTCAATATCAAAAAAACAACCCAATCCAAAAATGGGCAGAAGACCTAAATAGACATTTCTCCAAAGAAGATATACAGACTGCCAACAGACACATGAAAGAATGCTCAACATCATTAATCATTAGAGAAATGCAAATCAAAACTACAATGAGGTATCACCTCACACCAGTCAGAATGGCCATCATCAAAACACCTACAAACAATAAATGCTGGAGAGGGTGTGGAGAAAAGGGAACCCTTTTGCACTGTCGGTGGGAATGTAAATTGATACAGCCACTATGGAGAACAGTATGGAAGTTCCTTGAAAAACTAAAACTAGAACTACCATATGACCCAGCAATCCCACTGCTGGGCATATACCCTGAGAAAAACATAATTCAAAAAGAGTCATGTACCACAATGTTCATTGCAGCTCTATTTACAATAGCCAGTACATGGAAGCAACCTAAGTGTCCATCAACAGATGAATGGATAACGAAGATGTGGCACATATATACAATGGAATATTACTCAGCCATAAAAAGAAACGAAACTGAGTTATTTGTAGTGAGGTGGATGGACCCAGAGTCTGTCATACAGAGTGAAGTAAGTCAGAAAGAGAAAAACAAATACTGTATGCTAACACATATATGTGGAACCTAAAAAAAAAAAAGGTGAACCTAGAGGCAGGACAGGAATAAAGATGCAGACGTAGAGAATGGACTTGAGGACATGGGGAGGGGGAAGGATGAGCTGGGACGAAGTGAGGCAGTGGCATGGACATATATACACTACCAAGGTAGATAGCTAGTGGGAAGCAGCCTCATAGCACAGGGAGATCAGCTCGGTGCTTTGTGACCACCTAGCGGGGTGCGATAGGGAGGGTGGGAGGGAGACACAAGAGGGAAGGGATATGGGGATATATGTATACGTATAGCTTTGATTCACTTTGTTATAAAGCAGAAACTAACACACACACACACACACACACACACAATCTTACCTCACAGATCCTTTGATTGGTGCTTTCCCTGCAGCCCCTGCTGTCACTTTCAAAGAGTCATTCTGTGTCAGAAAAGAAATACTGATAGATCTGTATCAGAAAAGGAATACTGATAATAGTCAACATCAAACTGAACACTTTTCTGTTTATTACCATTGTACACTTCTTTAAATGTCTAGATTTTTGGCTACTGTTTACTGGGCATCCACTTACGCCAGACACTGCATACATTATTTTTTTTCTTTTCTTCTTTTAATTGAAGTATAGTTGCCATACAATATTATATGTTACAGATGTACAATATAATGATTCACAATTTTTAAAGGTTTTACTCCATTTATAGCTATTATAAAATATTGGCATTATTCCCCATGTTGTACAATAAACGCTTGTATCGATTTTATACAGAATAGTTTGTACCTCTTACTCTCCTACCCCTATCTTGCCTTTCCCCTCTTCCCTCTCCCCACTGGTACCCACTAGTTTGTTCTCTTATCTGTGTATCTGCTTCTTTTCTGTTTTACTCACTAGTTTGTTGTATTTTTTTTAGATCCCAGGTATAAGTGATATCACACAGTATTTGTCTTTCGCTGATTTATTTCACTTAGCATAATGCCCTCCAAGTCCATCCATGTTGGCATTATTTCATTCTTTTTTATGGCTGAGTAGCATTCCATTGTATATATATATCATCTTCTTTATCCATTCCCCTGTTGATGGCCACTTAGGTTGCTTCCATATCTTGGCAATTGTAAGTAACTGCATACATTATCTTAAATCCTCACAGCCTCACTATAGACTTGGCATTATTATCTTCACTTGACGTGGAGGCTAATGTAGTTTGCCTAAAGTCATAACTGAAGGTGGTAGAACTGTAAGTTGAAACCCAGGTCTGGATGATGCCAAAGACTAACTGCCACTGGATTATTTTAGCAGTCTCTTTCTGTGTCACTAGGAATTGTCTCAGAAATTCTAAGGCAAGTTTAACAAACATGATTTCAATTCTATAGACCCTTCAAAAGCAAATTTAAGGACTCCAAGGCAAGTTATTTACATGATTAAAATGCTTAAAAATATATAAAGATATACAGAAAGATAGCATAGCACAAATTCCTCTGTGCTCATTTTCTGAATTTAATTTCTGTTGTTAACATTTATGTAGTCACAGTACTAAGGGTTATAACGACTATTTGGTCATCTTGACCTCTTTCCACTTACGCTGTTTTGGGAAAAGTGTTATACTGTGATTTATTATTGTAGTAAAATATAAAATTGAATGAGTATATGTCAAAGAGTGCCAAATAATTATAAACTTTTAATAATGCCAATCTTAATAATAATAACATGGGATTTAAATGTAGGGTATAGTTATTAAAGGTGTGTGATTCAAGTCATCTGCCGTGAATGAGCTTGAGTAGGGAGCTTGACTGTCTCAATGCCAGTTAAGAAAAGATTAAGGAGGAAAGGAGAACTTGAAGAAGAAATAGCACGGGAGACAGGAGCCATAGCAGCTTGGGAAGGGCTGAATGGGAGGTACACGCAGGGTCTTCACTTGGAGTCTAAGGAGTGAGACTGACCAGTGAAAGAAGTCCCTGTGCTTGCCCCTCAAGCACACATGTGGAATTGCTTTATGTCCTGGGCATACCGGGAATCTTGATAATTCACACTTTCATAACAGCTGCACTTCTTATCATCTTTGGCATATTTCTTCAGATTGCACAAAACTCTTATCTTGCAAACATTCTCGCTCTGGACTGCTGTCTCTTTCAGCTGCTTAGAAGCCGCGTCCCTTAAATCTCCCAGCTGTCTGTCTTACCTTTCAGCCCTTGCTTCCTTTATCTGATATTTTTTTAATCTTTCCCAGCTGCCACTTCTGGCACAGTAGTTGTCTCTCGGTTCTCTCAGAGTGAGACATTTCAGCACACCGATGTGGGGAGGGAACGTAACCATTATAAAAATGCATTTGCAAACTTAGCCCTGAAATCTATGAAGAAAAAAAATCATCTCAGCATTCCTACAACCTGTGCACTGCATGAATCAACTCATGCATTTCTGCAAGGATGAGACACTTAAGAGGCTTGCACAGGAAATGCCAGAGAGAACCACAGGGCACTTAATTGTTCAAAACAAGAGATTTCTCCCCTTAGAAATGCACATTCTCTGCGGCAGCAGACTCACCAAGCTTATGTAACACCCTCTCGGTTGGATAAAATGTTTACTGGCATCCCCACTGTGTACAGAAAGGTAAATGCTACAAGCTGGTGACAAATTTCACTTCGTATTGGAAACTCTTTGGTTTCACTTGCCTATCACCAATACCTGTAGTTGATGCTAAGCTTTTGTAATCAATGTGATTGTCATGCCTCAGGGTAATTCTTTTGAGAGAATTTTAGTGGTTCTGTGGGGTTACCAGATTTTCTTAACATGATGCATTCTGAGTGATTAAGAGAAAAAATATAATTTTAGTTTGAGGGTCTTTTAAAATAAATTATGTAATAAGGGCTTGAGGACCTCTGAAAACTTTGGGGATGCCACACTGCTAGGCACAGCTAGGAGCATCTGGCTCAGCAGCTGTCACTCATTTATTCCCACTCAAGGAATGCTCCAAAAGTAAGATGTCCTGGGTAATCCCCTGGTTCTCTGTGGGGTTGGCCAATATTACTCTCTTCTATATTAACCTCGGAAATTTGAACAAATCTGTTAAGCTATCGTTGTGTTGCTAGTATGCTATTAAGAGTATTATTCCAAAGAATGATATCAACCAATATCAAAGGTAAATCTCTTGCTTGTACAGAAATACATACCCACTATGCTTTGAAGTAAATGGGAACTTTTTGTATACCTAATTAAGTACAGGTTCTTGAGATGAGGGGAAAATCAACAAGCAAGGTCCATTCGAACTGGATTTACTCATTTTGACTGTCTTCTCAATCAGATCAGTTGCTGTCTCTGAATGTATTTTATAAAAACCTACATTGATTATAATCTGCCAGAAAGAATAGTTGAACACACACACACACACACACACACACACACACACGCACACGCACATCTCCCAGTTGCAAAGGGCAAACTCTTTCCAGCTATTGCTAATTAGATAAAAGTTTGGATCCTGATAGAAATAGTTTGTGCTAGAAGGGTAGAAGCTCTATAACTCTAAACGATGAATTGGTGTCATATTTGAGATCCTGCAGTTCCAAACATCATCAGCTCAGCACTTCATAGCCCTGGGGCAGACAAGTGATATAGCCAGTGGATTCTACAAATTACAATTTAAAAACTAAAGTTGTAATTATTTTTCATTTCCAGAGTCATTCTTATTCTTTTCTTGTCCATTTTCCTTTTCTGTTACAGTGATATCAACACTAAAAGTTTAATCTTTATTGGACATCACTGGGCATTTTCTATGTATAAGGCATATTAAATGTACTACATCTTTCTGGAATTTTTCTTCGTGTAATAGCCAATATATGGCAGCTAACATTCCTTTGACATTATTAATTTTTATGTGATCTTTGAATAAATGACTTTTTAAAATCTTTGATAGAATAAAGGAGTAACTAAAATGGTAGGAACTGGTTTCTTAAAATTAAAATGTTTACTGTTTTATAGATCAGTTATCTTTCTTATATTTATTCCAGAGGAATGATTTGCAGTGGTTACCGTAAAATTGTAATCATTTTCGTGATTTCAGTTATGTTAAGTTAGATATAGCTAGTAGGTGTGTATAGATTCTTCAGACACAGAGGAGATGTCAGTTAACGCAGACATGAATCAAAGCATAAAAGCTGTAAAAAGACTATGGAACATGCAAGTGCATCAAGGAATGATGCAAAGTATTCTCTAAGGGTGGGAAAGTAAAAATAATGTCACCATAGGGTGAAGAATTGTGACTCTGAACAAAGAGAAACATTGAACTGTTTAACTGTTCCAGTGTCTATTGCAGTATAACAGACCACCCCAAAACCTAGGGATGCAAAATCAAAAACAGCTATTTGTTCATATTTGCTGTCCTGTGGTCAGAAATTCAGAAAGGGCACAGCGGGGACAGCCCTTCTCTGCTATACACTGTCTGCACTCCATCAGCAGGCATGATTAGAATGGCCAAGGTGTCTGGAATGCACAGTGACCCAAACAGCTGGGCCCTGGAGGATCACTTCCAAGATGGTAGCTCCAGCATGGCAGTCTCAGGGCTGTCTGATTTTCTACACAACAGCTCAGAACTCCAGTGAACAAGGTGAAAGCTGTATGACCTTTCTTGTCCCAGCCCAACAAGTTACATAGCATTGCTTGTGCTACATTCTGTGGATTCTAAGTGAGTCACTAAGGCCAACCTAGACTCAGTGGCAGGGGACTTAGACCCCACCTCTTGATGGGAGGAATAAAAAGTATTTGGTGCTATCTTTAAAACTGCCATATTAATAAAGTTTTTTTTTTCAGTGTAAATTCATTTCCCTTTAATGCCTTTTTCATCCTAATACCTAATTTGTAAGTAATAAGTTCTCTTCTTTCTGTGGCTATAGTTGCTCATGTTTGAAATGTAGGAATTGGTGTGCTGTGTTATGAGTGGTAGAGCCCTGGGGTATAGCTGTATAAGAGGTTACTAGTTTTAATAGCAAAATAGAAATTCAGATGTCGGTAGGGTATGTTAAATAGTTATTAGATATAATTTAGCACCCAATTTTTTAGGAGACTGACACTTTTTCTAAATCTGATAACCAACCAGCCAGATGTTAGGATGTAAGTCCAAATTCCTAGAGTTGGGATATGCACTGGAGGAAAAATGGCCAGATCTAGAGAGCACAGAGTGAGCCATGATACTCGATGGCAGGAACCTACATCCAGAGGAAGCCAGCAGCCTATACACTTAGCAGGACGATGGAGTGGGAGGTCAAGGGCTACAAGTTTAATCCATGTCCCACCAGTTATCACCATTATGTGCTTGGGTAAGTCCCTTACTTCTTTGTCTTCTGTTTCCTTATCTGTAAAGAGTTTGCCTAGGTAACTTCAGGAGTTCCTTTCTTCCAGTTACGGTGACACTATGATTTTAGTTCAGGTCCCTCCTACCAGGGCAGCTCTTAAAGCATGTATGAAAAGGAGATAGGAAAAATAATTTTAAAAGCATTCCTTTGGTGACTACCTTATCTCACAATAGAGCTTCTAGCCCTTTGCGTGTTTCAGTGCATTTTTACATGTATTAAAATGCCTACACTAAGAGAAGAGAGACATGAGAAAGAGCTTGAAGAGAAGGTATTTGGTGCCGATAGGTTACAGTTAAGATTATGGGTCCCTTTACTTCAATTTAAAAAATAAAATAAAATAGCAGGTTAAGTATATTAAAATTGAAAAAAAAAAAAGATTCAGGGTCCAGTGAGAGCTTTCTGGTCAACTTGAGAGGCACCCAGGAGTAGTGTCTGTCCAGGGAGATGACAACACCAGCATCTCTCCCCTCTCCTCTCTCTATTCACTCAGCCAGGAGAAAGCTGCTCTTCCTCTGCTATGTAGCTTGAACAAGAGCCACCCTCACATTGCCTGGGGCAGGTACACACGTGGGCTGCTGGAGGGGACGTCTGGGCCTGCTGAAATGAGGCTGAAAAGCTGTGTCATATTTGTGTGGGGCAACGGGGGCCTCGCCTAACAGTGAGATCCATCAATAATCCATGGCCCTGTACAGAAAGAACCCTATTAATAAGAAATGTTGCTGTTTGTAAAAGACAGAGCCAATGATGCCCTCCTTCCAGGGAAACCGAATATGCTCAGAGTGACGCAGCGCTCTCTGAACTTTCCAGTGACACCAACAGATAGCTTAGATCAGAAGCAATTTTAGAAGATGCATTCAGCATACAACAGTCATTTCTGCCAGCCTCATTTGTTAGGGTCAAAAGCTGGTCAGAAACACATTTGACCCATGTGTCAATTATACTGCAATAGAAAGAGAAAAAGAAGGAAAGAGAGAAAGGAAGGAACGAAGGAAGGGAGGGAGGGAGGGAGGGAGGAGAGAAACTTGACCAGAGGTTTGCTTGTTTGTTTGTCCCTTCAACACTGGTCAAGGGCACTGAGTTATTTTGGGGCCTTAGGCTTTATATCAGGTCACTGTTTAAGTATAAAAATGTTATCCGCCTGGTTTTAGACCCAATATGGAAGACTGAAAATCAACAGAATTTCCAAATCGATTTTTCATTCCATTTAGAGTTCATAATCTTCTAGATATGTCTAGTTCTTCTTTATGGTAACATTTAATTATTAATCCTTCCTTACTTTTAGGTTCTAATTTAAGAGTGCATTAATAGATTGCTCACTAGGGAGTTTGCCAAAATCATGGCAGGACAAGGTCATCAGGAGCTCGGATTTGGAGGCAGACTGAGCTGGGACTGAGACTGGGCTCCACCATGTGCCGGCTGAGTGACCTTAGGCAAGTTACATACCCTCTGTAAGTCTCTATTTCCTCCTCTGTAACAGGGGGATGATGCCTCATGAAGTACAATAATGTAAAGCATTGAGAAAGGCAAGGAGTAAGCCTTCAATAAAGGTTAGACATTTTCATTGCTTTTCTCAATTATTCATTTGACAAATATTTATTGTTTAATATGTGCTAGGCATTGTTTTAGGCACTGGGGACATGAAAGCAGAAAAACATACAGCTTTGGTGCTCATGGAACTTACATTCTGGGAGGAAGGGAGACCAAAAATAAACAAACAAGTAAATACGCTATTCCAGTAGGTGAAAAAGTAATGACAAAGGAGAAAAAAGGAAAAGGGATTGAGAGCAGTAGAGGTGGGAAGGGGGATAGTGACATCTTATCAGTTTCTCTGATAACATTTAAACCAGGAACAAGAGGATGTAAGGGAGTAAGCCTTGTGGGCATTTGTAGGAAGATCATTCAAGGTACAGGGAACTGCATGTGCAAAGGCACTGCTGTAGGAGTGCGCTTGGTGTGTTGGGCAAGGAAGAAAGAGCAGCTAGAGTGGAGAAAGTAAGGGGGAGAGTGGCAGGAGAGGAGGTCAGCAAGGTGGCAGGGAGCAGCCACAACATTGTACAACTTTATAGACCATGATGACTTTGGATCTTACTGCGGGTGAGATAGGGAGCCACTGACAGGTTCTGAGCCCGGGAAGGTCAAATATAGTGAAGTTTCGGGAGGATTCCTCTACCTTCTGTATGAAGGATAGACTGTCGGGGGGCAAACAGGGAACCAGGGAGACCAGTTAGCAGATTATCACAGTTGTCCACACAGGAGATGATAGCAGTTTGCACTAGATGGTCATAATAAGGTGAGAAGAGGTCAAATGCTGTATATATTTCAGTTAAGAGTCAATAGTATTTGCAGATAGAAACAGTGTGAGGTTTGGGAAACAGAAAGTAGTCAAAGATGACTCCAAGGTTCTCCCTGAGTAGCAGGTAGGATGGAACGACTACTTACCAAGAAGGCAGAATCAAAGCAAGGACAAATTCGGTAATATGAGGTGAAGGCTAGAGACAAACCAAGAATTTTGATTTGGATGTACTAAGTTTGAGTTGTCTGTTAAGTAGCCAAGATGTCAAGCAGGCAGGTGGATACACTAATCTAGAGTTTAGCAGAGATGCCAGGGTCTGAGGTAAAACTGTGAGAATTGTTGTCATCATTAGAGCTATTGACCAATATTTGTGGTTTGCTTCTTCTAGGTCCACGATGTGACTGTATTCCCTGCCCCCTTAAAGTTAGGCATAGCCATGTGACTTGATCCAGCCAATGAAATGAGAACAGAAATGATTCTGTCACTTCAGGCAGAGGCTTTGAGAGCTCACCATGTCTGCTTTTCCTGCCTACGTGATTGTGGACATATGTGTCAGCCTGGATCTCTGAATGACCACAATTAACAGATATCCCTGCTGACTCATGATGGACACTTAGAGTGAAAGAGAAGCCAATCTTTATTTTCCTACAGCACTGAGATTTGAGGGTATTTTGCAGAAAAATCTGGCTATTCTAGCAATTATGCATAAGTCATAAAGATAAAAATGTATTTAAATCATGGACATGGATGAGATCACCTATGGCATGCGTTTTGATGGTGACCAGGAGCCAGCTGAGGGCTGAGACCCGTGGTCCTGTCCCAACACCTAGACGTGAGGAAGAAAAGGAAGTTCCAGGAAAGGAGAGTAGAGGAGCAGCTGCTAAAGAAAATTAAGAGATCACGCAGAGAAAATGCCTTAAGGAGGAAGTAATCGACTGTGTTAAGTGCTGTGGATCGGCTAAGAAAGATGAGAATTTGGAAATGAGCAATGGATGAACAATGGATTTGGCAACATGGAAGTTACTGATGAGCTTGTTAAGAAAGATGTTGAGAAGGGTTGGGAGCAAAAGTTGGTTGGTACTGGGTTCAGGAATGAAGGAGATAAAAGGAATCATGATGGTAAGTACACACAAGAAAGATGGAGAACATTTTCCTGTTAAGAGAAACAAAATGAGCAGGGATCAAAGGAGGATGTTTTAAGGTAGAAGATTATAGCAATGAAACAATTTATCCAGTAGAGAGAAAATATTAATGTTGCAGGAGAGTGGACCACTGCAGGAGCAATGTCACTGACAAGCAGAGGGGGTGATCTAGTGTTCAAATGATGAGGCTGGAATGTGAGTAGTCCTCCACAGTCAGAGGAGAGAAGGCAAATTGTAAGGGTACAGATGCAGATAGGGAGGTAGGTGGGCTGATGAGGTAAAAGTTCTCTTTTGATTGGTTCGATTTTTTCAATGCAATAAGAAGTAACGTCAGGACTTCCCTGGTGATCCAGTGGTAAAGAATCTGCCTTCCAATGCAGGGGACACAGGTTTGATCCCTCGTTGGGGAACCAAGATCCCACATGCTGCGGGGCAGCTAAGCCCGCCCGTGCACTACAACTGCTGGGCCGGTGCACCTCAACGAGGAAGAGAAAAACCTGTACACCATAACTTGAGAGAATCTCGCACGCCACAATGAAGAGCCCATGTGTGCCGCAACCAAAGATCCTGCGTGTCACAACTAGGACCCAATGCAGCCAAAAAAAAATAAAAATAAAAATAAAAAAAGGTAACGTCATTTGCTAAGAATGAGGACAGCAAAGGTAAGAATGGTCTGAAAGGTTCTGTGTGTTCTGGTTACTCCCTGCCACCTCCCTGACCTCCTCTCCTGCCACTCTCCCCCTCACATTCTCCACTCTAGCTGTACTGTCTTCCTTGAACACACCAAGCACACTCCTGCCCCAGGGCCTTTGCACATGTGGTTCCCTGTGCCCAGAATGATCTTCCTACAAATGCCCACATGGCTTACTTCCCTTACTCTTGTTCTCTGTTTAAATGTCATCTTATCAGAGAAGTTTCCCAGACTTGCAAATCAAAGACACCACCCGGTACCTCCATGGCGGTACAGTGGTTAAGACTCTGCACTTCCACTGCAGGGAGTGGAGGTTCCATCTCAGGTGGGGGAACTAAGATCCTGTGTGCCACATGGTGAGGCCAAAAAAAAAACAAAAAAACTACCATCCCACTTTCTACCTGTATCTATCCTACTCTAACCCTTTTCCTTCTTTATTCTTTGTTATTACCTTTATCACCTATAAGTATATTTGCTTGCTTGTTTATTTTTGGTCTTCCATGCCCCCAGAATTTAAGCAGCACAAGCACCAAAACTTTGTGTTTTGAGGAGGGAGGTGAAGGTCTAAGATAAAAGTCTAGGAGAGTGGGATTATGGTGAGAAACAGAGTAGGACTAACAAGCAGCTCTGAAGACCTACTAAGGTTAACGTCCATGAATTTAAAGCACTGTATCTTTTCAAAAATATGCCAATATTCAGAAATATCTCATTTTCTATCTGGAAAAAAATATTCAGCTTCATGAACGAACAGGAGAGGTAAGAAAAAAAGAAAAAGTCATGAGATTCCTAATGAAATGTTTTGGTTGTCATTCAAGTGATGCTGCTGCCAAGTGTTCCAAGAGCCCCAAAACCTGTTATCTTAGCTAAGGTCTTTGCTCCCAAAATACCATTCCACTTCCACATCATCTACCTCCTATTAGACACTAGGGCTATCTTTTTAGAAAATTCAAAAGAGCTGTCTGGGCCAAGGAACAGATTCTTCCGCTGTCACTGCAAAAGGCTGAACAATAGGAAAAAAACCTGCCTTTACTTATAGCTTATCGGGTCTCTGTATAAAGTTGAGTGTTTGACTTTTAGGATAGAGCCACCTTGAAGTCAGGGACAATGTTTGCTTATAATATGTCTAATTTATGCATAAGTGTAGTTTTGCAATTGTGGCAACTAAATTAAAAGGATAATATGACAGAAATTGTTTCATCGTCACTCACTGAGAGAGAAATGTGTTTCATTTCTGAAACAAAGGTGAACTACATCAAGGTAATGTGCTCTCCTTCCTAGGACCTATCTTGGGTTGCTTTGCTCATGAATGATATGGTTTTGGTGCTTTTGACCCCTGATATTTTAGTAAATTATTGCTTTGAATTTCTTTGTATGGAAGACGCAGCCCAACATCATTGAGCAGCCCTGAAAGGTGCGCATTGTGAACAGATCCCCAAATCTCAGTGGCTTATGATAACAGAGTTTGAATCTCAGTCAAGCCACACATCCACTGTGTTTGGCTGCCATGCTGTTTCATGTCATCTTCACTCCAGGACCCACGATACCCTGGCAGAGACTATCTGGAATGTGGCTGGTGACAGAGGGAAAAGATTACAGCAAAGCACAAACTCTTCTTAAACTTTTGAATGAATGAGATACATATCACTTCTCATACTCCGTTGGCAGAGCAAGTCTCTTGGCCAAGCATGACTTCAGTGGCTTGGGAAAGTAGGATCTTCTCTCAGGAAGGGCAAACAGATGTTGGTAAACTGTAATACAATCTACCAAAGGAACCTACCCCAGTCTTCCCAGATAGAGTTCATCACTGCTTCCTCTGTTTCATCTCCAGAATTTCTTTATGCTTCTATTATTACAGAGGGTGTTATAACTGTTTACATGGCTCTAGTCCCTTGACTAGACCAGGGACTCTTTGTCAAGATTAGGACTGTCTGTTATTGTCTTGTCACTTACACAGTGCCTGGGACAGAGTAGATGCCCTGTTGAATTAAATATCAATAGTACTGGATGGATGGATTAAGACTGGATGAATTGAATAGATTTGGATAGATTGGATCAGATTGATGTAAAGCAGAGTGTTTGAGTCCATGTGTTGGTGTGTGGTGTAAATAATTAAGCCTGAATTGAATGTAGCATAAGACAAAATTAGCTTAGGTGGGACTTTGAATGCAGAGAGCTGTTTGCTTAACGATGATGCTTTACTGATGAGAAAATTAAAGCCTACGTAGAAGAGATGACTGGTCCCATGACATCACAAGAGTCAGTGAAGAAACTAGGTTTTCATTTTCCTAATTTGGTTCTCTTTCTATCATAACCAGAAGCCCCTTTGGAGAAAACAATACCACCACAATCACCACCTAGGTATTTACTTGATATTTATTTATAAAATACATATTTGAGGTAAAATTTGAAATAATAAAAAGGGATAAGCAAAATCCACCATCCCCATAGCATGCCTCTACTTCATCTCTGGACAAGTAACCACTGTTGACACCTGCTTATGTATCTTCCAGAAATTTTCTATTCATGCGCAAACATTTATATGGGATTTTATAATACAAAGTATATGATACATATGCCATTTGCTTTTAAAATTTAAGAATATGTACAACAGTAATTAACACAATATTGTAAATCAACTATACTTCAATGACAAACAAACAAATAAATTTAACAATATATCCTGAACATCTTTAGTATCAGCCTATGTGAACCTACACCCTTGTTAGGCTACATGATATTCTACTGTGAATACCGCTATTTATATAACTAGGTAGCTGTTATATGCATTTAAACATTTCATACATTTTAATATTACAAGTGATGAAATATATCACCTATATGCTCAGACTCTCTAATTTATATCTTAAGCCCTGACCTCTCCTCCAGATTATTATACTATCTATCTACTTGGTATCTTCACTTTTAATATCAAATAGCTATCAAAACTGAAATGGTCAGAAAAGAGAATTTTTGTGTTCCCCCATCAAATTTTTCCTTTCCTAATCTTCCTCTTCTCAATTAATGACACCTCTATCCACCTAATAATAGAGACTAAAATATTAGCAGTCATTCTTATTTCCAATCTTTTCTTCAACTGTTGTATCCAATTTCACATTGGCTCCAGCTCCAAAATAAATCATGAATTCAACCACTTTCCCTGACCTCCATTACTGTTACTCTAGGCTAAGTTCTCATCATGCTTCACTTGATTCACTGCAACAGCCTCCTAGCTGGTTTCTCTTGACCCTTTTGGTCCATTCACATTCACCACAAAATAGCAAGAGTGATCTGTTGTTGTTTTTATTATCAAACAGAAATATATATTTATACATGTATATATATGTGTGTGTGTGTGTGTATATACGTCCATAAAATTTAAATGAAATGCACAAATTTTAATTTTTCTGTTTTATGAGCTTTAATCCTATAAGATATAGAACATTAACATAATGCTGGAACATTTTCTCATGCCTGTTTAAAGTCAGTCCATGTTCCCTATCTCCAACTCTAGCGATATCAATTGTTCAGATTTTTTCCTCCTTAGGTAACTTTAGCTTGTTCTAGCATTTCATATAAATAGAATCAACTGTGTTCTTTTGAGTGAATCTTCTTTCACTTAGCATAATGTTCTTGAGATTTATTCATGTTGTTAAATGTTTCATTAGTCTGTTCCTTTTTATTGCTAGTTAGTATTCTATTGTATACATACACCACAATTTGTTTATCCATTCTTGGGTTAATGAACACTCGGGCTATTTCGAGTTTGGGGCTATTATAAATAAAGCTTCTATGAACATTTACATACAAGTCAATTTTGGGACGTATATTTTCATTTCTGTTGGGTAAAAACCTCAGGAGTAGAATTGCTGGGTTATAGGGTAGGATTAAACTAGGTTTTATAAGAAACAGCCAGACCATCTTCCAAAATTGTTATACTGCTTTATACTCCCAGTAACAATGTATGGGAGAGCCTGCTTTCTCCTTCTGCACTGTGGTTTTATTTCTTGTTCACTCTTTAAGATCCAGCCGTTGGGGATCTGAGCTTTATATAGGAGTTCCCTATAACACTCCCAGCTTGGGTGGACCCTAGACTTCGTCTCCTTCTCTGTGCCCTGAGCATCGATCAAAACAGAGATTAAAGTTCACCAAAGTTGCAAACACCCTTAGGATAAAAGCCAGTTTCGGGCACGTACCAAGTAGGATTCCTGGTATCATTTCATTTTGGCATCTGCAAATTCCTTACTTATTTGCAAGATCTTGAAAGTGTTAAACGTATAAAATTATCCAGAACTTTTAGTTGTTTTTAATAGGAGGGATTCATTTCACATTTTAATCAGATTAGATTTCATTTAGGACATCTAGTCTGCCATGCTGTCATAACTGGAAGTCTCCAGAATGTACTTTAAAAAATGTAAAGCGGATCACGTTACATCTCTGATTAAAATTTTCCAATGGTTTTGTATGGCACTTAGAACAAAACTTCAACTTCCTAGGTTGACCTTCAAGGCCCTAGGTTACATGACCTGTGCTTACTCCTGTGATTGCATCTTAAAACACTACACTCCTGCTACATTGGCCTTCTTTCTGGTCCTCAGACACAGATAGCTTTTCTCCATCTTAAGATATTGCTGATTCCTCCACCTGGCTACCTCTTTCATATCTTTAATATCTCAGACTTTTCCTGACTTTACCATCTGAAGTAGCCTCCCTCACTACAAATCACTCTTTATCCCAACAATCTTATGTTATTTTCTCATAGCTCTTAACACCATAAGAAATCACATTATTATTTCCTTATTTATTTGTTGTCTGTCTTGCCCCGTTAGAGAATGTAAATTCCATGAGAGCAGAGACTGTACCTCTTTTGTTTCACTGCTGTTCTCCCAGTGCCTGAAATTGTACTGATAACCTAGAAGCACTTAGTGAAGAATAGTTAAATGAACAAATGAACCGGTCTGCAGGGTCTAACCTTTAACTATTTACTGTAAACGTAGCCATGCCTAAGTATATAAATATTAAATTTCCATTTAAAATATAAACTAATTTCCTTTTATTTCTGCTTTACTTGGATTCTTAAAAAATTTACTATATGTGCATATTATCTATGAATTGCAGGGTTATTATTCTATGTTATATAAAGAAGATGTTGGTTTTCAAAGGGTTGAGAATCACTGTGCCACGTGCTCATGATTCCCTATAGTCTAAGCACCGGACCCATATTTGTCCAGTGTTCTACTGGACATCTTGTCCTTAGACACTGCATGGCATTCTAGATGCGTCCAAAGCAAGTATCCTCATCTGGCTTCACAAAACTTCCTCCCTGCACTTGGTTCCTGAGTGCTACACTCTTGGTCACCATGCCCCCAGCCCCACCGTCATTTAATTCATCAAAAGTATTATCTTTCTACCTCCTTGACATAACTAATGACTATCTATTCTTTTCCACCCCCATTTCCTTGCCTTAGTTTAAATGCTCATCATCTTACCCGTGGAACCTTGAAACATTCTACTTTTGGGTCTTCTCGCCACCCTTCTATCACTCTTATTCATAGACTCTATGAATATCAATCATATTATGGATATGGAATAAAAAAGAGGCTACTGTGCATGACATTGACCATATTACAAATTCACATTACACGACCATCTTTCTAACGTTTCAAATCTGGTCACATCCCTGGCACCACATTGCCTGCCATCCCCCTCAGCATGGTTACACTGCCCTGTATTACCAAGCCCCATCTTAGTTCTTTAGCCTCTTCCCCAACTCCATCCATGTCCTATACTCCAGCCGTGCAGACCAAGTGTGCAGTTCTCAAGACACGTTCTTATGTGTCTGAACGGATTTGGACATGTTTCCTCAGCCAGAGTCATTCCCACCCCATCTCCTCTTGTTTGATGTTGGTATCTATCATCATCCTCCAAAACTTGGCTCAGCCAATCGGTCCCACCATGGAGCTTTTCCGCATTTCACCAGGCTGGATTGCCTGGGTCTGAAATCTTCTCCCATATGTCCTTGAATCATCACACTTGCTGTGCTGTACTGTAACTCCTCGTGTACATCCCCAACTGTAATGCCAACTTCTCATAAAATCACAACCAGCCCCATGTTCATAAGAGACCAGACACAGGATTTCCCTGATGGTGCAGTGGTTAATAATCTGCCTGCTAATGCAGGGGACATGGGTTCGAGCCCTGGTCCAGGAAGATCCCACGTGCCGCGGAGCAACTAAGCCCGTGTGCCACAACTACTGAGCCTGCGCTCTACAGCCTGTGGGCCACAACTACTGAGCCTGCATGCCACAACTACTGAAGCTGGCGTGCCTAGAGCCCATGCTCTGCAACAAGAGAAGCCACCGCAATGAGAAGCCCACGCACCGCAAGGAAAAGTAGCCCCCGCTCTCCTCAACTAGAGAAAGCCCGTGCACAGCAACGAAGACCCAACACAGCCCAAAATAAATAAATTAATTAATTAATTAATTTTTAAAAAAGAGACCAGACAAATAAGAGATATGTAACAAACATTCCTTGAGTAGATTAATGAATCTTGCACTTGTATGGTATATTTCTTCTAAGGAATATCATTTCCAATGTCTGTTTTATGAGCTTGAATTAATATTTCCCCCAGGTACTTGAGGCTTCTTTTATACATCCTTAGATTGGAATTTAATTAAACCATACGTAATATAATTACTGCATATCTGCCACAGGCAAAGCAATGTGGGCTTGAAAACAAACAAACAAAAGACAGAATCTGTAGTGTTGTGAAGCTCACAATCTTGTGAGGACATGATGGCCTCATAGAACTTTAGAGCTGGAAGAGATTTTTGAACTGTAATCCAACCCATCATTTTACAGGACAGGAAACTGAATGAGGAGCAGCCTGGAAAGCAGGTTGTAGTAGAATCAGACTAGAGCCAAACTTTCCTAGTGGGAAGAATACAACACACACACACACACACACACACATACACACAAACACACACACACAGTGGGAGAATGCTGTAAGTGCAGGAAGCATTCATATTTAGCCAGTAAATGACACCTATTTTAAAAATTGGAAATGCTAGTAAAGTGATGAGACCGTTGCGTAGCCTCAGACAAGTAATTTAGACTCCACGCCTCCATTTCCTCATTTATAAAATAGCGATAATAATGGCTACCTTCTAGAGTGTTGTGGGAATTATAAATGATGTATGTGAAACACTCGATCAGCTACGGATGCTTTGACTGCAAGCAATGTAAAACCCAATCTACAGCATCTTAAACAAATAAACGGTTTTTAAATATATATTTTAAATGTATATTAAAAGTCTAGATGGAGGAAGTTGCTGGCCTTAATCCAGTGGAGTGCATCCCTGAAAGTTTCTTGGCCTTTTCTTTATGTTTGTGGCCTCCTGGTGGACACATAAGTGTTAAAGATCCTGACATCATGCCTGCATTCAAGACAGGAATGAGGGGGAAAGGAGAAAGGTCCTGCTGGACATTTATCCCTTGTTATGGGGACAGCAAGCTCACCTAGAAACACCCAGCAGAATTCTGATTATCTCAATGATATCATATCACCATCCCTTGTTAGACAAAAAGCTACAAAAGCAACTGTTTGGCTTTTAAGCATCTGTAGAAGGGATGTCAGGAGAAAGGGAGTGGGGAATAGCTTTTCAGTAGCCAAAGAACAAGACCTTCCACAGGAACCTACCATATGAGAGGCTAGTACTAATGGGCAGTTATTGAAATTTTAAATGAACCTTGGAGGTTTGCTATGAATCTATGCAGTCGTCTTGATCTCTGTGCCCTAAAACAATGAACTTCTCATTATAAAGAGTAAACAAGAAAGTACTGGCTGGCTTTGGTGTGTGGTCTGTGGCTCCACCCTCCACACCTTCTGCATTTCTTGAGATTGCCCTGGGATGATGGGGATTTTGTGACTTGCGTCATGAACTCCATTATTTTGTCATTAGCCTTCAAGGTAAAGTTCAAATATTAAGCTGGTCTTTATTTTTAACACCTTGGATTTGGAGGTAGAGGAGATTAGATGAAACCCCCAAAACACACTGAAGATTGTGAAGCAATGAAAATGTAAGTGGAAACATGAAGAATCAATGCGTTCTTTGTCATCCTTAACAGCTTAAATAAAATGACTGACTATTCTCAGAGTCAAAAATAATTCAGGATTTAATTGGCAAGGGTATTTTAAGGTTCTGTCTTTTTCTATTTTTCTCCTGCCTTGGTGAAGCTATGAATTACGTTGCAGGCGCTGAGCATCTTGAAATAGTAGTTACTAAGACAACGTCTTGAATTAAGAATTAATTGAATTTTTAAAAACTCTCCTCCATGTGCACACAAACATATTGGTATTGTGCTTCTCATTTTGCCTTTGCACAACATCTTCCTGAGAGGAGACTATATTCTTTAGATTCTGGAAGTTAACATTTTCACATCTCCATAAGTAAGTAGAGTCCTTTCAACATGACAGAGAATCTTCTTCCTAAAGGAAAGCTACTTACTATACAGAACGGAGTCACATTATATACTTAGAAGGTCTCCAGACTGGCTTCCACCAAATTATAGTAAATAGCTGCTATTATGTAAAAGTTGATTCCAGAGTTGCCATGATTATTTGTCAACAATGCCCGGGCTTGTTGACTGTTTGCTTTTCTTAATTTCTTGTTGTGAGCACAAGGTTCCTCTAAAGTGGTAAACTACGCGCCTTGAATTTGAGCTATGTAAGAGCTGGCAGGTGCTACTGATGATATGAACTCAGTATTCCAGCAGAATGTTTCCATTCTCTATGGAAACATAAGCCTTCCTGTAGACACAGAAGCTTAGGGGCAAAAGGCAAGAACACATGGGTCAACCTACTTAATGTTATTCATAGAGAATCAAAGCACAGATTAGGTAAGTCACTTTCCCAGGACTGTAAACTAGTGGCAGAGGTAAAACAAAATCCCAGGTCTTCATAAGCTTGAAACTCCTTCACAGCTTTTTATGGAGACAATATGCCAGTGGTCTTCTCCCCATCAGCTTCATTCCACACCTGCATGCTGGGTGTCAGCCACTGTACTAGGGGCTATGGATGCAAAAGGGATTGAGATATGATCTTGCCCTTAAAAAGCTCATAATCTTTAACATCTTCTAGAGTAATGAGAAAAATCGGAACGCCCTGATTTAAGTAGAGTCATCTCTGCCCATATAAGAGAGGGAACAGCAGTGGTGGTAGTGATTTAAATGAAGCCTATTCTCTTACTGATTCTGTCTGCTCTAAAAAATCTTTCTCAAAAGGTCGTTTAATGGCTTTGTGTCCAGCAGAATGAGAAAACAAATCTTGGCTCAACCTCTTGCCTTTTTGCATCTCAATGTCTTTATAAATAAGGATGATGACAATGCTTAACCCCTAGACTTGTGACAATAATAACACAGAACCTCTAATGTGTGCATTAAGGGGAGAACTTACTATACACCAGGTGGCCTTCAGAGAATCTGATTTTCCTCTTATATTTATCCAGCCCCGTTTTTCCTCCTTCACACAATTTGCCCTTTGAGGCTACAAGAAAACTTTCCTCAATACTCTTCCTTTTATGCCTGTTGGATCTGGTGACTCCCAAAACTGTTGGCAATGCAAAGCCCCTAGAAATTTACAAGAGTGACTGTGGGTTAGGGGTGGGGTTGGGGACAGCTGAGTAGGATGTGTGGAATGGGGCGATGGGAAGAGAGCTGTAGCAGCAGCCACTGCAGACTCCTTAGCCATGATGAAGTGTGGCTGCCAGACCTTCAATACAAGCCAACTCTAGAGCAGCCGATTGAATAAAGAGCCTTCAGCCCCAATGTTCAGGATTTCCACTCCATACTCATTTCTCACCCCCTGCCATAGGGGTACCAAGAGGAGCTAGTTTAGCCATGAGTTAGGCAAATGTCATCCTCTACACTGGGACTAGTTGGAATCTTCCTAGGTTTTTAAAAAAATTATTATTATAAAATAATGATGGTTTTTTTTCTTGTAAAAAGAATACAGGTCATTTCTAAACATCAGAAAAAGACAACTATTGAAATATAAACACTTAATATTTTGAAACTTCACCATCTTCTAAACACAAGCATGGCAGTGGATTCTTGAAAAAAGATTTGATGTATGAATTTCAATATTTCACCACTGTTGCAGGAAGAATGCTTTCCTTAGCTTAAGCTTTAAAGTGTCACAATAACAATAAATATATTCAGAGAATTCATTTGCATCATTTCAGGTATCTTGATTGGTATGTACATTATTGGGTATATTTAGTATAATATGTATATTTTGTGCCCATAAATTTGGGAAACATAAGTGAATATACATATATCAAGGACATCTTTGATCTGTAATTGTAGTAAATTAATATCTAGTACTCTATGCTTTCTGGACATTGTGAAATACAAAACTAAATGCCCTCAAAGAGCTCAGAGTCTAGTTGGGGAAACAACCATTTCATTGCTGCCAGAAACTGACCTCATTGTCTTGCTAGCAGCTACTGACTGTGGTCCAAGATTCTAAGAAAAGACATCCCAACTCACAAATCAACTCCAAGTTATAGAAGAAATACAGTTGCACATTTCAGTTCTCTTTCTCGTCTTTTTCTGTCTCTGGTGCTACCCCATCTACTGCCTACTCAAGGAGAAGTGTGTTGCTGAGACTTTGTCCTACTCACACATTAAAATGTAGGATTGAGGACATTAATCTCATGGGTCAAGCCATTTGGGTTTTTTAATTTTTAGATTATGCATAGAAATTTTTGCCCTGAATGACCTAACTATCTGCCTTAGTTCTTTAATTTTATAAGTGTACTCATAGGATGAGATGGAGTCATATTCAAAAGAATGTTTGTTTATCTACTTATCTGGTACACCAGAAAAGAGAGCCATATTTATCCAAATCTTAGTTGCTTGGCAACTGCATCAGCTTTCCATTCTAGTTGTTTCCATTTCCAGCTGTGGATGGAGCTGTTACAGTGCAAGGTTTGAGCTAACACTCACATATTCACAGGAGGCCTAGAACTAAGGCCAGCCTGAGCTATGCACTCAATAGAATCAATGCTTCTGACATTTATAAGATAATAGGCTCCCAGATTTGAAAGGGGCCCAAAATGTTATTTAATCTAAGTGCCATCCTGTCTGTAACTTCACTGCTGAGCTCCGGACCAAGTGCTGCATGCACATTTGCCAAATTCAGTGAACTATTAAACTCAAAACTTTTTCCAACAATGCATTAACGTGCTTGAGTTTAAACAGATGGTGAGATTTCCAAATAATAACAATGTTTATATTTCAAGATTTTGTGCTCTCTGATTTTCTTAAAAGGACATGCATTCTTTTTACAATGAAGAAAACCATTATTGTTTATACCATCTTTGGACAGTGTTTACCCATAAAAATTCTTTCATAGACTGAGACAAAAAGCTCTCTCTTAATTCTCCCCATTAAAGATAGTTTACCTGTTGGTGCCTTATAGATCAAATCTAATTTCTATCCCATATGACAACCTAGCAACATTTTATCCTCACGTACCTTTTTCCTCCAGGCTAAATTCTCCTTTTCTTTAACCAAACCTCACACACATAGTGCCAGGTCCTTCATGATCTTGATCACTCATCTCTACATTCAAGCTAGTTTTCATATGTTGTTTTTAAACTGGGACTCTGAGAGTAGAACATAGACTTCCAAGAGTCACAGAGTAAGTTGGGACCATGCCTTAACTTGACTTGGTGCCATGCTTAGTTGATACCGTGCTTCCAGTAAAAGGCAACTCAAAATTGCATGACCGATTTTTTTTTCCCCAAGGGATTTTTGCCCTGTCTTTTTAAGAGTCTTTGTGTACAGCTACCCTCAGTGGGATAGGGAGGGTGGGAGGGAGGCTCAAGAGGGAGGGGATATGGGGATATATGTATACATAAAACTGATTCATTTTGTTGTACAGCAGAAACTAACACAACATTGTAAAGCAATTATAGTCCAATAAAGATGAAAAAAGAAAAAAATAATAAAATAAAATTTAAAAATAGAAACAAGTTTCCAATTTGATAAGCAAAAAAAAAAAAAAAAAAAAAAAAGCATGACCTGATTGATACAAATAACATTTGAAGTTCTAGGCTCTGGGGTTATACAGCAAAACATTTGTATTCCCATACATACAAGTATTATCCTTATTTTGCAGAGTAGGAAACTAACTCCCAAAGTGAACATATAATTCCCACCATTTATACACACACACACATAGAAAATGAGGTGTGGAAGAACACAGAGGTAACTACACTCAACAATTTTTTCTGAGTGGCACAGAGACTTGGGAATTTGGGAGGCTTCTTTTTTTATTATTATTATATACCCTTTTTTTCTACTAAAACATTAATCCAGTTTCAGTTATTATTTTTTAAATAAAAGTCTGATTCATTATGGTTTTAGTAGGGGGAAAAAGGATAATTGTGAAAGATTAAGGACATGAACTTAAATTTGTTACCTAAAAGAATAAAGACACATATAAGAGATTCTGAACTACTTTCTGGTGTCTTTTGCATTAAATACAACATTAGTGTTCTCTTTGGGAGCTGAGAGCTAGCACTGAACACCCTCAACCCTCATCCTCTTTTCCAAGGCATTACTTGGGGCTATGGTACAGTGTGTGTATATATATATATATATATATATATATATAGCGCTTTTTTCTTGAAGTTCTTCCCATGTAAGACAGGGGAACTTGCCACATTCTTTTTTTTTTTTTTTTTTTGCGGTACGCGGGCCTCTCACTGTTGTGGCCTCTCCCGTTGCGGAGCACAGGCTCCGGACCCGCAGGCTCAGCGGCCATGGCTCACGGGCCCAGCCGCTCCGTGGCATGTGGGATCTTCCTGGACCGGGGCACGAACCGGTGTCCCCTGCATCGGCAGGCAGACTCCCAACCACTGCGCCACCAGGGAAGCCCGCCACATTTTTTTTAATACTTACATTGTATAGTTCTGCAGATGTACTATATCTGATTTAAGCAGCCTCCTGTTGATGGACATTTGTCTTGTTTCTAGCCTTCACAGTTGAGAGCAATTATTTTAACTTAATTAATTCAAAATATATAACATGTACCAAGTGCCAAGCTGTGTTCCAAGCACTTTACAAAAGTGAGCTCATTTAATCTCTAAAATAATCCATTGAGGTAGGCACTGATACTATCATCCCTGTTTTACAGATGCGAAAACAGAATAGAGCGATGAAGTGACTTGCCCCGGGTCACACAGCTGTAAAAGCAGCCAGAGCTGGAATTCAAATCCAGGCTGCTCTGGCTAAGAATCCATCTTAATCTTTGATAGGCTTTGATTCCTCTCCATTGCTGCAACACAATTGTCTATTCCTGAAGTAGATCGGTTGCTAGGCATAAGGAATGAAAGATGCTTTTAGTAGCCAGCATCAGCATGTGAAAAAAAAAAAAAAAACTGAGAAGAGAAAAAATAGATGACAAAATACATCAAGAGCCACTTCCATTGCACTCTACCAGGCTTATTCCCATAATTTCTGCAAAGCATTTTGAAAGGCAGACAGACCAAACCCTCCCAAGTGATAAGTTCCCCTACAAGTATGAAGTCATTTCAACCAGACATTGAAGAAGTGGAAGTGACAGTCCAAAGATCATTAGGTTGGTTTTTTTTTTTTTTTTGAAGATGTTGGGGGTAGGAGTTTATTAATTAATTTATTTATGTTTGCTGTGTTGGGTCTTCGTTTCTGTGTGAGGGCTTTCTCTAGTTGTGGCAAGCGGGGGCCAATCTTCATCGCGGTGCGCGGGCCTCTCACTACCGCGGCCTCTCTTGCTGCGGAGCACAGGCTCCAGACGCGCAGGCTCAGTAGTTGTGGCTCATGGGCCTAGTTGCTCCGCGGCATGTGGGATCCTCCCAGACCGGGGCTCGAACCCATGTCCCCTGCATTAGCAGGCAGATTCTCAACCACTGCGCCAGCAGGGAAGCCCCAGATCATTAGGTTTTAAATCCTGTAGAAAAACAGTACTGACACTAACACAATCTTGCATAAAACTTCATTGGTGTGCACAATTTTAAGTTAAGGGTAAACAGTCTAATTTAGATTTTTTAAAAGAAGAATTTGTCTCAGGAAATCTTTTTTTTTTTTATCAGAGCTACAATTATAGCTTCTCAGTCAGAAGAGAAGTAATTTAGTTGTTCTGAAAAGCTCAAAAGCCAAAATGCACTCAATTCTTTTTCCCAGATGCAGTGCAATTGGTTCTCTGGTGCCAGTTTTGAAGTTTCTTGAAGATGACATTGCATGCTGCCAGTAGTAATACTATTTGAGTCATGATTATAAGTCTCGAGGGGAACGTTGTCAACGCTTTGGGTTTTAAACTTGACAAACTCCACCCTCCCATTCTCAAGTGGTCAATACAGAAAATAGCTGCCGGTTTCTTTCAGTACATACAACGTTAATTAGTTCACTGCTCTCATTTTACTTCTGGTCTTTGGTACAGCTGAAGCTTTGCTGGTATATTAGTCACGGCATAAACGTTTGCACATCTTTGAAAGTCTGAGAATATGAATCACCTTGAGAGAAATAGCTTTGATCGGAACACAAGAGCTACATCTGAACAATTTCTTTGCTGTTGTTAATGGTGCTTGTAATGCAATTTGAACTTCAGAATGAAAAAATTACAGAGAATAAATGAAGAGAGGGAGTTCATGCAAAGTATATGCAACTCTTGGTAATCAAAAGAGAAAATTCAGAAAATGAATGGCTCATCTGGGAGACATGAATTAATTTGGTGTTCTGATAAAAGGAAAAAACATAACATTTTCCAAGATTTAGAAGAATTAACAAATAAATTTCCAGAAATACTGAAAATCTTTGCAATGCTTCTTGATATTTCCTTTGACAACCCCCAGAGGCCAGACCCACCGAAGATTCAAAGTCAGCTGTCCCCACAACTTCCAGCTCCCAGTTCTGATGTGCCCGCATATCTGGTATCTCCCATCTAGCGTGGTCTCCTTACAAAAGGGAACCGTGAATCCTCTATGGCCATTTTAATCTTCTGCTTCTGTTACCGACCCTCCTGAGTCAGTCCCCAACAAGGGTCCATCTGCCCCATGTCCTTGGAGCCAACAGAATGAGACCGAGTTTTGTTCAGAAGTAAAGGAAATCTTTATTCTCTATCAAAAAATGCACAGGCGCGCGCTCACGCTCTAGAGTCCCTGATCTCCCCACAGGCTGTGGGCGGGGCTGCTTTATAGGGATCTCGTCTGCCGGGAGACAGGCAGAGTTCTCGCGGGGATGGGCGGAGCTGCGCGGCTCACGCTCCAGACCGCAGTGCGGGGTGCAGCGTCTGTGCGCACGGCCCGCCGCTGCCATCTTGAATCAAGGCGTCTTGTTGACGCACGGCCCGCTGAGCTGTGGAAAATACGGCCGTTTCGCACTAGGACCTCTGTCTTGAAGTGACGTGTAAGGCCTCTGTGCGCAGCACCCTGTCAGTGAAACGACTAAGTACAAAGGAAAAGAGAAGGAAAAAAAAGGTTAGACTTTATTACCCAAATTCTGTTTTTATTTCCCAGGAATTGTTAATGGGCTTTGCTAATGACGCTTCTGCAAGTAAAAGATGAATCTTCACCATCCAAAAAATAGATGTAAACCATTGCTCTGTGTATTTGGAATGATATCAAACCTGAGAAGGCTATATCTACATCAGAAATACTAAGAATTTTATGTAGCCATAGGAATAATTATGTTTAATTTCATATCATCTGTGTAGGAAAAATTGTGAAAGCCTTTGAAATGTACTGAAAGATTATTGGGGGTTTTCAGTGGAAAACTATGTTCAGTTTAGAGCACACTCTTTTGGATTATCTGGTTCTATGGGGCTCATGTCCTTCATTGCCTTTGTGCTATTTTACAACTGTAATTTGTAGATAATGAATCCAATACAAATATTTTGGGGCAATAGTCCTGCAAATAAATTTTGGCTGGTGGAGAGACAATTGCTTTCTCTCCCTTACCCTGCAGACATAGCCAATTTTTGCCTCTATTTGCAGATGTATTTCATGATTTTCCTATGTCTCCACCTCTTAAGTTCTCCTTGGAACCAGCTGTAACATCTTATTGGTTCCCTTATTAATTAATGAGTTAAATTCTTTGGTATTTATTCATTTTAGATGTACTATATAAAAGTCATGATTTTCTCTTTTATGAAAATATTTTTAACGATTTAACAAATTGCTATATATACCAATTTAATTAACTTTTAAAATTAGTCAAGCCATCACTTCATTTTGCAAGAGAACCTCTAGGTTCCATTTTCGAAGAAGAGAATATGGAAATGTGACTATTGCCCCCAGCTCTGCTCATCATCCTTATCTTACAAGTCAATTTTTTCCCATAATTTCATAAGATCTTTTGTTTCCCTTATAAATGTTTCATTCATCAACTTCCTCCGGGCCTTAATATAGGAAAACTCATCAAAGAAGAGACATTATAGTTATTCTGTTAGTGGAATAGGTTTCCCTTTTTTTTTTTCCCCCTTTTCTTGTTTTTGGTGCTTTTTAATACACACTTTTTATATCAGTGCTATCCTTCTTTTTCTCTTTATTTTACAATGTCTAAGCCGACTGAGCCTATGGAGTGCAACTAACTAATATTTATGTAGAAAGTATGTTTGTGACAGGACCCAAATTCAAGAAATGCCCCCGAAGAGGTCTTTAAGTTATATAGGTGTTGCATAATTTGTTCAGATTCTCCTGGTGCATAAATTAATGCTGAGAGTATTGAATATTTGAGAAAAAATCTGTAGCTTCCAGGAAATCTTTTAATAAACGAGTATCACAATTCTTTCAGCAATAATTACTAACGTCTTATATATTACGATAACCACACACACATATGCACTCATTCCCAAAGTACTGAAAAGGAAATATATATTTTTCATTGAACTTGATTTCAGTTTGAGACTTCCTTTAAAATTGCAATCAATGTATCTTTGAAAGAAGTGGAAACTTTTCCTGCTCCTGTATCAGGAACAGACAAACGAGCAGTTTGTAGTGATAGAATTTTATTAACTTAAAACTTCTTACGGAATCTACAGCTAAAGGGTCATAGATTATATGTCTTATATATTACGTCTTATATATTACGATAACCACACACACATATGCACTCATTCCCAAAGTACTGAAAAGGAAATATATATTTTTCATTGAACTTGATTTCAGTTTGAGACTTCCTTTAAAATTGCAATCAATGTATCTTTGAAAGAAGTGGAAACTTTTCCTGCTCCTGTATCAGGAACAGACAAACGAGCAGTTTGTAGTGATAGAATTTTATTAACAACTTAAAACTTCTTACGGAATCTACAGCTAAAGGGTCATAGAAGGGAGAGACTCAAGGAGGACTAGGAAAGTTAGGTTAGTTAACCCTAATAGTGAACCACGGTGCTCCTAGTATCAGCAGCAATTTCTGCAAGGGTCGAGGATCATGTTTATTTTTTTCTTTAACTTCTTCAAAAACATCCAGAAATAGGAACTGTTGTCAACTCCGATCCTTAGGCTCCCCAGGAAACAGGATTCATGGGAATAAATAGACCCAAGAATGCTACTTATGTTTATAGATAAAGCAATTTTGTTTTAGTTTTATATTTACTAATGCTATAAATGACAACGCTGTCTCTAATACTGTTTACTTAACAGCAAAGTGATGCTTTGCATAAAAAGTCCTCAGTTCTGCTGAGTCCCTTTCTGATCCTCCAAGTAGTTCTGCTTCTCACCTGTAGGAAGTATAGAGTGGTATTTAAGAGTCAAGCCAGATGCCACCATTTACTTAATCATTTATTTCAGTCCCTATTCTGGAAAATGACTAATAATCGTGTCTATATTAGAGGGCTGCTTCAAGGATTAAGAAAATTGATGTGTGTAAAGCATGGTATCTGGGCTGCATTAGGCACTCAATAAACATTAGCAGTATAAAGGTCAAAGATTGACTCATAAAAGGCGATAATCCAGGAGCAATCCACTCCAATTAACAGGACTGCAGAAAGGAGCTCTCCGCTTTGAGATTTGGTGGGAGGTGGAAGATGGAGGGGGCAACCACCCCTGCACCCAGAGCACTTGTTAAAGGATCCTCTGAGGCAGTAGTTTTCAAAGTGGCTCACATATTTCTCTGATGGCTCTTCAATATCCTCCAGGTGGTCTGTGAACGTCCTCCTAGATTTAAACACAAGTGAGAAGACTTTAAGAGAGAACCTCACTGCTGTAAATAAATTCAGGTCTCTCAACCCAGGTAAATTGTGCTCAGAAAATGGAGGCAACCAGCAGATGTATTTGTTAAATAATTATCAGTTGTCCATAAAAAATCTTGGAGCATGAAAGACATGCCGAAAGATTAGAGAAGGGGATATATTATCTTTGTATTTATAATGGGTGGATTCTGTGAATTATCAATTTATGCCTTTAGTAGAGATCCCAGAAAAAATTCTAGGGAATGTTATTAAATAGTTTTTAAGTACTTGGGAGTAAAGGAGAAAGGGCAAACATTTTAAAGGTTGATGATATTTTAGGGAGGAAAAGAAGATATAGAGCAGTTCTTATCAAACTTTAATGACCATGTGAATCACCTGGGAATCTTGCTGGCAAATTCTGATTGAGTGGTTGTAATTGGGCCTGGGAGTCTACATTTTCAAAAAATTAATTAATTTATTTTTGGCTGCGTTGGGTCTTTGCTGCTGGGTGGGCGGTTTCTCTAGTTGTGGCAAGCGGGGGCTACTCTTTGTTGCCGTGTGCAGGCTTCTCATTGCAGTGGCTTCTCTTGTTGCGGAGCACAGGCTCTAGGCGCGCGGGCTTCAGTAGTTGTGGCACGCAGACTCTAGAGTGCAGGCTCAGTAGTTGTGGTGCCCGGGCTTAGTTGCTCTGCGGCATGTGGGATCTTCCTGGACCAGGGCTTGAACCCGTGTCCTCTACATTGGCAGGCGGATTCTTAACCACTGTGCCACCAGGGAAGTCCCAAGAGTCTACATTTTTAGCAGGCTCCCAGAAGATGCCAGTTCTACTTGTCATAGGACCATGCTTGGCATAGCTAGGCTGTGGAGTACTATCACATACTCCTGAAAGAAATATAAATTGGAAAAAAATGTTTGTAGTATTCATTAGGATTTTTAAATAAAGACGCAGACGTAGAGAATGGACTTGAGGACATGGGGAGGGGGAAGGGTAGGCTGGGGTGAAGTAAGATAGTGGCATGGACTTATATACACTACCAAATGTAAAATAGCTAGTGGGAAGCAGCTGCATAGTACAGGGAGATCTGCTTGGTGCTTTGTGACCACCTAGAGGGGTGCAATAGGGAGGGTGGAAGGGAGATGCAAGAGGGAAAGGTATGGGGATATATGTGTACATATAGCTGATTCACTTTGTTATACAGCAGAAATTAACACAACATTGTATTGGAGTATACTCCAATAAAGATGTTAAAAAAATGTGCATGTCTTTTAATATAGCAATTCCATTTCTGGGACTCTGTACTAATGAATTCTTTCTCATTTGTTTGAAGATAAAAGGATGTTCATAGCAGCGTTGTGTATAAAAGCAAAAATTTGGCAACAACCTAAAGGTCCAACAAAAGGAGAGTAGTACAGTAAGTTGTGGTAAATTGAGGACTATTTTGAAGCCATTAAAGAGAATGTGTACTGTCATGGAAGATCCTCCGTTTATTAAATGAGATAACATAGAGCACAACCCTATATATATTTTTAAGAAAGAAATATGTATATCAATACATATACATGAAAATATATAAGAAAGTATCTGAAATGATCAATTTCACAGTGGTTTCCTCTGAGTAAAGGCATGGTACTAGAATAGGGGAGTGCAAAGGAAACTTCCAGTTTTCAGTCTTTTTCCTTCTGTATTTTATACACTTTAACAAAGAGAATCATTTACAACCGTGTGACTGTTTTTAACAGAAAATCAAGAGGTGGCCCGTGGAAGTTGCCACAGGTTCATCGGGAATATGTTCATGAATGTTGTCTTGAAAGAAAGCTTCTGTTTTCCTCCACTGCTCCTACTCCCGCCTCTTACGTCAGATGTGTGGGTTTTCCACACCAAGAAAGTCAGGCATTAACTGCCTGGAGTTAGCACAGACCCCACGGGTTACAGGCTCAGCAAGACACTTTCCCCCACTTCAGATGCCAATTGCAAGTCCAGGCCTCCAGTACTTCTGATTTTAACTCAAGGGGCCCAAGACCCTCTCCTCAGGTTTGGTAATTTGCTAGAACAGCTCATAGAACTAAGGAAAGCAGTATACTTACTGTTACTGGTTTATTACAAAGGATACAACTCAGGAACAGGCAGATACAATGATGCATAGCGCGAGATATGGGGAAGGGGTGCAGAGATTCCATGATCACCCTGGGTACATCACCCTCCCAGCACCTTGATGAGTTCACCAACCCAGAAACTCTCTGAACCCCTTCAGTTAAGATCTTTCATGGAGGCTTTATTACGTAGGAATAATTGATTAAATCATTGGCCATTAACGATCAACTCCAGCCCCTCTCCCCTCCCTGGAGGTCAGAAATTGCCAGCTCTAGTCACCTGGTTGGTTCCCCTGCAACCAGCCCCCATCCTCACAGGCTTGCCCGGGGCTTGTTATGAATAATAAGAGACACTCTTCCCTTTATTGCTTTGGAGCTGATTTCAGGAACTAGAGACAAACCCCAAATATTATAACAAAAGATACTCCTACTGCTCTGTTACTTAGGAAGTTATCAAGACAAGAGTTTTAGGAGCTCTGTGCCAAGAACTGGGGACAAAGACCAAATATATCTTTTTTATTACATCACAATGTCCTCATCAATGAATTGGATCCAAGGACTACGAAGTAGATTTGTAATTGTTAGAAACAACCAAATCCAGATCCCAGTCACCATCGAGAGAGGTCTCTTGTGGTGTTCCAGAACTCTCTGTCGGGTCCTATTTTAAAAATATATGTAGGGACTTCCCTGGCGGTCCAGTGGTTAAGACTTCACCTTCCAGTGCAGGGGGTTTGATCTCTGGTCGGGGAGATAAGATCCCACATGGCTCGCAGCCAAAAAACCAAAACATAAAACAGAAGCAATATTGTAACAAATTCAATAAAGACTTAAAAAAAAACGGTCCACATCAAAAAAAAAAATCTTAAAAAGTATATGTACCTATGACCTTCATAGGAAAAGGAAAAAGCACTTTATCAATTTTTCAAATGATGTGAGACTAGAAAAATAGCTAATTGTTTTGGTGATAAAACCAGGAATTCAGAAATAACTCGACTATCTGGAAATGATCAAATCTAAGAAAATGAAATTGATTTGGGATAAACATAATGTCCTACCCTTAAATTTAAAAATCCAACAACACAAGTTAAAAATGGAGGAAACATGGTTTAATAAAATCTCATTTAAGAAGACAGGAATTTTGGCTGATTGACCCTCCAACTGATCTAAGAATATAATTTGTCTGCCACAGACATTTGATTACATAGTTGCAAGAAGGTTCTTCAACATCCAAATTAGAACCAAAGAGGGGAACTTTCAACAAGATAAATCTCAGGTCAATATAAGGAAAATCTTTAGCCTGTCTAACAGTAAATGGATTGTTTTGTGAGACTTGTATTCTCCATCCTTGGAGATGTTCCGGCAGAGACCAAGCTACCTCTTGCTGTAGATGAAGTAGAAAATCATCAGATAGACAGCCTTTAAGACCCATTATAGAATTCTAAAAATGTATAATTTTATGACATGAATTAACAATCAACTTGTGATTTTTACTGTTTAAAAACAAGATGTGATATCTTAAATATTTTTATTTATTTGATCAATTCTATCAAAAATGATAGTCTTATGATAGGCATAGTAAGTACAATTGGTGTTCCAAGGGTTTTCTGTCTCACTGAATATGGTGCACAGTTCTTTACTAAGGGTACCTCCTTAAATTCTCAACCTGAAAGAGATGATGAACATCTAGTCTAGAACAATCTCATTGAAGATGAAATAGAATTGTGTGCCTGAAGCCTATAGAATCCTTTGTGCTCAAATTCAGTCTCACCCCAGTGAGGGTGAGGGTGAGTAGAGCTCCTTTGCATTCCTTCACCCTCTCTCCTGGCTACAATCATGCAAGGGCACCTCGTGTCAAGGATGGCTGCTTACCATTTGAGATACTGGCAGTAGTGGTGCAGCAATTGCCCTACCATATTTATACACTCTGACAGTGGGTTTTGGTGATATTTAGGAAATAAAAGTCCTCACTCCTAGGCAATAATGTGAGCTTTCTGGCCAGAAGACTTCCATGTTTCCCTTACACAAAACTACTGTGCCATGAATTTATTTTTTAACCATCCCCCCCATCCAAAAATTAAATTACCTCAATATTTTCATGGCTTTATTTTTGTTGGCCATAAAATTGCTATTGGCTGCCTTGGTGTTTGTGTTGGCATCAGTGGGCACGCTGATGTCAAGTTAAGGAAGAAAATAAACCTTCAAAGGAAAAAACAAATCGACCCATTTTGGGGACTCATGTTGTATATGAGAGAAGAGGAATTTGTTTCTCTGTGTGTAATGTCATTCTAAAAATTGATGCAGGTGGGCAGAAGTATGCTCATAGTTGATTAACTGCTCTCCATGAAGACAAAAAAACCGCTGATTTATATATAGCATTTGCCAATTTCTATGGTGTAAATACTCCAGTCATGGTTGATTTCAGTCTACCAAAATAGATCTCACTGAACTTGGGGTTGGGAAGAGATGGGCTAATAGGCTCTGAGTCAAGCAAGTCTCTTGAATTGGAAGTGGGGAAAAAAATTTAGTTGGATATTTGGAGTAAAAAAAAAAAAATGCCTGTAACATTTGACACCTATATTGAATCCTTCCTCATAAAAGGTTTTACAGAGGTATTTTAGGTTGGTTTAGGCCTGGCACATTAAAGCCGTATTTGTTTCTTTTTCCTGTCCTTTTCCAACTATTTTGATCAGCTGTTTAAATTTGCTTTCTTACTAAAAAGTATTTTAATAATGAGAACTGCAGCTATTCTAATATTTATCTTGAGGTCCTTCCCATCATTGTGAAGTTTAATCTGTATTTTCATATCAAAGAAGAAACTTTAATAACAATTAAAATTATGTGGTTATAAGAAGAAACATAATTATATATCTTTAGAGTGATTCATATACCAGGAATACCCATTCTTCCATAAAATATATACATAAGTAGTTTGATCTCATTCAATATAATGAAATCTATTATTAAGGTTGATATTCTTTATTGAAAAAGAAAAAGAGTGCCAGAAATTCTTGGCTGGATATCCTAATACCCATTCCCAATCCCTTTTCCTTGTCTTCCTGAAAACTAAATGAACTCTTACCCAGATATCCTTGTAGCTAAGCTAGAAAATTCCATGTTTAACAGGTCTGTCTAATAGGATGTAACTTGAAGCCTACTTAGAGCTTATGGGAAAAAAGGCATGGATACAACTTTCAGCATCCTCTTGCCTCCCCCTCACTTCTTTCTGAGTTTAATATGAATTAAATGCCTCAATGGCAGGCTATATTATGAGGCAACTAGCATGAGGATGAAAGCTACCATCATAAGGATGGCAAATTGGCAACGGAAAGAGATTAGATGAATTCTCACAACATAGTCAAACCATTGACTAGACCTGGAGTATATACCTCTAGATGTCCTGTTATATGAGAAAACAGCCCTATCTTTTTATAGCTTCATTGAAGCATAGTTTACATACCATAAAATTCACCTGCCATAAGTATACAATTCAATGAGTTTTAGTAAATTAGTGGAATTGTGTAACCATAACAATCCATTTTCCGCCCAGGCTCACTTTCAGTCATTCCCCATTGGTCCTTGGCAAACACTGACCAGATCTCTGACTATAAACTTACCTTTTCTAGATATTTCATATAAATAGGATCATGCAATATGTAGTCTTTTGCATCTGGCTTCTTGCATTTACAATAATGTTTGTGAAGTTTATCGATGCTTTAGCATGTACCAGTATTTTCTTCCTTTTTAATGCCAAATACTATTCTATTTGTATATCCATTTGTCTGTTGATTGATACCTCGGTTGTTTTCAGTTTGGACACGTTACAAATAATGCTGCTAAGAAAACTTATGTATAAGTCTTTTTGTGGACCTATGTTTTCATTTCTCTTGTCTAGATTCCTAGGAGTAAAATATGGGAGTCATATGGCAAGTTTGTTTATGACTAACTTTTAAAGAAATTGCCTAATTGTTTTCCAAAGTGGCTGTGCCGTTTTACATTCCCACTGCCAGTGTATGAGCGTTCCAGGCTCTCCCTATCCTTGCCAGTACTTGATACTGTGTTTTTGATAAACATTCTTAGTAAGTTTATAAGGTGGTATCTTATTGTGGCTTTAATTTTCATTCCTCTAATGACTAATGATGTTGAGCACTTTCTCATATGCTTATTAGCCATTCATATGTCTTCTTTGGTAAAATGTCTATTCAAGTCTTTTGCCCATTTTTAATTGGGTTGTTTGTCTTCTCATTATACAATTGTAGCATCTTTTTGCAGATTCTAGGTACATGTCCTTTACCAGATATACGATTTACAGATATTTCTCTGAGTCTGTGGCTTACCTTTTCACTTTCTTAATCCTGTCTTTTGAAGAACAAGTTTTTAATTTTAATGAAGTCTAATTTATCAATTTTTTCTTTTATAGTTTGTGCTCTTAGTGTCATGTCTTATTTTTTTAAATAATTTATTATTTATTTTTTTATTTATGGGTTGCGTTGGGTCTTCGTTGCTGCATGCGGGCTTTCTCTAGTTGCAGCGAGTGGGGGCCACTCTTCGTTGTGGTGCGCGGGCTTCTCATTGCAGTGGCTTCTCAGGCTCTAGGTGTGTGGGTTTCAGTAGTTGTGGCACACGGGCTCAGTAGTTGTGGCTTGCGGGCTCCAGAGCACATGCCCAGTAGTTGTGGCGCAGGGGCTTAGTTGCTCCGCAGCACGTGGGATCTTCCCGGACCAGGGCTCGAACCCATGTCCCCTGCATTGGCAGGTGGATTCTTAACCACTGCGCTATCAGGGAAGCCCTGAATTCTTTGCTAAACCAGGGGCATGAAGATTTACTCTTATCCGCTTTTATAGAGGTTTAACCATTTTAGTTCTTTTAGGACTCAGGTTCCTTTGGAGCTAATTTTTGAGTATAGTGTGAGGTAAGATTCTATGTTGGTTAAATCACTTATTTACTCCATATATTTCTTTTTTGCATCTGGATATCCAGTGGCTTCATCACTATTTGTTGAAAAGACTATCTTTTCTCTATTTAATTGTCTTGGCACGTTTGTTGAAAATCAGTTTACTACAAATGTCAGGATTTATGTCTGGACTCTCAATTCTATACCAATGATCTGTAACGGGTGGCAAAATATGGTCTGTGGGCCAAATCCAGCTCACTACCTTTTTTCTGTTGTTAATAAAGTTTTATTGAACACAGCCATTCCCACGTGTTTACATCTTGTTTGAGCTACTTTTTTACTCTGATGGCAGAGTGCCGTCATTTGCAACAGAAACCAAAAAGTCTCAAATATTTACTATATGGCACTTTATAAAGACTATTTGCTAACTCCTGAGCTATATGTTTATCCCTCTGTCAGTACGATATTCTTGATCACTGTAGCTTTATAATAAGTCTTGAAATCAGGTAGTGTGAATCCTTCAACTTTGTTCTTCTTAATCAAAATTGTATTGCTTATACTAGGCTCTTTGCATTTCCATATAAATTTTAGGATCAGCTCATCAATTTCTTAAAAGTAGCATGCAAGATTTTGATAAGCATTGTGTTGAATCTATAGATCAATCTGGGGAGAACAACCATCTTGACAATATTAAGTCTTCCAATCCGTGAAGATGACATCTTTCCATTCATTAGATCTTTAATTTTTCTCAACAGTGCTTTTTACTTTTCAGTGTACAAGTGTTTGATTTCTTTTTGTTAAATGTATTTCTAAGTATTTTATTATTTGTGATGCTATTATAAATAAAACTTTCAGTTTTTTAAATTGTCCCTATTGTTACAATTGTATAAATATACAATTGATTTTTGCATATTGATTTTGTATTCTGTGAACTAGCTAAAATAGTTTATTGCTTCTCATATGTATTATGGATTTTTAAAGGATTTTCTACACACAGGCTCATGATATATGCAAATAATTTTATTTCCTTCTTCCAAACTTGGACTGGATGCTTTTTTTAAAAAAAAAAAAAACTTGTTACACTGACTAGAACCTTCAATCTGATGTTGAATAAGCATGTTGAGAGTGGACTTTTTTCCCTGATATTTGGGGGAAAAAGTTGTGGCTTTTTTCCCTGATATTTGGGGGAGAGCTTTCAGTCTTTCACCATTAAGTATGGTTGTAATTATAGGTTTTTCATAGATGTCCTTCATCAGGTTGTGGAAATTCCCTTCTATTCCTAGTTTAAGTTTTTAAAATCATAAATGGATGTTGAATTTTTTCATATGCTTTTTCTGAAACAATTGAGATAATCATGTGATTTTGGTTCCTTACTATTCTACTAATACGGTAGTCTATATTAATTGATCTTTAGTTGTCAAACCAACATTGCATTCCTGGAACACACCACACTAGGAGGTGGAATATAAATTGTTATACATTCCTGAGTTAATTTTTCTAATATTTTATTAATGCTTTTTGCATGTATGTTCATGATATTGGCTAGTTTTCTTTTCTTGTGAGGTTTCTGTCTGTTTTGTTATCAGGGTAATACTGTCTCATAGAATGAGTTGAGAGGTGTTTCCTCCTCCTCTGTTTTCTAAAAGTTGGTGAAAAACTGGTATTATTTTTAAATACTTAAATTCACCAATGAAACCAACTAGACCTGAGCTTTTCTTTGTAATATATTTCTAATTACCAAGTCAGTTTCTCTTCTTGTTATAGGTATATTCAAATTTTCTATTTCTTCCTGAGTCTGTTTTCATAATTTGTGTCTGTCTACGATATTTTTCTGTTTCATCCAGGTTGTCTAATTTGTAGCTCTAATATTGTTTATAATAGTACTTATAATCCTTTAAACTTTGATAGGGTCAGTAGTGATATCCCCTTTTTTGTTCCTGATTTTGGTAATTTGTGTCTTCTCTCTTATTTTCTTGGTAAATCTATTTGTTAGTTTTATTGAACTTTTGGTTTAATCTATTTTCTTTTTTTTTGTTGTTTTTTTTTTCTATTTCTGTGATTTTCATTCTAATCTTTATTATTCCCTTCCTTTTGCTTGCTGTAGGCTTAGTTTTCTTTTTGTAGTTTCTTGCATTGGAAGTTTAGGTTATAGATTTGAGAAATTTCTTTTTTTCTGAAATTAACACTTCTGTAGATTTGATGGTGTTTTTTTAATGAGTTCAATTTAAAATTACCAGACCAAGCATCACTTACATGCAAAACTTATACTGTAATGAAGTTGTTTGATAACAACTAATGTTGTTTAAATTACAAGTAAAGTCAAAATGTTTTGTTGACCTCCTTCTGGCAAAAGTTAAAACAAGAAAGAGGATCCGACAACCCAGTTTTCAGTGGATATATCTTCTGATCTTAAACTATAAGAGAAGAATCTAATAGAA
This sequence comes from Grampus griseus, assembly GCF_964374135.1. Classification (NCBI taxonomy): domain Eukaryota; kingdom Metazoa; phylum Chordata; class Mammalia; order Artiodactyla; family Delphinidae; genus Grampus; species Grampus griseus. Next base: position 13,301,912 of record NC_139004.1, read on the forward strand.
TTCTATAAGTGCCTTCTAAGGGATGAACACATTCTATTAAAATCATATAATTATAGTCTGATATCAATATTTGGTAGTACCTATCTGTTTAAAAGGACATTTTCAAAGATGAAATACAGAAAATCTCATTACAGGTCAGTATTAACAGATAAATATTTGCAATTGACTGTTATGATAGGAAACACTAAATTTAAACCTCAAACAAAATGGCATCCCCACCAAAAGAAAATCCCCACGTTCTTATTGCTAGACCGTATTACAAAAATGTTCACAATTATTGTAATTATATGTTGAATTTCATCAATAAAAATGTTTGAATTTTTTTTTGTTATATACATATGTACACAATATCTTTGATTTTATCTCTTAGACTGCAATACTATTTGGTTCCTTACAAAAAGTTTTCCAAACCCAGCAAATTAACATCTGATATCTGCCTAGCAAATTAAAGATTTACCCTCTTTGGAAGAAGATAACATCCCCAGAGCCTCTAGAATTTTTCATACATAATATATGGCATTCAAAAAAAATTACTAGCCATTCCAAGCAATAGACATAAACACCTCAAAACTAGGAAAAAACGCAGATGGTAATAACAAAACTGGATGTGTTCCAGATACTGGAGTTACCAGGCAGGAATTTTATTCAGGCAAGAATTTTTTTTTTTTTAAAAGGTGAAAAGATGGAGAATTTCACTAAGTCATTGGCATATATGAGAAAATATACCAAACATCACAAAATCCAGAAAAAAGCATACTACTTTTGTTAATTTGTGACACATCGCCATAGTGCTTTTCGCCCCAAACTTTTGGGGCTGCTTACTCTTTTATTGCCTCTTTGCATAATAACAAGTCACATTACTATTTTATATGGAGGCAATAGATATATTATTTAGTCTTTCCTCTAACATGTTGACCATTTGCTGAATTAGTAACAATTTGGATTGCTTTTTCCTCAGAAAGCACCAGACTTTGTCAGGGTAAACTATGTGAGATATGCTAAAACAATCCAATATATTGGAATACGTAAAATTTGACATCTGACATAGACAGGGGTAGGTTTGTGTTCTATAAGTGAGTACATTTTCGATAAATGTTATTTTACACCATTCTCATCAGAAGAACATGCATGGTACATTTATAATTATATACACTGTGTTATTGAGTATATTCATGACAGAAGAGAACGTTAGTTTTGGTCAGATGTCAATGAGAATCACATCTTCCATTTATAATTTTACATGTTTGATGTTTGGAAGAATTTTCCACAGGCTATTTTCAACTCTCTACATTTCAAATTTTGTTTCTCTTCCACCATACATGTTCTTCCAGTGTTGTATGAACTAATTCATGTCCATGTAGTGATACAATCTCTGGTCCTGCATCTGTGTATCATGAGGTGGGGAGATTCAGCACAGTGGAGAGTAGGGATATTCCTAGCATCTCTTCTTATATCAGAACAGTTACCAATAAATTGACTATACATGAAAGTGACTATAAACCACATAAATATGCCCTTCTAAGCCTAAATTAAATGTAGCTCCAACTCAGCTTCTCTTTGGCTAGATTCCAAAATTGGATGCAATCAATTCTGTCACCACTCAAATGAGGGAAGATATAATGGAGGGAAAGTTGAGTGGAAAGAGACAATGGTCTTAACTTACTGCAGTTGAAGATATCTTATTTTTGCAACATTTACAACAATAAATTTGTAAATAAAAATAAATTTTTATTTACAAAAATAGATTTCTTTGTGAACACATTGCTGGGACCCCACCCAGGGCTTTGGAAGGGACCTAGGCAAATAGAGTGCTGTGAAGATTAAGCTTTGTTAGATAGAAGGATAAATGAGAAAAAATAATAGTTATTAGGCACTGGAGATTTGGGAACTGAGACAAATAGGGTGCAGGTATAAGAGAATATTTCCACTGTATGCCTTTTTTTATTTGGACATTTATATACCTATTAAAAATTAAAACGTTTTAATTGAGGCCAAATGTTATAAATTAAAAATGAGTGGCAATGACATTGAGCACTGAATACTGCCAGAAGCCTAACTTTCTGATTAAAAAGGAAAAACATCAGGAACTGACAATGATTATGAATATAACAGTCTATCCAAGAACTCTGAGGGCTGGCAATAAGCCTCAAACACTGAGCAAGTAGTGAGATAACCATTTCTCATCAACCCTCAGTCTCTCCCCTCTTCGAGGGCCTCGACAAATATTTTGCTGAGATGTAGCTAGGTATTGCATAATGTGATTTCATGTGTGCAAAAGCATGCTATTATAAATTCAGGAAGTGTAGAACTCTAAGGTTGCGCTATAGCCCAAGCCACGTATGTCGATTGGGCACTTGAAATGTGGCAACTACAAATTGAGGTATGCTATAGGTATAAAATACATACAGTATTTCAAAGATTTAGTACAAATAATCTCAACTTTTTAATAAAAAATTAATTTGAACACATGTTGAAATCATACTTAGAATATATTGGATTAAATAAATTATATTAAAACCAGTTTCACCTTTTCTATCATTTAAAATGTGACTACTAGAAAAATTAAAATTACATATGTGTTTCAACTTAAATTTCTATTGGATAGTGCTGCTCTAAAAGCACACTTTCCTTGCTCCTCCAGTTTGTAGGACTGCTGAGGATATAACTTGGCATACCTATGCCAGTTTTATCACTTTAAAAGAGAAAGTTAACTTTCAAAATATCAAGAGCTAAAAAACTCCCAGAATGAGAAAATGACATATCTATCACTACAATTGAATAGATCCATTGAAGTGTTATATAATCACATTGTTTCACAAGATTGAAATCATCTCAAGAATTTTCTTTAAAGTAATAAGTAGTTTCTCCAAATAGTTCATTCTAGTTTTTTAAATTACCAGTTCACTTTATGCCTCTCTAAAATATCTTAATTTCCATAAAATGAGAATGATGGACTTCCATAATCTTTAAAAATAATGTTATAAGGAAAAAGCTATGAGCAAGAAAAAGACACATACAGAAGAAATCACTCAGAGTTCTTCAATAGTCAAAATTATTTATTAAGGTAAATATTGTACTGGCTCATCCTTCAGTATCAGCCAGTCTACAGATCAAAATTTATGTGGGATGGTTCAACATGTGAAAATCAATTGGTGTAATACAGCACATTAACTGAATGAAAGAAAAATTATATGATCATCTCAATTGATGCAGAAAAAGCATTTGAAAAAATTCACACTTTCATGATGAAAACACTCAAGAAACTAGGAATAGAAGGAAACTACCTCAGCAACATAAAGACCATATATGAAAACTAACAGCCAACATCACAGTCAAGGATAAAAGACAAAGTGTTTCCTCTAAGCTCAGGAACGAGCAAGGATACCCACTTTTGCCACTTCATTTCAACAAAGTACTGGAAGTTCTAGACAGAGCAATTAGGTAAGAAAAAGAAATAAAAGACATCCAAATTGAAAAGGAAGAAGTAAAATGATCTCTGTTCATAGATGACATGATCTCATATGTAGAAAACCCTAAAGATCACACACACACACACGCACACAACTGTTAGAATTAATAAATTCAGCAAAGTTTTAGGATACAAAATCAACACTCAGAAATCAGTTGCATTTCTATACACCAACAATGAACAATCTAGAAAGATAATTAAGAAAATAATTTCATTTGCTGTAGCATCGATAATAATAAAATACTCAGTTATAAACTTAACCAAGGAGGTGAAAGACTTGTACACTAAAAACTACAAAATATTGCTGAAAGAAATTAGAGAAGACACCAATAAATAGTAAGACATCCCATGTTCATGAATTGGAAAAATTAATATTGAGATGTCAATACTACCTGAATCAATCTACAGATTCAACGTAATCCCTATCAAATTCCCAATGATTTCTTTTTCCAGGAATAGAAAAATTCATCCTAAACTTCATCTGGAATCTCAAGAGACCTAGAACAGTTAAAAAAAAAAAAATCTTGAGAAACACAACGTTGGAAGTTTCACACTTCCTGATTTCAAAACTTAACTACAGCAAAGATACAATAATTAAAACAATGTGGTACTGGCATAAAGACAGACATAGATACTAGTAGAATAGAGCTGAGAGCCCAGAAATAAACCCTCACACATATGGTCAAATGATTTTCAACAAGAGTACCAAGACCATTCAATGGGGAAAGGACAGTGTTTTTCAAAAATGGTGCTGGGAAACTGGATAGCCGCATGAAAAAAAAAATGCTGTTAAACTTTTGCATTACTCCATATACAAAGATTAACCCAAAGCTTGCTAATTCTAGAATATTTTCATCAACCCCCAAAAGAAACCCCATACCCATTAACAGTCATTCCCCATTTTGCTCTCCCCCTGGCAACCACCAATCAACTTTCTGCCTCTGTGGATTCCTATTCTGGACATTTCATATAAGTGAAAGTATACAATATCTGGGCTTTTGTGTCTGGCTTCTTTCACTTAGCATAATATTTTCAAGGTTCATCCACACTGTATTTTGTGTCAGTACTTCATCTCTGAATAATATTATGTTGTATGGATATACCACATTTTGTTTATCCATTCATCCTTTGGTAGATATTTAGGCTGTTTCCACCTTCTGGATATTATGAATAATGTTGCCAAGAAAATTAGCAAACAAGTTTTTATGAAACTATATGTTTTCATTTCTCTGGGAGTGGAGTGTGTCTGTCTTTTTTATTTTAGCCATCCTTGTGAGTGTGAAGTGGTAATTTTTTGTGATTTAATTTGCATTTCCCTATACAGTAGTGTCACTGAACATCTTTTCATATACTTATTGGCCATTTGTATATCTTATTTAGAGAAATGTCTACTCAATCTGGTTATTTTTATTTTGATTTGGGTTATTTGTCTTTTTATTGTTGAGTTGTCAGACTTATTTTTTTTATCGAAGTATAGTTGATTTACAATGTTGTGTTTATTTCTGCTGCACGGCAAAGTGATTCATTTATACATATATATACATTCTTTTTTATATTCTATTCCATTACGGTTTATTACAGGATATTGAATATAGTTCCTTGTGCTATACAGTAGGACTTGTTGTTTATCCATTCTATATATACCAGTTAGCATCTGCTAACTCCCAGTCCCTCCCTCCCCCATCCCCCTCCCCCTATGCAACCACATGTCTATTCTCTATGTTTGTGAGTCTGTTTCTGTTTTGTAGTCAGGTTCATTTGTGGCATATTTTAGATTCCATATGTAAGTGATATCATATGGTATTTGTCTTTCTCTTTGTGACTTCACTTAGTATGATAATTTCTAGGCCCATCCATGTTGCTGCAAATGGCATTATTTCACTCTTTTTATGGCTGAGTAGTATTCCATTGTATATATGTACCACATCATCTTTAACCATTCATCTGTCAATGGACATTTAGATTGTTTCCATGTCTTGGCTATTGTGAATAGTGCTGCTATGAACATAGGGGTGCACGTATCTTTTTGAATTAGAGTTTTGTCTGAATATATGCTGAGGAGTGGGATTGCTGGATCATATGGCAACTCTATTTTTAGGTTTTTGAGGAAACTCCATGCTGTTTTCTATAGTGGCTACACTAATTTACATTCCCACCAACAGTGTAGGTGGGTTCCTGTTTCTCCACACCCTCTCCAGCATTTGTTATTTGTAGACTCCAGACATCTTTATATATCTAGATGCTAGACCTTTATCAGATATATGAGTTGCAAATATATTCTGTTCTCTGAGTTGTCTTTTCATTTCTCAATAGCATTCTTTGAAGCACAAAACATTTGGATTTTGATGAAGTTTAATTTTTTGTTTTTTTGGTTGCTTGTGCTTTTGGTGTCATACCTAAGAAAACATTGCCTAATCTGAAGTCTTAAAGATTTATGCTTATGATTTATTCTAATAGTTTTATAGCTTTATATCTTATATTTAGGTTTTTGATCTATTTTGAGTTGATTCTTATATATTGTGTGAAGTGGAGGTCTAAATTCATTCTTTTGCATATGTTTATCCAGTTTCCTAGTAGTATCCAGTTTCAAGTTGGTTGAAAAGACCATTCTTTCTGTGTTGAATTGTGCTGTCACTCTTGTCACAAATCAATGAATCATAAATGTAAAATTTTTTGTGGACTTTTCATTCTATCATTGGTCTATATATCTAGCCTTATGCCAGTACCATATTATCTTTATTTCTGCCACTTTTTAGTAAGTATTGAAATCAAGAAGTGTGCAAACTCCAACTCTGTGGTTTGTAAGATTGTTTTAGGTATTATGAGTTGCAATTCCGTAAAGAATTTTAGTATCAGCTTTTCAATCTCTAAAAACTAGACAGTTGGGATTCTGATAGGGATTATGTTGAATCCATAGATTTAATTGGGGAAATTGCCATCTTAACAATATATTTTTAATCCATGAATATGGAATATCTTTTCATTTACTTAGATACTCTGTAATTTCTTTCAATAATGTTTTATAGTTTTCAGTATACAAATCTTATACTTCTTTTGCTAAATTTATTTCTAAACATTTTATTGTTTTTGATACTATTATAAATAGAATTGTTTCCTTAATTTCATTTCCAGATTTTCCATTGCTAGAAATAAAATAGATATTTTTGTATATTAATACTGTATCCTTCAACCTTGTTGAACTCATTTATTAGCTCTAATCATTTATGTGTGTGTATTTCTTAAGATGTTTTATATACATAATCATGTCATCTTCAAATGGAGATAGTTTTACTACTTCCTTTTCAATCTAGGTTTTTAAAATTGCATTATTGCTCTGATTATAACCTTCATTATAATAATGTTGAACAGAAATAGTCAGAACAGACATCTTTGTCTCTTTCTGATCTTAGAGAGAAAGCTTTCAGTCTTTCCCCATTAAGTATAACGTGAGCTGT